>NC_064871.1:54641161-54999286 GCF_943734695.1 Anopheles maculipalpis
ATTGCAATAAATGAATAATTGCATCTGCAAAATTATAGAATAATTGAAGTATAAAATTAAGAGTTGACCAGATTTGCGCTCCAGACACTGTACTTGAGCAAAGGCACGATCCATACAAACGTGCGTGCAATTACTTCTTTTCTAGAAACTACACAAAAGCATCGTTTTATGGATGCTAATAAGCTTCGCACGTGAGGTTGCTTCTAGACAACGACCATGTGATTGAACGACAGCCGAGAAAATTCTATCTGAGTTCTTCAAAAGTGTCCAAATTTTTGATTCTCCTTTGTCGAAACGACCTCCATACGTGCTGTGCGTACATCAAACTTGTCACTCACGAATAAGATAACACCTTTGGAGGCTTATTTTTTTCATGAACAAGGGCGAGCATCAGTTTAAACTTGAGATAATCTATTTTTGAGAATACTGAACTATGTCCTATCGGCATTTACAACCGAACGAACTGCAGACGTTCGCTTTTACTTGTCCGATAGCTAGCTGCTAGCGGTCTGCTATTTACACCAGAGACGTGATAAGATAGGGCTTATCTGCTTATCAAATACAGAGCAGTTAATGGTCTATGATCATATGATTGTCTAGGTTAGGCTTCGTGTTATCCAATGTTTTAAACTCGCTCGCTAAATACCTCTTGAGGATTTGGTCGCCAAACAACAATGTATTCTTCATCGCTATGAATATCATTATCTACACGCACGGAACGAAGGTTATCCTTCAATCAGATACAGATTTTGCAGTGAGGTTTCGTTTATTTTAAACCCTTAATACTCTTTCCTGTACCGCTACTACTTACAGGTGACATTGTGTTCGCTCAGGGTGCAGCGGCTACCCCGGTCCTCCTGCTCGATGCGATGACCAAACATGGCATGGAGAACAACCTGCGCGACATCACTGTGACGCACATGCACACCGAAGGACCCGCTTCCTACTGTAAACCCGAGTGCAAAGATGTGTTCCGTTCGAAGTCTCTGTTCATGGGTGGCAATGTACGTGCGGCCGTTGCCGATGGACGTGGCGATGCGGTTCCCATTTTCCTGCACGAAATTCCTCTCCTGTTCCGGCGCAAGCTTATTCAACCGGATGTAGCGATCGTATCGGTGTCGCCACCGGACAATCACGGCTACTGTACACTCGGCACGAGTGTGGACTGTGTGCGGGCGGCGCTCGAAAACTCGAAAGTAATTATCGCTCAGGTCAACAAGCAGATGCCACGCACCTTCGGAGATGGTATCATCCATCAGTCACATTTTGACTATGCGGTCAATGTGGACACACCACTGCCGGAGCACGGTGGACACGCGATGTCGGACGTGGAAACGAAGATCGGTAAACTGATTGCGGAAAATTTGGTCGAGGACGGTGCCACGCTGCAGATGGGCATCGGCAACATTCCGGACGCCGTGCTGAATGCGCTGCACAACCACAAGGATCTGGGCATCCATTCGGAGATGTTTGCGGGCGGTGTGGTCGATCTGGTGCGGAAGGGCTGTGTGACAAATGACAAGAAAACGTTCCATCGGGGCCGTATCGTCGGTTCGTTCCTTATTGGAACGAAGAAGCTGTACGATTTCGTCGACAACAATCCATTCATCGGTAGGAAGTGCAGGGCAGGAAGCTTTGGGGGTGGTGATGCAGCCTCGCTCTAACGTAAGATAGTAATTTGTATCTTTTCCTCCCGGCCACAGAAATGTTGGAAATCAACTATGTCAACAATGTGGGCATTATTGCGCGAAACCCCAAGATGACGGCCATTAATTCAGCCATCGAGGTCGATCTAACCGGACAGGTGTGTGCCGACTCGATCGGTACGCGCATGTACTCCGGCTTTGGTGGCCAGGTCGACTTTATCCGTGGTGCGGCCGAAGGTTTCGATGGCAAGGGTAAACCAATCATTGCGCTACCATCCGTCACGAACAAGGGCCAGAGTAAGATTTCCCCTATCCTTAAGCCAGGTAAGAATTATCTTTAGTCGAATCTGTAAAGGCTGCAAGGAAGGCAATGCTATCGTTTTTGTTGGGCCTTAAAAATCGGAAGCAAATTGTTATTAATGACTCGTATTTTTTTTTTGTAATTTTAGGTGCCGGTGTAGTAACTTCCCGCGCTCATGTCCACTACGTCGTCACGGAGTACGGTATTGCCAATCTGTTTGGTCGAAGCTTGCGCCAGCGTGCATACGCACTCATCCAAATCGCACATCCCGATCATCGCGAAGCACTCGAAAAGGCGGCCTTCGAGCGTCTGAAAACGATGCCAACGCCAAACTAAGCAGTTTGAAGTTGTTTGCTCTCCGCACGTCGATCGTGAGTTTTAATGATCAAAAAAGCAAAAACACAAAAATCATTCAAAAGCAATGGATTTTGCTATCATATCCAAGCCGTTACTTTTTTTCCAAATCGACTCGAATCACGTTCCACGAAACAAAAGATAAAAGCGAAACAGAATTTGTCGATAAGAAGGATCCGAGGTCTGAGTTTTTTTTATATATTTTTTAATGTGTTATCTTTTTGTATCATTCGTGCGTAACGCTTGTTTCGTGATTTTTGTTATGGTCAAAACTAGGCTTTGTGGAGCGAGATGCGAGCCCTTGCGTAAAGTTAAGAACGTAGTGCAATGTGGCATCCCGGAACTGAAAGCAACTCCCATTTCGTTCGTCAACGCGCTAAGCAAAATTACCAAACAAAAAGCAATTTAATTTTAAAATTATCTAACACAAAACAGATAAAGAGAGAGAGAGAGAGAGAGAGAGAGAGAGAGAGAGAGAGAAAGAGGAGATCGAAATTGTTTGTACGCACCGCAATGCCTGGAATGCAAAAACTGCCACAAAATTGCTACAAAAAAAAACATTTAAATTAATGTACTACAATAGAAAGGAATAGAGTGGTGCGCATGTAGAGCATGTGTGTCGGTTAACAAAAGTAGTGCCTGGGTTCAGATTCTCGGGTAGTGTTACACTAATTCCACACCTGTATGCTAAATAGAAAGTGAAAAGCAAGTCGTAGCAGGGTAGAAAAGAGTTAAATCAACAACAAACTAGCGCACTAGCATCAAACGAACTATCTCACAAACAATGAATGATACACCTCCAGTCACAATTGCCTGTGAAGAGAGAAAAACGAGCGAAAAAAATCGCGGATGCATGGTAAAACCGCTGGGGGTTTTTGTTTGTTTTTTTTTACAAAACTTGCAACAGCGGACAAAACCACAATCATTACAACAGTTTAGGTGAAGAAAAATTCGCAAATCAATAATTCGCGAATCAAAAACCGTGATCAAACTACAAAGAACGAGTTACTCGAAACCTCAGAAAATCAGCTTTGAAAATAAAGTTATCCTAGTAAATACAACAAGATTCTCTTAACTAATAGTGTGGCGAAAAAACTTTAAGTAAAAATGTAATCTTCTTTCCAACTTATTTCCGTAAACAACAGTGACCGTTTGTACCATCGATAGTGTGGCCAACTGTAAGGGATCTTAGCGTATATTGGGCCTCATCCTAGAAGTGTTATCGTTTCCTCATTCGAGAGCCAAGAGCCAGGTTCATTTTACATTACAATGCGTCCGGCTGTAGTACTTATCGTCTTACTTATTTACAATTAATTATGACGGTCCAGTGCCGTATTGTCACTTATCGTCTTGTTAGAGATCTTAGAAGAACACGTTACTCAATACATCTATTCTTTTAAAAGCTTTGCTATTCTTGGGCCTTTATCTTACAAGAGGCTTCGGAGTATCACGGGTTCTAAAATAGATACATCGTCCCAAACACCTCGTCGTATGTGTGCTATTGTCGGTCAAGAAGTAGGGAGCTTCGTCGCTCTGTGGGACACGCATCTAATAAGATGCAGAGATCATTTTAAAACCATTTAACTATTTGGCCGGCCATTTGGTATCCTCACCTTCCAAGAGCTATCTTCGTCTAAGTACCGTCACTGCCCATGAGATCTTTTCTACTAAGAAACTTCGTCATCACGTCTACCAAGAAACGTTAAAAACGTTAGTCATCAAAGGGTTCTTACCGTGAAAAAAACTGTTCTTCAAGATCCCTTCATTTAGAGAAAATTCTATCTATTGGGACTGTCGTAACTTCGGATAACGATGTCAGTAGCGAAATCCGGAGACGCATTGTGCAGGGGAATCGTGCTTACTACGGCCTTCACCGTTTGTTGAGATCCAGAAGATTTCGAGCCCGCCGAAATGTGAGATATATCGCACACTGATTCGCCCGGTGGTCCTATCCTGGTGGTGTGTAAGAGCATGGAGTGTGGAGGAGAAGGATGAACCACAAGCTTGCTGAGCTATACGGAGAACCGGACATCTAGACGGTGGCAAAGACCGGTAGGATACAATGGCTGGGGCATGTTATGAGGATGTCGAACTCATGCCATGCCACTATATTCGTCAACGACCCCCAGTTCGGCACGAGGCGTCGGGGCACAGGCGAGTTTGTTGGCTGGATCAGGTGAAGGGAGACCTGTCGGAGATCGGCTTCTACATGGATGGGAAGCTGCAGCCAGGGATCGAGTTTCCTGGAAATCTATTGTTGTGCGGGCCGACCATGCCACGACGAAGTGCTTTTTGAAAGAGCAGGCCAACATGCTGATGATGATGATGATCTATTATCTCCCAAACATTACTGCCCAAGAAATACGTATTAGACTAGATCTAACTCTCATCGTCCAACGGTTCTTATCAACCAAAGAATCTTGATTAGCAAGAACCTCAGCGCCCATGCATCTTCGTCGTCTAAGCGTCCTCACGGAACTATGAACAATCTCACGGAACTATGTGGCTTTTAGTCCAATGGGCATCGCCGTTACGATGGAGCTTTTGGTGTAAGGGACGCTCCCTCCGTTACGGGCCCACTGTAATGTTGAAAGGGCACTGCAGCAACAAAATAAGAGTGAACACAAGTTTAGACGTCTGGCCGTTTGCATACCTTTCGGCGTTTCGACATCCATCCGATGTATCATGTGCCAAATCTACCATTGCCCAAATGTCGTCGTGTCGGCGGTTCGTTTTTCTTTCGCTCAAATCAACCTAAAAGTATGCAATCCCCAGACAGGATAGCTCGACAAATTACCCGAGCCGGGCAAGAAGTACCACCCTTTTCAGTTTCCATATGTTTATTTGTCCATTTTGTATGCCATTTCTTTGCTTACTACATTGATGAATTTCACATACTCCCTAACCGTTATGTGTTTGCCCCTTCTTCATTTTTTGTTCCATCCCTCATCGACTCACACGCACTGACGTATCCATTTTCCTTTCAGTTGAGACATTTTGGCCTTTTTCGTGTGTGGTGTGTGCGTGTATCGTGAAGGATAGTTCTCAATTTTGCTCACAATACTTGCTTCCTTCCCCCGCCTTGGACACATTGACCACAGTGTTCGGGGTGGATGATGTTAGTTCACACCGAAGGTTTGCAGATTTTGTGTTTTGGCTGTCCGATCCAAAAGTACACTAAATAAGTGTCGTTTTCAAATTCCCAAAACTTAATTATAAAAGAAGAAAAGCTTTCAACCTCAGTTTTACACAGTTTTCCATAATTATTTGTGGAACTTTTGTCGTAGAAGTGTTGACTTCACTTTAGTTATTAAACAATTTATCCTGTGGTTGGTCCTTCTGCCAGTGATTTCCAACTTATTCCCGCCCCTCGTCGAACGCAAGTTCCCTGGGTCTAAAAATGGTGATAAGTAGTGATAATGTGTTGGCATCAGTAGCATTTGGGGAAGGAGGGGGAGGGGTATACTGAGCGCTTGTATCTTCTCGTAGCGACTCTAATGGCTCTACGTACATATATCTAGTGCAATTGCTTTCAGAAACAATTCGTTCGTTCATTTGTGGAACACGCGAAAGTGACTTATGAATTCGAAAAAGTGGGGAATTTACTGGACTGCAGAGAGTGAGGTACGACGGTCCGGCGACGACGATGCATAACAGCGGGAATATATAGGACAATCCTGTCTGCCTGCTCTCTCTTCTCCTTTTTTCCTTTTCCTCTCCTCTCCTGATGTAGTGCCGATCCCCACATTAACGGCTTCCAGTGTGTGTTTGTTTGTTTGTTTGTGTTGGTGGTGGTGGTTGTTGTAAAGTTGTTTTGTTTTGTTTGTTTGTTTGTTTCTTTGTAATACATATATATTTAAATTGTGTGTGAGGAATGATGACACGTTGTGGCGACGGCCTTCTTTTGCACTTCTCTGCTACTGCTGGTGCAAATTTTGTGGTAGTCCGTTGGCCGTTGCAAAAGATAAAAGAAAACGTGTCCGCGCGGCGCTTATTTCCTCTTTCTGTTTTTATCGTTACCCGCTGGTCCACCGCCGGCCACCGCACCGCCACCACCCGGCTTGCCCTTCGAGTTGTTGGTCAGTTTTGGCTTCTTCTTCTGTGACGCACCGTCCTCATCCTCGTCCTCATCGGCTTCCTCCTCGTCCAGCCCTTCTTCCTCCATCTCTTCCATATCCTCAAACTCCTCAACTAGCGAACCGAGCAGATGCAATCCGTGAATGTGCACTGGGCCCTTGCCCTCGACCAGCGTGAACGTAACTGGCGCGTCCGAGAACTCCAAATCCATCCGGCACTGTCGCAGTTCACCCACTTTTAGCACAGCGATCGGTATGCGGAGCGTGTCCCGTATGGTCATCGTTTCGACCTGTACCACGTTAAACTCGTCCGCGGCCGCCTCATGCCCCAGCAGGCACTGTTTGATGACCAGCTTGTTCGTTCTCGGGTAACCTTCGGGCTTGTTGTCCGAATCCCATGTCACTGTTTTGCTGCCCTCCTTTAGGGTTGCTCCTGTACGCGAAAAGAAACCCAAATCAAATTAATTAGCTGTTGTGTCATCCGAGTAGCGCATGCAATCAGCGTCATATCACGCTTTCGAATTAAAATGCGGCATTATACCATTTCTTCACAATGGTATTCGTAACACAGTAGCCGACTGCGACAGTAACGAAGACGACGCCGCCATTTCAACGAGCTAGTTTTAACCCTTCATACAAGCGCGCATCGCACACACCCGGCATAAGCGCGTAATGGGCAAAGAAGGGAGAGAAAAGCGGAACAGGATGAAGTAAACAAAAACGAAAACCGCTCGTTCACCAACACGCACACAACACACGGCGAATTTGCAGGGCAGCAGCGCATATATACAATCATGCGTACGTTTGCTGTGTGTGTGTGTGAGTATGCGTGTTTTCCAAATGTCTACCATCAAAAAGGCGCTAACGAAAGAGAGAACACTTGCTGCAACCAATCGTACAGCACCAAACTGGTAGGTAAAAAAAATCTATCACACGCACGCACACATAGACATATCTTAAAAACCCGGGATCGCATTTAGAAACACCGGGGAAAACAGCGGCCTCGCTTATTTGGGAAGTATAACCTCACATTGTGTTACCGCCGCACTTGCCTCGCTCGACCCACTGCCATACCCGCTTGGATATGAACGCCAAAATATGCTTACGATCGCAACAATTGATCTTGCCATCGAAAGATTCTACAACCCCGGCACAATACCTTTTCCAATGCCGAGAATTACGTTTGCATTGACGAAAACGATGACGAAACGATGGGAATGGCTTGTGTGTGTTCGAAACCTAGCGCGTTGCTACCGGCAAATCAATGACAATGTAAAACGCTACCCGTCCCGTGACGCCATTCGCTGGGCACACGGAAGATGAAGCCGCCGCCTACTAGCATTGGTCCAAAAAAAAACCAATACAACCCACCGGCTCGAGCGTTTGTGGAGCAACATTTCCAAATATCCACGCCTTTCCGGCAAACGGATCGACGAAAACATTCAAAAATGTGTGCTTGTGTAAAATCCCGACGGCAGCAAAGCCACCATTTCCTTTCATGCGCTGTGATGCGGCGATTTACGCGTGCGGTATAGCGGTTGGCGGCACCATAGGAGTTACACTTTTTCATCGCAAATTATCCCACGAAATAACGTACGAACTGGTATTAAAACACTGGACGTAATCAGCAATCGAACTGGTTGCAGCTACTCACCGTAAAAGTATTCGTCGGTCATATTTGTGTGCGGGGATAGTTAACTTTTTCCGGATTTTCTTCAGGAAAGCAAATGGATGCGCGACTCTCACCACGTTTGGAACTTGCAAGGGAATGAAACAGAAAAAACACATCCGTTTTGCCCAAGCTACCTAAATGCACGCGGTGGGGGCTCCAAGCTGTCAAAATCCGGCATCTGTGCCGGAACCGTTCAGATTCGGGATGCGTTAAAATGCAGCCGTCATTTAGCCCAGTTTTAAATTATACCATCGTTACAGGGTAAATGCAAATAATATAGTGTGGCGTGCCTATTTTAAAGAATAGCGCAAGCGAATATCAAATCCTTCAATCATTGATATAGAAACACTAAATGCATTGACGAAACAGCAAAATTAGATACAGAATCACCAAACATTGTTGTTAGACCGCGCTCAATTGATATGGAAATTTTCTTAACGGTATACGAAATTTCAAATAAAATAATTTACAAATGGGCGACAGCGGCGCCGGTCTTCAAAAGGCAGGACCGGGGTTCAGATCCCACCCGGACCGTCTACCCGTATTGAGGATTGACTATCCAACTACATGGTATCGGCAAGTCTAGTAAGCTTTTCGATTGTCGGCGTGACCTTAGAAAACGTTAAGCCAAGAAGAAGAATTTATAAAATGTGTCCAATGAAGTAATGGAACGAATGGAGTGTGATATCTTCACAGAATGTTACACAATCAACTCGACAGCTGATCTCCTATTTTTGGCTGAACGACCTATGCTAGGTCTCGCACTCTAATCCATCTAATCCATCCATCCATCAAGTGATGGATCAGTCAGTCCTAACTACGGGGGAACGGTTCGAGGTGGGATTTTATCCCCGGTTGTACCATTTTAAACCCCAACCACCAGTCGATCAGACATTTCATCAACTTATTATTAAGAAGATTCCTGCTCCATCCAGTTTTAAGGCTCCGGGTGACGGGAAATTTCAAACTGTTGAAATCGATGAACGATAATTTTGAGATTATCATTTCAGCTTTTTCTCCATTTCCCCGCAAACGTAGCTTGTGTATGCGCCAGATTCTCAAAAAGTGATTTCAAAGCGAGAAAATTTTAGAAACATTCATGAGAACCAGTAATTCCAATTTTGAAAACCCTCGTGGCCCTCGACCGCTTGATGCAACTAACGAAGCCATTAAAAAATCGTATGACAGCCCAAAGAAAGAAAAAGAAATTGCGAAATCATATCGGAAAAAAAAATTTATTCAACACCTTTGCTTCGAGCTCGGCACCACTAATACAATCCTTCGAAATAGTGCTTGTTCGCTGCGTGGATACGCTCTAGCACCTCATCAATTTTCACATCCGGGAACCGGTCAACCCACGACTGAATGTAACCAGCAAAGTTGGCCTCGTACGTTTTGAGCACCACCTTGCCCGTATCCGCATCGATGCCGGTGTTCGACTGCAGGAAGATCATTCTCGGTTTTTTGTGCAGCAGCACAATGTCGCGCCACTTGGCCCACGGATGTTCGCCACCCTCCGATACTTCCGAGTAATGGTTATACATCTCGGTTGCTGCCGCCACATTGCCCGTCGATTTGTAAAACTGTAGCTTTAACAAAAACTTCCTTATCGCCTCCTTTCCAACCGTTTCGATCTTGCTACGATCAAACTTGAGCAGCAAATTTTTGCCCTCCTCAGTCTCCTGCACATTTATCAAGCCCTCGCCAGCTTCCAGCAATACTTTCATGATTACGAATCGCGCCTGATAGTGTGCCTGCAGCCACGTTTTCTGCGCCGGATTGTACAGTTCCATCGCCACACCGACTCCACCCCAAACCAGCAGCAACCAGTTGACGTAGATGATGTTTTCGACCTCCTGTTCGTCGATGTGGCCGAATATCTTCAGCACGTCACGGTTCAGGCTAAGATAAAGCCCAACCGCCTCAGCACGACACTCCTCGTACGAAGAGCCGAGCGATTTAAACTTCGAATCATACGTTTCACCCGGCTCGTACCAACAGCCGACGGGTTCACCTGTGAGCGGATTTTTCAGCTTCGCCAAGTCAAAGTTGTACTCGCCCGCCTCATCGATGCGCAGCAGTTTACCGCTACCGTGACCAAGCAGTTCGTGCAATCCCACCTGCACCTCAAAGGCAGCCGCCTTGTACTTCTTCAGCAGCGCCTGATCTTCCTCCGAAAGGAACGGGATCGAGTCAGTCTTGTTCGTGTTGGCAAGCACGTTACCGAGGGAGACGTTCTTGAAACCTTCATCTTGACGAATTTCATCATCTGAAAGCAAAAAACGCGAAAAATCGTTAATCGTACATACGATCGTCAATCTTCAAACTGCCAATCTATGCTTACAGTTGGGAATGTTAATACCGCACGGTACACCTGACCCAGCAAACGTCAGTATGTCCAGCGACGTAAAGTCGGGTTTGAGATAAGAATCTTTTTCATAATCCTCCCCCCAAGGCAACAGTTGAATAAAGTTTTCGGCATTCGACACCAACGTGCCAAATTTCGCCGACATCTCCTTGTTTACCATAGCGACGAAACCCTCAAATTCGCCCCGCTGTCCAACCGGATCGCGATACGTTTCAATGAAACCAATGTAGGTTTCTATTACTGGCCCCTTGTCCTTGATCCAGTACCGCGAACCGGTCTTGTGCGCGTCCAAACTACCCTCGCGGAAGCTTTCAACATATGCCTCGATCATACGCTTCTGGTTCTCATTGGCACAATACTTCATCGCTTCCTCTAGCGCGTCGGCTACCATCTGCATTAGCTCGTTGTAATCGCCACGCGTTATCTTAAAAATGCATCCCTTATACTCTTCGGGTTCGCGGGTTAACCCCTTCTTCTCTCCTTCCTCACTCGATGCCAGCTTAATATCGTACACCGTTTTGCCATTTTCGACCGTTTTGAACGTTCGGCAAATATACGCCTCAAACTTATGTTCCTTCATCCATTCGCTTATCAGCTCCGTGTCGTCGTGCGTAACGTTGCTAGAGAAGTACGTCGTGACACCGGCATCACACAGCCCGAGCGTCTTCATGCGATCCGTCAGTAGAAAGATGGGCACCTTGGTGGATTCCCAGAGCGAATCGATTACGCCGGCATTTGCTTTGTGCGCTGCCGAGCACTTAACGATCGTCTCGAACTTTTCCACGTCCAGATTGGGAACGATCTTGCTATCGCCCATTCCCTTGTAGTTGCCAGCATTTGCCAGAAAACCACAGGTGTACACAAGGAAAGCCTGCCGAATGCATACAATAACAATAAACATGAACGTTCTACTGTAAGATTACAGTACGATAAGATAAATGCTGTATAGGTGAGGGTTGGTCGCTCCACACTGCAAGTATCCAAGTACATGGTTGTCAAGCAATTAGATACCGTAAATTCATCTTCCGATACGCCTGCTGCGATTGCAGATTTCTTCAAATCTTCTACCGGCTCGGCTAGGAATATTCGGTGAAGTAGCGAGAAGATGACCGGTGATTCCGGGCTGGACTGCACCAGCGCAATTAATCCGCCCGTCCAAGACGCCTGTACAAACGAAACAACAAAGCTAGAGTATATGAAAAAATCTGAAAAAGTACGCAAAAAATGCTTACCTTGCTGAAGAAATGGGCATACTGCTTTTCCTTCTCGGTCAAATTATTAAACGCTGTGGCACATTCCAGATCGACGATCGGCTGCGTGTTGGGCAAAACAAACTGAGCTTTATCGGACATGTTTTCCTAGCTTACGAGACGTTCGATTCCTTCCGGTTTACAATCTAACCGAAAACGGCAAAGGGTTTAATGCAGAGGGCACAAAAAATGAAAGTGAATTGCAACGGAAAAAGTAACCCGCTTTTCAGCAAATCTTTTTGCCACACAACGATTTTTCTTCGAAACAGTCACAAAAATGATGAGTTTTATTTTTCTATTTTGACAGTTGCCCAGTGGTCGTTTCCCAAGAAGCAAAATTCACCGCCATGTATAACTGGAACCTTTTAGAACGTACGGTTGAGAGATTGCGATGAGATCGATTTACACTGGGAATGTCATTTTACTCAGTATCCTACATTTTCATGAAAATGGTTTTTTGGACATGGGATGCGATTATTTTACGTCTAAAACGTAGTCTAGGACTATTTGGGTAAATGTTAAATTAGTCAATGTTCTATACTGACTGATAATGATGACTATTATCGAACTACGTTGTACCACCAAGTCTTCTTCTTCTTCTTCTTCTTGGCGTAACGACCTCTAAGGTCATGCCGGCCATCGAAATGGCTTTCTAGGCTACCGATACCACATAGTTATTTAGTCAGACCTCACTACGGGGGGATGGTCCGGATGGGATTTGAACCCCGGTCCTGCCGTTTGACTACACCATCGGGCCGCCCTAGACCAGCAAGTCTAGTAAGTCATTCATTGGCTGGCGTGCCCGTCTTCTTCTTGGCTCAATGACCTTTTAAGATCTCGCCGGCCATCGCATGGCTTACTAGACTGCCGATACCACGTAGTTGGATAGTCAGTTCTCACTACAGGGGGACGGTACGGATGGAACCGAGATTCACCCGGTCCTACCATATGAAGACTGGCGCCAATGTTGCCTCTGTTGGAAGGGAGAAATGCAAGACACAGTGCAATCTTCGTTTTAAGCGTGTGTGTGTAGTCTTCGTTTCATGACCAGATTGGACAATGCTTCCCTCTCCAGCTGTCATCTGTCATATGCTCCACACTGAGGGGTAGGAAATTGCATCTATCCAACAGCCTCAACACCGGGCCGCCTGATATAAAAGGTCATTAAGCCAAGAAGAAGAAAAACAAGATAATTTACAGATTATTGAATCGTTTCCGACCTTCAAGCGGCGAACGCAATCAAGTCGCAGAAGTCAGTGATGGCATGATCTCTCGTAGTTATTAAACGATTTTCAACTAAGTTTGAATTATTTTTTTTTGCACAGGCAAATTACAATGGGAAAAAGCGGCTGTCATTTGAATCAACTTTTGTTAATTGGGTACTCCAAGTTGAGTTGCTCAATTTGACATGTCAAAAAAACTTGCAACGTTCAAATAGCGTTCGCGCGCTTTTTGGAGATTTGTTTTCGTTTCGTATCGGCATGTCGACGGAGGTTCATGAACGCGTGTGAAAAACAGTTAAAATCGGTGTAAAATGGTGTCAATAGAAACAATTCGTGAACAATTTGACGAACTGGGCATCGAACCATCGGATGAAGTAGTAAATAAATGTAAGTCATGCAAAGAATGAGAGTAAAACTCGAATTGTGAAAGTACATTGAAAGGTGCCTGTAACTTCTCTGTCTGTCTGCTTCATTGTAGGTATTGAAATATGCATCAACAACAATATTACCGATCCGGTCGAGTTTGTAGAACAATGGATGGCGTACAGCGTGTCCAAACTGAGTGGTGCCGAACCAACGGTAGCCTATCTCAACGAGATGGAAGCTCACGAATACACAAGCAAAGCGCGGAAAGCTTCAAAACTATCGGGAATTGTGGCAGCTGCTGGGAACATTGGAGCGTCTCCTCGGATGGACACAAAAGTTACCAAAATAACGACGTACCGGAACGTGGATTCTGTTGTTGAGCAGGATGTACTGGAAATGTATGGCTGCGTTACACCAAAGGTAAGTTACCGTCCATAGAAGATTTCCTGGTTTGTCAGTTTTTTGGATGACCTATTGTGAGCTAAATGTTCTAGTTTTGTACAAAGCTCACCGTGCTGTACAAAGTCGTATTGAACATTGAGCATATAAAATTGATCGAATATTACTGCTAAAACCAACTCATCATCAAACGTTTGCAAGCATTCTTGCACTACAAACTGTTGCGACTGTTTCTCCACACGCCTCCTTTCGAAGTGGACCGATCGGAACGAAGCGTTACAAAGGAATGGGGTCGTCGAACTTAGTTTTAAATCACCACTGTACGTAGCTTTAAAATGCTCTTGCGCAGAAATGGAGCCACCACTACGGTAGCATCATTGGACACCGACGGAAGTTGGAAAATAGTAAACACAAAGAAGCGAGGAGATCATTAGGAAGGAAGAATCAAAACAAAGAACCCCCCAATACTTTTCCCACCGACCCAGCACTTCACGATAGCATATCACAATTTATGTATGAATCGGTGTTGCCTTCAAACCGTTCACACTGTACTCCCATGGCCGCCGTAGTGTAAATGCGGCAGGAGAAGAAGGTCTTGGGGTAAAAATGGAAGATGAAGATGCCTGTACGCGAGAATTGCACCCATTTCTCAGTACAACAATGCAGTTGGATCCGAGCACCGTTTGCCATCAGTGGTCTAGGTTAAGGTGGCGGTGGCACAACACTAACCACTAAACCCAAACAACATAAGCTTCATAATATCGTTTTATTGTTCATAAAAAAGACGATTATTCTGTGGCAGCTGAGCCGTTCACCCCCCTTGGTAGTGGGTGAGATTCTGACGTTAAACCTATGTATTTTTCCGCTTTTCCATACCACGCGAGAGCACAAAATCGATGAAGAAATGGAGGGTTGTAGAAAATTTTCTGCTAGATCTCGGCTCAAACCAACGGTGTATGACGAAGGTGCCCATACTTACGAACCTCTTCAATCTGGGGGAGAAAAGCAGTGCCAGTTGGAATTGGATGCAAATTATTTGACCGGAAAGTTAGATGACCCTTGGCGCACGGAGAACACCGGAGGTATCTCGTGCTCGTTTCAATACACACTGTTGTACTGTGAATGAATTTCCATCACCGTCCCTCTCACCGTTTGTGGTTCGTTTGTTCGCTTTTCATGCTAAGTAGTTTTTCCTAAGAAACAATTACATTCGCCGACTGCTTGGTGAAATATGTGTAACGATTTCGAACGATTCTCTTCTGGGACATTGTCAGTGTTCAAGATAGCGTAATATGGTAGGAAATATTTGATAAGGATACTTTAATAACAGCCGTTTCTAGAGGTTCGTCGTCTATTTCCATATAGAACTCTTTCTCTTGCCAACGAATCGTAGCAAAGAAGCTTGCCACAATTCCTTCGTGGCATACTCAAACAATTCTAGATAATATGCACAAAATCGCACAATTTTTCATAACTATACGATTGTTGTATTGTGTTGTGTTGTGATATATATCCCTCAATCAAATAAGTCTTCTATGCGAGCGCGCGCGCCATGTCGCGAAGATGTCCGTCCATTCTCGCTTTTCTTGGACACAACACCGTGCATGCAAAGGGTTTAGTTAAAAAGCCGTGCTGAGGTAACGCATGTCTAATCGTAGCCCAGAAGCACTTATTACAGGCAATTTCCACCATTCCTTTCCGTCTCACTCACTCCTCGGGATAATTCTGCACGGCGTTCACCTTACCTTCACTGGTCCGTTTTGCTTCGACCATTAATTCTGCCTCAAGATTTTGGCGTTCGTGTTCCCTTTTTGGTCCGTTGTTCTCACGCCAAGCGCTAGAGCGGACGCGCGTCTTCTGCTTGTTGGGTTCCTTCTACAACTTGGCGCGCACCACTACCACCATAGCAGACAGGACCGCTGGCAATGTTTCTTGATTTTCGCCTACCTACCCCACACACCTATCTTTCCTCTTTCAGCTGCGAATCTCTTTATATACGTCAGCCCTCTCAATGCTGTTGGTAATGATGATGATGATGATGATGATGATGATGATGATGATGATGATGATGGTGTGTTGTACCTACCTTCTCTGCCTCTTCGGGGAAAAAGAATAGTCTCTTAAGATCTTCCTATATCTTCCCTTCCAACCCCACATCGATCATGTTGTGCAGAACCTGTTGTGAAAAAAGTAATCTCGCCGCGCACACACCATCATCCATCGAACCCGCCGCATAATAACGCTGGCTCCCTTACATATAGGCCCTTTGCGCCTTTGCTTGTGTGCTTCTGTCTGTTGCTTTCAGAATGATCGCCCCACACAAGAGCAAGAGCTTTCCAATACAAAATAAACATTTCTGGTAAGAGTCGAGGTTGTATATATGGTAGGCCCTTCATGCTCTCTCTCTCTCTCTCTCTCTCTCTCTCCCTCTCTTTCTGTATGTGAATGTGTTGTGGTGATTAAGCAAGGGAAAAAAGTGTGCAAACCACGGTTTCATACTGCCTTCTTCCACTGCGTTCTTGTAGATCTCGCTGATCGCCGTCCTGCTGCTGAAAAGATACAGTATTCCCTCCCTACCTTCATTTTTCGAATGGCTTTGCTTTAGTAATTTTTGTTGCCTCGTTTCCAATCATTTGGCAATTACGGTACGACATTCGCGCATATACAGACGATTGTGTATTTGCTTTTACACAGCACAGCGCAAAGGTATGATCGACGACTCACGATCTTTTCTCCAACCTAGATCTTAAGAAATAGAAGTTTCTTTATCTAGTTTGGCGTCGGTAGGTGTTATGCAATGTACGATCGGAGTCTATTTCGTTTTGAAAGCTATTTAGGGAATAATGCTCCCTGGACAAACCAGCATATATTTCGCAAATATTATTCTAATACAACGTAAGCAGATATGTCTTCCAAAAGTACTACTTCTTACCATATATTTTTTTCGTTGCTTCGGTCTGGACCGTTTTATGTTGTACAAATTTATGCACTTTTTGTTTAGCTTCCACCTTTGTTGTGCACCATTTCCTGGCAGAAGTATTAAAGGTTCGGTTAATTCCTTCCTATTGGTCAGTATAAGGCTCGCGAGACCATTTCTTTCGCGTAAAAAAGGGGAACAAAAGCAACAAAACAGCAAAAGGGTCAACGTCGTCGAGGTCTTCAGCATCAGCCATACACCGCACCCTCTCTTTGCCAACCCCCCTAAGTCGTGGTCTGTTTCCATTTGCTCGAGGCGCAACTGCAGACTCGTTTGTAAAGGGTTGTTGTTACTTTCCTCCGTGTACTACACATTTGTCTCGGTACGGAGATGTGTAGAGCGGTTGGTTCACTGCTTGGCATTTTATCTTAAGCTTTAAGCAGGCAACAACAGCAACAATTTTCCTGGAGTATGTTGCGTTTATATGTTTCTTACCGGGATTCATATTTTATGTTGCTTTTGAGTATCGTTGGTTGTAACAGATGTATGCGTAGCTTCTTACGTTTGTAACGCAATTATTTTTTTAAAGTATTTTGCGTACATCGTCCTGCTTTTGTTTTTGCTCTTCGTTCATTGCGAATTGTAAAATTGTTCCCAATGTTATTTCAAATACATTTTCCCCTACAAGCATCTGGTTTTATCTTACACCTGTTCGATTCTAAAATACAGTGTAAAAGGGTTAGAAAAAAAGCACGATCACAGTAACACAGACACGATCAATAAAGCTATGTGATCTTCCAGCACATAGCATATTTAAAACATTTTACGTTATGTTCCAAAATAACGAATGAACCATAAGGAAACGTGATGCAAAAATGGCCTTGTGACCAAACGAAACGACGCGCACTCTGATAGAAGATCTTATATTTCATTGTAACATCCGTAACAACCCTTTCCCGGCAATTCCCAACACACAGCTGCTAGTGTGTGTACGTTTGTCTCTGTGTGCCTATTCCATTCTAATCCCTTTTTTTAACGATAAATCCTGTTTTCCATCACACTTTGCCGTCCGATTTTCAAAATTCAAACACCTGAGCCGGTCAAATCCCTGCGCAGCAAACTGTGAATGCTTTCTATAAAGTCGTTAAAGTCCCGTCTAAGGGGTTGTTTCCGACCAAACAATTTGTATTGGTGGTGCGATCCCTAGCTGTGGCAATAGTATTAGTGTGTATGTTACAACGTTTTCGGGCTGTGGTGTGTTGATCTTCATTCGCACGCTATCTTGAGAAATGATGGACGCTACGATCCATCATCATCATCCGATCGAATCCATCATCATGCAGAAAAGTTTATAGTGAGCTCGGAAAGCAACATTGATCGCGTTAAAAGGCTAAATGCGTCGGTGGTAAAGAATGGAAAGAATGTTTGCTACAAATGTTTGAACTTTAGATGAAGTAATTTATAGATTACCAGATTTTCTTTGCTTAAAAAAAACGTTTATTCTTCTTTGTAGTGATGTAGTATCAAATCAGAACTTAAATATGTTTGCCCTTTCCCTGGTTCTATCTGTAAGCAACGCGCTCAAATGTTTTATGAGGTCCAAGCCCTTTTCGCGACTGATTCGCCGGTTTCCGTTATAGACTTTCTGTGCGTTTTTATTGCGACCCGAACCGACACTCTTACGATTGAATAGCGAATAGCTCTCCCTTTTCTCGATTGCCACCAGACGCTACCAAAAACGCACCCGTGACTACTCCTCTGGCCAGCTAGCTAGCACGCGAATATCCGTTGAAAAGAGTGAAGAAAAAAGGGGGCCTCAAAGCAAGTTTGTAGCAACCACCAAGAAGCACCAACCGGAGGATGTGCTATGAAGAACTGGCATAGCTGGAGAAGACTTTTCGTAAGTTGCTAACTTGCGGCTGGCTAAAGTGCTAGTTGGCGGCTGGCTGAATCGATGCACGACGCTAGAAAGGATTTGTTCTCCTCCCCGTGTATGTTGTTCTATGATCATCGTAGGAAATGTGGATAAAAACTTGATCCACACACCTACCACTAACGGAGGGCCGGACGTGGTTGTTCGGCAGAAGAAATTCTCGATTTAGTTGCATGACTTGACTATATTTCGGAAGCTAATCAAATCTCTTTTCCCTCCATTTTCTTCTGATATTCGGTGGATTTTTTGCCTCTTTCCTCCATTTGTCTCTCGCTGGCCGGATAGCAATATCCGGACCATGATGGGATACCATCCTCCTGCTCTCGAGCATTGTTAGTCTATGGAGTGATTTTCGAACGGAGGTACGGTGCCTGAAGCCTCCTCTTCGAAGGAGTTTATTTTGCTGACGTCAGGGTTTCGGCGACCACCAGCGCCGACCATTCACACACAGATCTTATGTTAGATGTTGTAACGATCGTCTTGTGGAGGCTTACATTGCACTGGACGCAATTTTGCGATATACAGCTCGTTTTGTAAATTCACTAGTAGTTGCTGGTAAAATGTTTGGACTTTTTTTTAATTTTCTTTAATTTTACAACTAATTTGCATGCTAGATACAATTCACATTGGTTTGGAAACATTCCGACCATTACAACTTGTGGTAAAATAGATTTTTGGGATAATCCTCACACATGAAAATAAAGATTCAAACTATATTGCTGTTACATCAAGCTCGTTGAGCTTGGGTTGTTACGTAAAGAGAAAGTCCAAGCATTACCTTGACTTGGAATGATGTCCTACGATCGTTCCCTTGTATTTTTCTTTATTTTCTACTCCCGAATGGCCCTTTTATCCTTGGTTTCTTTACCAGTACAGTACGTATCGGCCGGAATGGATAATTATTTCCGTCCAGGAGAGATGAAGTGAGCTAGAGCTAGCAGGACAAACGTATTGTCGTTGGGGTTTTTCAGTTTTCTGCTGAACGCATCTTTCGCACGATTTAGGTGGATTTACCATAAATAGTGCAACTAATCTCCAACAGCGAGAGATTAATATTGGTAAAATTCTTTTAAAAGATAAACTTTGCACAATACATTTTACAAATGACCTAAATTACCCAATAAATCTTGTATATTGACAATACGGCACTGGACCGTCATATTCATTTGTAAATAAATAAAAATCTTGTATATTGTTTAAGGTGGTGGTGGTACATACTACGAGAGACCTTTTGTATTTGTGTTTTAAAACTGCTTACATTTGTTGTTGCTGCTTGTTGGTTCCTTTTTCTGCTCACGACCATGAAGAACATCGCCGAAGGAAAAACTTGGATCATTTATGGCGCGATGGCCCTAGCAGTGGTTCTCTTCTTTCTCCCTGATCGTGGCCTATATATTGCCTTTATCTTTTTTATATTTTTACGCATTGAACCTTTCAGGTCTGCCCTAGGGTTTTTGAGACATTTTACCTTTGAACTTTGCTTTTTGGTTTTGTTTTGCTCAACAACTTTAGCAAAGATTTGTCTCATATTTTGATTCCTTATGCGAATGTACTGTATCAGCATGTTGCAAGCGTTGGAAACTTGCTCGCTGATTTGCATTGGGATTAGGTTAGTAGGCTTCATACACTTTTTAATCTTTTGTGGGAACAATGTATCCTTTTTACGATACAATTATAGCAACTTTTAGAAATAAAATAAAAATCCATTTTTGGTACAATTTTGTGATCTACAAAATATCGAGCACAAAATTAGTTGTCTTGTTTGTTGTCCACACATGCAAACCCTTTTCTTCAATAGTTTCCTTTCCCTGGGTACTGGAAAGTAATAAGACAGTGGTAGGAAGAGCCGCACGTTACGGGATTCCGAGTACGGCTTTTGTACCCACAGAAACTTTCGGAGCCACCCTGTGACCTGCGCCGTAGCAAGTTTACATGCCGCCACAAAACCGCTTACGCTTGCTGTTTAAAATTTTCACGCATACAGGCGCGCTACACAAAATTGTTCGGCTGGAAATACGCACACATATTTACGTTGTGCTGGAGTGAGATGGATGATGCAATTTACATCGCACTTCGCCATATCCGTACTATGTGTATGAGTGAGACGACTACAGACTCGTTTTGCAAAATTTATATGCTCGCTCGTTGGTGCAGGAAAGAGATCGTTGCGGCACGATAGTTGAGTACGATAGTGTGTGTGTGTTGTGTGTGTGGCTGGAGTGAAACCGTTGGCTTGCGGTGGGTTAGCGTCATCTGTATTTGGAAGAAGCTTTGCAGCAACTTCATTCTCGTTCCGGAGCGTCGCCCGTAGTGTGGTTCTTTCTGTGCGATAGTGACATGATGCCGGTGGTGAAACAGTTTTGGCGGTTGAATAGTAGCGAAGCCCCAGTGACACTTGATTGTCGAAAGAAAGAGGATGGTTGGCGAATAAATTTCGTCTTTACTACCGGATTCGAACATAGTATGTATCGGAATTGTGTGAAGTGAAAATATGTAACAAAAAAAAAAAAAGAAATCTACCGATTGTGATGTGAGGTGACGGTTACATCGAGCATCAACGCAGTAATCGCAGCTTATGAAACGGTTAGTTCGTGAATGCGCACGGTGGTGTGATTGCGATGAATATGAGTAACGCCGAACGTATTTAGTCCGAGAAAACGCAAACCAATTTTCTGAAGCAAAAGCTGAGTCGAGGAAAAAGTACGGCTTAAAAATGGCGGCCGCCTGATAGTTCCCATGTGCGCGCGCGGTGTGTGTGTGTGTTGAGAAGGGATCGTGCTCTGCGGTGTGTGGTGGAGGGATAGAGAGTGTGTGTAAAAGGCAGGCAGCAAATTGGCGGTAGTGAGCGTCGGCATTCTGTTCGGTACCCCCTGTTCTGCCTTTTCGGCCACATTCCCCTTTCCCTTATAACACGCGGACGTTGAACAGCGTTGTTCCGTTGCTTTGCTAAACCAGTGTGCGCGGTGCTTACTGAGATTGGTCCTCACCAACACACGCGCACGTACTTGGAGATACGAAATATATACACAATTAACTTCGTTTGCCTCGCGTATCCAGTGTCTTGTCCAGGGGGAAACCGGTGTGTGATGAGGAGGTGTGGTGAGCAGTAGCGACAACGCCGGACCAAGAACAACAGCAACACACACAATACCCTCGTTCTTGACGATTTTGAGACTCCTGGGAAAGGCGCCTTTGTGCCGAAGTTTTCTATCAATTTTGCTTTGGAAGTTTGACGGGTTGAGTTTGTAAAATGGCTGTCTACTGGGAATTTTGTCACATAAAAACGACACCTAAATAGCGCGCTAATGTGTGGTTGGATGTAGAGTCCATTACTAAACAAAAATGTGCTCCTCTTTAATGTGTCCTCGGAAACCGTAGGGATCAGTCGTGTTTTGCTGAACAGCAGTGCCAAGAGGTGATGGAAGTTAAAGTATAGAATTTAGCCAAGATGAGAAAAGCGTTTTCTACTGTGGTATGGCTGTGTTTGTAGAATTATTTGTACAACGAGACTACTACATTGCATAGCGTGTCCAGTTTATTATTCCTGACCACCAACCACCATTGTGTGAGAACTTTTCCGCCCAATTGATGTTCTCCAAAAGGCGATCACGAGATAACCACGATGGTCTCTTGCAGACACTTGTAGCCGTCGTAACACAGGAATAGGAATGGGTAAGCTTGAGGAAGGAAGTAAATGGAGGAAAGATGGAACTTCCAGTGCTGTGTGGTAACTGTTATTCTTTTGATATGGTGCTGATAGAACTGAATTTGCAACGGTTGCATGAATGTGCGTGCATATCTCTTTCTTTTCATGTTGGTAGCGCTTTAATCCTTAGAAAAATTGTTTCATCCACGGCTGGCCATAAAGTTGAGTGGCCAAAGCGGAATAAGCGTGTAGTGTTAGTGCCCATAGTAATGCGTTTGACTATTCAGCTCAGAGCAAAATTAAGTCACCAAAGTCAAAATTACAGATCGAAATCGTCCCTCAAGGTATACGAGCGAATGAATAGAAGAAAATGATGTTTCAAACAATTTGTGCTCGGAAAAAGATCCTTTTTCCGTGCAAGATAAAAGTGTAACCGTCAGCAGATCGAGCGGTGAACAGAACACAACACATCGGCGGCACAATCGTTTGACTGTGTCGTGTTCCGCATATCCCTCCGTGTGTACGAAACAAAGAGAGGGAAGACGGATTTTTCAAGTACGTACACGCCGGTAGATGACCCCGCCGATCGTTCGAACGCACACATTTGCACATGTAGTGCGCGACACGCGCGTGCTCCACTACCGCGGCGCAGCGTCCGTCCGTCCGTCCTCTACTTCATCACACCTCCTCTTCGACAAAATACGCGTGTACGTTACGCCATATTATAGACTTACTTTTGGTCGAGGGTGAACACTGAGCTTCTCACGAATGATCATCATGATGATGATGATGATGGAGGGAAGAGAGAAAGAGAGATTGTTGCCGTTGATAACGCCACTTCGCATCACATTTTAGACAATTCTTTCCTCAAGGAGGAGCGTGTTGAAGAAGCAATAGAGAAAGAACAACGAATCTTTTTTTTTATTTTATTCCCGTGTGATTATGAGCATCTGGAACAATGGAAATGTGGAGAAAGAGATCACGCATTTTTTCATCATTACATAATGTTATTGAGTTGAAGCTTTTTTTGCGATTGATAAACAAATAATTGTTGTTCTGTTACTACAAATGCTACAAAACTTCTCTCATTTATATTATTGGAGAGAACGGATACCAGAAACGCGATTCTTGCATTTCTTGCTGATAGTGCACTATACATGCATGTGTTCCCGCTTAGAAGAAAATATTTAGAATGCCAATCATACACACACGCACACGCGGAACTCGATGATGGTGAGGAAGAAGCAGTAGTTGTTTGTTGCTGCCGCGGCTCAGGGTAACAACGAGCGCCAAGTAAAAATGTTCTCCTCACTACCATGATGGCAACGAAGCGATAATGGAGCGTCGTGTGATGTGTTGTGAAAAAGAAATAGCCAAGTGTGTGGTTAGTAGTAATCACTTTCAATAGTGTGCTGATAATTCCATGGTAACCTCACAAAACAATTGTCAGCCTCTTCTGTCTATTGCAGTCACTCTTTATCACAGCCAGCCATTTTTTGAGTTCGTTGGAAATGTTATTAAACGAAGTTCGGGTTCGGTTCTAAGATATTTTCAACATATAAAAATTGGGCATAAAATTTAACTTCGGTTGTTTTCGAAAATTCATAGAAATATTGAATAACAAGATCATCCTGGTAAAAAAGATTCAAATGTGAGAAAACCAAGCAGCCAAGAAAAGACTATGGGGTCCAGGAAGTAGCGAATCGATTCGCTGCACATTGCTGTTCAATAGTACCCCAGAGATGATGGGGACTATGTACGAGGAAGGGGCAACAAATCTGTAATAATAGGGTGGATGGAAAAAAGGAACAACTATCATCAGCATCATCATCATCACAAGCGCTTTCCGAGAATGAATGTTGGCCGAAGTCAACAGGTTCGTGCCGGAGCAGTTGTGTTGTGGTGGAAGAGGAAAGGAGTACGACGACGGAAAAGGGGGATTTTTTTTCTTATGCATCATCATTGTGGCGGCCATCTTAGCCTTCGATGATCGGATTCGCCGCCATTTTTACTCTGCCTGCCACTCTCTTTCGTTGCCCTGATGATATTCTATGTGTTGTGGAACGATTAATGTGCTTTTCTCGGTTTTCTTTCTAGTTAGGGAAGCGGTTCCCCCCACCCCTCTCCCTTCTTTTCCGTGTGCGTAAAAAATCCGGAGCAATGTGCTTTTTTTTTGTTTTAATTACACGCACACACTCTCTTTTGGCGTGTCTGTAGTATCATGGAACAACCCATCATCCGTCCATCCGGGTGTGTTTCTACCTGGGTAGTTAAGGTGCTTTGTACTGGCGCAATGTAATCGAAGCATCCGATGACGTCTTGGAATGAATACTAATCTAAGCAACAGATGTATTAGGTTGCCTAGGAGGAGATGTGAAGAAATAAGAGGCATCTCAAGATTTTAGAAGGCTCAATTTTTAGGAAGTAGGATATTCCTTTTCCACAGACAGAGAGAAAAAGAGAGAGAGAGTTCACTACTACAACTATGAAAAAATCGACAGAATATAGAAAGGTTCACGAGCGGGTTCCTCAGCCGCATGTCCTCGCGAGATGTTTGATTGTGGAAGGCACATGCAGGATATATTGGAACGTTTACCTGCATCGACAAAAACAACACTTTTGGATATGGTCGAAGAAGATCGAAGAGTAGATAAAAAGAAAAAGAGGAACCCTCTTAAGCTGAAGTTCAGTACATAGCAGCAGCCAAACAACACCTTACGGCAGAGGTAAGTGAGCGTGCCGTCGGGTAGAAGACGAAACAAAAAGGAAATGAAGGACCGAATAAAAACCACGACACCAACAACTAACAAGGGGTGGGGGGGAGGGGGGTACCTAAAGGAAAGAAGTAATAATATATAGGCTCGCTTGCTTGTGTAAAATGGAATGGAAAGAGAATTAAAACCTGTGGTCTCTGTCGACGGTTGTTGGTCGGTAAAAAGTGGTCATCTCGTGAGGTGTGTGGTTGTTGTAAGTCCCTCTTCCAGAATAGGATGAAAAGCACACGAAGAGATTGTCTGGATGGTGTGTGTTTGTGGGCTAGATGGTGAAATCAGGAGCGCAGAAAGAAGAGGGTGATCAAAATAGCGTCTTTTCACGTACGAGAAAAGAGGAGTAGGATCGTAGTAGCAGCAGGAGGGTGGGAGGAGACGAATTGAAGAAAGGTGCACGCTGAAGACAGAAGGAGACAACATTACATGTTGAGTGCGATGGATAGCAAGCGCAAAAACTGTTTTTCGTTACTACAGGCGAGATGTAAGTGTCGAGTGTTGGCTTGGAAATGATGCTTGATCAGCTATTTTTGTGTATTGTTGCATTTCTTTTTTTTTTTTTTAATTTGTGGAACGAGTGACGAGTCAGTAAAAATTGAGCTTTTTGTTTTTACTGAACTTTCTTACTGCGCCTCTATATTCCTGAATCCCCAGAAAGAGCAGCAGAACCAAGCATGCGAGTAGTTGACACACCATACAATTTAGACGCTTCTAGAGGCACTTGCGCATGCTCCTCCCGATGACTTTACGATCAAAGATGGAGTGTAGGAGGCAGAAGAAATATTACTCCAATGTTGAAAGGTCCCTTACGGGGTAGGTTTTACCGGGGAATATCTAATTATCTAATATTACCGGGGACTTATCTAATATTAATTGAGTGTGTACGAATATTTCTTATCCATGTTGTATATTTTGATGAGCCTCGTAGATTTGACAAACTTAAGAGGATGAATTAAGAGTAATCCCAGAAGATCTTTAGCCATTTAAGACTATAGAAACATTACTTTATTTGATAAAAGAAAAGCAATGTAGTAATTTTTACACCGACTTTACATTGACGTTGACGTGATACTGGCGATTTAGATCCGCTGCTAGACTAACTTCGATCCCTTGAGATCACTTAATGTTTTTACAGTTGGCGCGAAGAACCGAATACTCCCCCCTCGCGATACTATTTTGCTGCTCGCGCCGAAGCAGCTTACGGTTGTGTGTGTTGCTTGTGTGTTATTTCCCTCTTTCGTCTTTTTATGTTCGACAAAAAGTTCGATGCGAATATTGTGCGGGACATGGCAGGGCTCAAGCAAAACTTGTCGATTTTTATTTGCTCATTCTCCCAGCTTCTTCCGTTTCTTCCTGCTGTCCATCGTCAACATCACCATCACCACCACTGCCTAATAATAATAAAGGTCGTCAACCTTGCTTTATAGAGCTTGTATATGCGGGAGAGTATAGATGGTATCGAGCAAAAATCAAATCTTCCAAAAATGGACCTTTTCTTTAAACCGTCAAATTGAATTTTAATTTTACTTTTTATGGGTTATAGACCATCAACAATGTTGTCATTAAAATGCTCAACGAAAAACACGAAACATGAGAAGAGGTATCTAGTTGCGATGATCGCTGCATGCAATGCATAAAGTCTAAAGCATCAATGCCAGCATGAAAATAAGAAATAATTTATCATTGGAGTGATGGCTACTTTTCCCACACTAACGGGGTTTTATGCGGGAGGGAAAATTGATGAAATAAATTGGGATCGTTGAAAGGAGGGACAGAAGAAGGAATGATTTTTGGTTGTAAAAAGTATCTGTAATTTATACTTCTTGATGGCACGTGTCCAGCAGGTATAGAAGGAAAACGACGCATTTGAATTTTAATGTACTTTTGTTTGATGTAGAAAAGGAATACTCAATAACCATTACTAATAATAACATTTGAATTGTTCGTGAGGCTTGCTAACATAACATGAGTTTTAAAATAGGTTGAATAATTTGTAGGAGAAGGACATAAGTTTACTCAGAATTGTAAAACAAACGTACTTCAAACATCGTTGTAAAAATTCCTATCAGCGTCAATGAGTGTGAACCTAGTTTTTTCACATTGATTTTACATTGTGACTAGATCCACACTCATTAATGTTGGTCGCGGAACAGTCCACAATATTCTGCAATTGTACGGTTTACTCCCTGGGGCGTCGTAGTGTGGTCCCAATATAAAAGGATGGATCAATAAGAATATTGGCTTTAATTTCTTACGGCATGTACATTTCGGAGTATATCAAACAATTTATCACAACCGTAATGCGGTTTCTTCTCTTTCAATGTAATCGTGATCGTGCTCAACTGTTTTATTCATTCATGCCACAATTCAAATGCCGTATTAGCAAAAATTATAAATCGTGATCTATATTACAGTGTGAAGGAGAGAATGTGCAGCAAAAACAATTTCAATTGAAATGCTTTTTTTTACATTTTCAGCTTGGCAGACGAGCATGTTTTCTAGTACACGGTGCTATTTTAAAGTTCGTGACTAGATTACATGCTCGTCTATTAGGTTGAGAAAGTACGTAAATGCGTGTCAGTGCAGTGTCTTAAGTGTTTAATTAAGTAGAGCGACGATTTTCTGCAGGTGTGCGACATCAGCTATAAGAAAACAGTTTTGAAATTTTATTTTTTGAAGTCACTGACGAATGAATTGTTCGAAAATGATATATTTACAGAAAAATGATATTAACGAAATGTCCATTTTGCTTTGCTTATTTTCAGAACAAAAAATCTGTATCACGCTCACTACACAATGTGAACACCTCAGATAGTGTCCGTGGCGCTGGAAGTCCATTCACAACCGTCACCTACTCTCCAATGTAAGTAGATGAATTACGAAAACACCATTCTCTTGCGCGCGGAACGTAACACTGATCGTGATCATGATTTTTTTTTTACATTTTCCCTTGTAGATCTGCTGCCGCGGCCAAGAAGAATGATCCAAACGTACCGAGCAAAGCTGGCCAGGTCGTGTACACTTATGGCAATGCGAAGCTGTTGAAACAATTCAATTGGTTACCAACCACCACGACCACAGTCGATGGCGAAAGCAGCAGCAAGAATGACGATTCCGTCTCGATCGACGATCATGCACGAAACAACCGGCGGACTGCTGGTAGTGGTCCACCAGGTCGTCGTGGGACAGGAGTAAGCTTCACCATGAAAGCGACTCAGTTTGCTAACGATGGCTGCAAGTATATGTTTGACTCGAGCTACGATCGGGTCATGATCCTCGGCGATCGCATCTACGAATGTGGCAATGCGATATGTAATCGGTTGGCACTGGACGCGAAGCAATCCAGGCAGAAACAACAGCAGCTAATGCGAGAAAAAGCTGATTCCCTCAACAATCAAACAGATTCGACAGCTGTGGATGTGCCGCTTACCGTGAAAAAGGAACCAACGGAGGAGGTGGAAGAGGAGGTAGAGCAGCACGACGACGAGAATGCGGTAAATGTGATGGATGAAGAGAAATATTGTAGCTGGTTCGATGGCGTCAAGGTACACCATGTAGACTATCCTAGCTCGGAACCGATCCGTGTGCTGGGAAGGATCGTTGCCGAATCATCACTTACTGACACTAGCAGTGCAGCAAGCATTGCAAACGGAACTGCTTCTTCGGACAATGATGCCACATCGTCTAAGCGAAATCTGGCGAATGCTAGCAAATTATCGATCGTGGATTACGATGAGCATACGCTGCGTTACACCCGTCTCGATTTGAGCAGAGTGCAGGCCCCTCCTGGATGGTCACTTTTCCCCGGACAGGCCGTACTGCTGGAGGGCGTGAATCCACGCGGCATATTGTTTACAGTGAACCAAATACACTGCGAACGAACACTTGCATTTCCGCGTGCGCCCGCTAGCCTGGACAAAACCCTTACGATTGTGATCGCGAGCGCTCCATTTACGGATAGCGACGATCTACTCTATGAGAAGCTTTCGAGTCTGCTACTCTACTGCAATAACAATCCACCCGATGTGCTGATCCTAACCGGTCCGTTTGCCGATGCCAACTGCAAGCTGTACGCCGATGTTGCCGAAACTTTTGACGAATATTTCGAAAAGATTGTCGCAACGATCATGAACTCGATCGGTGAACAGACGCAGGTGTTTATTGTCGCTAATCACAACGATTTGGTGAGTGCCTGCGTATACCCCACACCACCCTACAAAGTGGCAAGTTTTTACAAGAATTTGCACTTCCTGCCCGATCCGTGCGTGTTCAGCGTGGAGGGTTTGGAAATTGCAACTACAACGGTGGACATCATAAAACAGCTAATCGATAGTGAATGTACGGCTGCCCATATACCGATGGCAGGAGGAGGATCTGCAGCAGCTGCTCCTCTTGTTGGAGGTGATAAAATCAAGCGGGCTTACAGTCACCTCTTTCATCAGACGTCGTTCTATCCATTGAATCCACCTCCGGAGGATGTGCCGCTGGATGTGGATATGCTAAACGAGTTTGGCCGTTTGCAACGGGTACCGAATGTAATGATATGTCCGAGCGCCTTGAACCGATACGTGCGGGTAAATGTTAAATTGATATTTCTAAATTTATTTACTTACTCTTCGAATGTATCCATAAACTAATGAATATTATTTGGTTGTTGTTTGTCCTATGTTGCAGGAAATAAATGGTTGTGTCTGCATAAACCCTGGTTTTGTCGATGGCCACTCGGCAGACGGTTCCTATGCACGATTGGTCATTCAACCGCCAGAAACGAACGATGCCACATTTAATGCTACACCAGCGAGTTACATTGCTTGCCAAATTGTGAAAACGTGATGTTTGGAACTAATAAACGGACGAAACGGTAATACAGCAAGCAAACATGCATAGAAACTAAAAGAGCGAATAATCTTTGTAGAATGATGATCGAAAGAAAAACAGGAAATTAATGCGGTGCGTATATTTCTAATATGTTAGTAGTAGTAGTTGTTTATGGTAGTTCTCTACACACCAAATCCCGTCTGGTCCATCGATCAGTATCGCAGGTTGAACTGTTCACCCTAAGGTACAATTAAACAAAAATATTTTTTCGCAGGCCATTGCAAAGGTTAAAACAACTAGTACAGTGAAGGGTCGATTGAAAAGGGAAGGCAATATTTTCGTATGAAGCTCAGTATATATTTTTTGCATACGTTATGTGGGCCAAAGGATCGAGAAAAGCAGAAATAACAATCAATGATAAACAGACTGAGATTATATGAACCCTTTCCAAAGAACAAACAAAAATAAACAAAATGTAAATAATGCGGGTGAGAGCGAGCCAATGAGGAATGAGCAAAAGTTTTTCTCAGTTTTTTGTTTTACATCGGGACAAATTCAAAAATACTTAGGATTTTTGTCAATAATTCTCGGGGTGATGCCCTGTTATATAATACGTTGTCACGTCTTCACTATTTCCAATATCTTAGCTCAGGCATGAAATTCTTGGCACATTTCCAAATCAATGCAATGATTAACTTACCGTTTTTGTTGCTCTTTCCGTTTTCTTTCAAAAGTAGAAATGAGTCGAAAGAAAGTATCAATTGAGACCGTTGTGTGTAAAAGATCCCCATTTATTTTGCATAGCAAGTGCATTTCCTCTGTTCATTATTACTCTGTGACTGCGTAGAAATCAACGTTCTAAAGGTTCAACTGCTCTTTCGTAGCGTAGGCTGTCGGTTAGCATCTTTGTTGTTTTTGGCAATAGAAAAAAAAAGGAGCGGAGGTGTTATCGTGTTTGTTCGATTTTGTTCTTTATTTTATCTCTGCCCAGCAGATTACATGGCGAAAAAGAAAATGTTTTGAAAAAATATTTGTTTGCTCTTTTGCATGTTGATTCTCTTACTATTCTACTTCCTCGACTCCATCCGTCCGTGTGTAGTGTGCTCGGTTTTAGCACATCCAGCAGGAAGGAGAGATTTTAATTTGTTCTGCGTGAGTCTCTTTATGTAAACTGTTGGGGGTTTTAAATACAAAAAGATAGGTGCATTTGATTTCTACTCTTCACAAAATCAGATCAGGTACACTTCCCCCGCTATGTGTATGTAATCTACAACAAAAAAATCTATATTCTCTAGCGAGAGAGGGAAATGAAAATATATTCGAAATACTAGATGGTGTAGAGCGATGCAGAGGAAGAAGTATGGAAGCAACTTATGGGCTGGCTAGCAGTAGCGGCCATTGGTGTCAGGGACAAAAACAAAGGGAGAGGATCGTTAGGCCATCTGACACCCGTTTGAAATTTAAATTAACGGTTATAACACACACGCTCTACTCTAATCGTTCTACAAAAGTGTTGAGATGCACTAGTAGTAGTAGTAAAAAGAGTGATACTGTTCCACCTCACGTTTGAAGGTCGGCTAGAGTGGTCGAAACGAAGGAACTAAGCACTCTAGAGATATAAGAAATATTCGATAGTGAATAAGAAAGCGATAAGAAGTATTTCCGGTGGAGAATGGGAATAGGGTTTAAAGGTGTGTCACAGGACTTTCTTCCAATATTGGGAGTTTCTTCCAATAGCACCCTTTCCATCCTAGTTTGGACAGCTCGCACAACAGCAGCAGTCATCCTCCGGCTTGTTCCAATCATCTGCCGTTGTATTGTCGGTGAATTGCCAAATTCAGCTGCTACCATTGCTGCTGTTGCTGCCATTACTGTGCTGACTGCAGTCATTGCTGGAACTGCTGTACGTACTATAAAGGTCGGGTATCTCCGGCAGGATGCGATTGTACTGGGCAGCCCGGTTACGAGTTGTCTTCTGCTCCCAATCGTCGCCATCAACAGACGACTGCGCAGCGGCGGCAGGTGTCCGTACGCGGAACGACGTGGAAGGTGGTAGCAGAGCCGGCAGTTTCAGCACACTGTCCACGATCGCATCAGGGCGCACGTGATCCGGCACATCCTTTATCGTCCTATCGCCGACGATATACTGTTCCGTGGGCAGCGGAAGCCACACTGTTGCCCCCAGATTTGCCTCAATGCCACCCTGGAGAGAGTGTGAGTTTGTTTTTCGTCCCACGCGATAGTACGCACAGATACACGCACATACACAAACATCCCCATACACATACACACGTATATTTTCAGCACCACACACACACACGTCCCCGTGCCACGCGGTTTCCGTTTAAGAGCCAAGGGATGATGTAGTTTACAATATCCCAATCGGGGTGTGGTACCCGAGTTTTATCATAATGTGTTTATCGAAACAAAATAGATATTTACCAATCACGGGCCGTGATCCAATCCAATCCAGCAATCATTCCAACCGATGTGGGTCAATTTTATCGAAGAAGAGCAGCAACATCATCATCAAGCCGAGCGCGTGTGGGCAATGGCAAGTTGCAGTGTGTCGATCATTCCGAGTCCGAGCATCATCATCATCAGCAATTCAGGCATTTCAAAGTTTTGTTTTGAAGTAATGGTTTCATGTTTTTTTTCAGTAGTGTGTGCAGAAAAATCGGAATTCATACATATGTGTTGGTCGTTCGTGCGCGCACCAGTGGAGGTAGTAGTAGTAGTTCAGTTCAGTTCGGGAAACGGGAATGGGAAGGAAAGTAATGCTTCAATCAAATGAAATTAAACGGTAAGTGTGTGTAGTAGTTTGGTGTAATATCGTTGGCATATTAAAATGCATTACATTATAATAGACAAAAAAGGGTAGACAGTTATGTAAATATGTATATATTATGCGGTGAATGATTTTCTGAAAAGAAATTCTGTTTTTTTTTTGTTGCATGTATTCTCTTGATCATGATCGCGAATTTCCGTATGCATAGTTAAAGTTTGTTTTTTTTTTTGGGATACCTAACGAGCAACTACACTAATCCACTACCTTGCTTAGTAGTAATCGGCCACGATCTTGTTGCACTGGTTTTTTTTTTGGGAAACAACAAGTGAATATGATGAGTACAAAGTGAAGTAAATTAGAGATCTCTCTCGTGCTTCAAGCTAAACTTATTTTCATTTTAGTTAATGGCTTTAGGATAATTTTTAAAAATTTTCGATTGGTTTTAGGTGAACTAGGTGAAATCGAATGGAATGATTATTAAAATCGGAAATTCTCTCTCTATTTCTATTTCGTTTTACGACTTACTGGGGTAAAAAAAACAGAATGGGAGACTCCAGTTTCCTGATAGAAGTTAAAGTTCCAAAGTTATAACACAGTATGAGAAGGAATTATGTTGTTGATGGTTGGGAACAAGGGGACAACTTACCGTTAGCGCTTTTGTTAAGGCGGATGGCGCAATAGAGGGGGGCAACCCATTAGTTTTACCATACATATATCTGTGTAAGAATGTGTTTCTTAAAACTACAAAAAAGATTGTTTCGATTTTGGGTGTTTGTTCAAGATTTGCTCCTCTTTCTTCTCTCTCTCTCTCTCTCTGGCGTGAAATCAGAAGTGAAATAATAGAACGCGAACTACGATACGAAATGATCTCCTTTCCTGCCACACTCCCACTAGATGGCACTTACACGCAAGCCCAGCTCGGTTACCTATAGCAGATATTGCATGCTGTCGCTTGTACAACGGAATGTTCAATTACGACGTTTGGTTATTGATTTTAATTTAACATTGTTTCTTCGCTTTCTTCGTAACAGTTGTACCCCAAGTGAACGCGGACGATGATCATGTGTGGATGATTTTCTTCCCGGTCCATGTGGCGAATGGCGCTTCGGCGAAGCAGAGGTTGAAGTAAGTAGTATGGAGGGAATACGGACAACTGGACAGAGAGAGCTCTTCGCCGCAATTTCCTGGGCAATGCCCAATGAATGTTCTTTCTTATCGATACGAATACGTTAAGGATGAATGATAAATGAATGGATAGAGAGTTTCGTGCATAAATGAAGATCAAGAGGAAAATACACTAATGTTGTTGTTTTTTCGGGTTTGTGCTGTGTGCTGGATGATTGGTAGCGGTGGTACCTTTTCGCAGTGTGTCTCTCGTATTGGGTTCGCGCGATCTTCTCCAGAAGGACATAATTTTCAAGAGGAGAGAACACACGCGCAAGACACATCCTGGAAATTGTAGATACGAAAACAGCCGCAGAAGGCTGGGAGTAAGGGGGGCGGGGATGTAACGCAGGGGACGAGAGTTGGGTAGAAAAATCACAGAGCCGAGTTCCTGTGCCGTGACGATTGCCACCACTCACCTGAATGTCGGTCTCGAGCTTGTCACCGATCATGACGCACTGGCCGGGCGGGACACCTAGATAGTGGCAAGCTGCGTAAAAGATATTGCGATCGGGCTTGGCCCACGGTAAGTCAGAAGATACCAATATGCAATCGAAGTACTTGTTCAGCGCCAACCGGTCGATCTTTTCCCACTGTGCCGCCGTCGGTCCGTTGGTGATGATGCCGAGCAGGTACTGGAGCCGGAGCGTTTGCAGCATCGTCTGCAGCTCGGTGGGGAGGGCCAGATAGCGGTACCGCCATTCCAACCACCGTCCGTACAGTTCCGAGGCCAGGTGTTTGTGTGTGACCGGCAACACGTCCTGCCAGAGCTGCGAACGCCATTGCGCCAGCGCCATGTCCGGATTGTCTGGGCAGCGGCGAAACGCGGTTAGATAGTCGGTGGCGGTTTCGGTTGCTAGCTCCCGACTAAGACCGTGCTCGCAGTGTAACAAATCGGCCACCTGATGAGAGAGGGAGAGAGAGAAAAAAAAAGACAGAGCGTTTATGATCCGGTGATTCATAGCTAGATTAGTTGCGAAGAGGGCATTCTCCGCGTTGAATTCTGCTACATTATTTACGTTTTTAGGGAATATTTTGGTGCAGACGTGTTTACATAATTTTCCGATTTTGATGAGCTTCGAGAAATGTGAATAAAACAAAACTATATATCCTAATGGATAATCATATCTATTTCGGGGATAGTTGAACCAAAATCAATTAGTTTGTTAGTTAAAATTGTTTTGATTTTAATCAACCAAGTTTATTTATTTACATTTGATTACTACGGTCCAGTGCCGTATTGTCAATCAACTAAGTTTAGTTACGTGAAAAATAAGGAAGGCGAATGACGAACTTTGTTCTCCGACATTATTTTATTTGTAATGGATTTACCACAAAACACACAATATGATTCAATTGCAAATCTATATACCTTCAAATCGAACAATCAAACATTCAGATTAGGCAGAAATTGTCTCACCTCAATTTATAGACCCAATTTAAAGGGAGACAAGCCGCTTGGAAAGCTGGGAGTCGTCAAACATTTGAGTTTGTACAGATTCAAGAGACGGTTGTTTAAGATATGGGACGAAATGGCGAATGAAGTTGTGTGTGCGGCCTACAACGATTTCCAAAAGCGTGTACGAGCAGTTATCAAGTGCAAAGGTCGCCAAATACATTAGGTGAAATGCAAGCTTAATGCTAATAGATGTTATTTCAATCGATTCCGGAGAGAAATCAAACCAGGTTTCAATTTTATTACATAAAAAAAGTAATCACGATGCCTGCCACCCTCTAGAATCGGTAATTAAATCATTATTCAATAATTACAATTTCAATTTGAATGTTACATTTAGTTTTGATTGAATTGGCATGAAATGCAACTATCCGGTTTAGCAGCAAACGTTTGTTTTTGAAAGTGTCCCTTAAGGAAAAGAGTGGAAATTGATGTGTGTAAAAAACAAAACAATATTTGTTAGCCCAAAACTAACTTATTGTAAAGTCGCGCACAAAGTTAATTTCGAGGTGTCCTGAAGTGCTTTCGGGGCACCGTATATCTTCCCATATATTATTAACATTGATGGTTGGTGAAGCGGGGTAACAGTATGGGGAGGAGCATTTGCAGGCGATCATTTACGCCCAACTGCGTTGCGTTGAGAGTGTTTTTTTCTCCACAGCGTGTAAAACACAGCAATTGGATGCTATTTTCGGATTTGCTGCACATGGAACAACGACGATTTCTTCGGCATGTTTCCTCTTTTTTTCGTTGTTCATATTTCAGTACAACGAATACGTCTTGTTGCATTCGGCTGGTGCACAGCCAGCAGCAGCATTCACATGTCGATTGATTGAACACGCGCAAACGTACAGCAGCAAGTAGTCGTTCGTTTTGTCTTACAACGTGCAGCAAATATGAGGGCACTTACTTTGTATACCGACCAAGAGAGGGCGCTATTGCGATGTTACTTTTTTTGTTCCCTAAATCTGTTTCGGCCTCAAACCTTTGCCAAAAAAAAAAAAAAAGAAAATGAAAGTGTATATAATGCGACGGGTGGCAGCATGAGGAGGATTTGGTTGTTTTCTTCGTTTGGAGGAATGTATCGAATCTGCTGTGGTGGGCGTTAAATGGGCAACGTGCCAACACGTGGAGACATTTTCTCTTCTCCAAAATAAATATAATTTTTAATTTTGTTCCTCCAAACGAATCGTGTCGTTTCAGATACTAACGTAAGCGTAGGAACAAATCAACAGTGGCTTAGTAATAAGGGACGCAGTCATGCTTCCTCGTCGCGATTAGCGTTAACTGCTGCTGGGGTGTTTAAATCGGAAAATCCTAGGGGAGATTCAAATTTCTTTCATTCATTTTTAAATCTTCTTGTTTTCTAATTCCTTTACAGATTTCCAACACGCGAGACGTGCTGCACACAGGAGCGTGTTGTTTTGCATCGCACCACCTCACGATGCTCGCCCAGTGGGAAGGAAAGAAAGTTCTATTTTTAACAGAAACCTACACTACCGCATAGCCAACCGTCGACATGTACACGCACTTTGAATAGACTGTGAAAACGGGGCAGAAACGGCTGTTCATCTTTCCTGCTTTTTTTTGTTGTCCAAGATGAGCGACAGGAATAAAAGTAGGACAAAGGTAGCATATTTGGCGAGGTACGAGTGAAAACTGGAGTGTTTAAGCTCATCGTTCGAATCAAGATCGTCTGATAAAATACGCTAAAAGATATGTATGATCAGTTAGTATTTGTAGACACGTAAAAAACACGTTTATTTTGCATGTTTACAGCGTACATTCATATTTTACTTTTTTCACACCTTTTCTCCTACTTCTCAGAACCACCATGGCGACAATAAGCGAACGCAAACATTGCGATAAAATAGATGAACGATGAAACAAAAATGCAAATAGAGCAGTATTACTAGTAATGGATGTCGGCCACCATCGCTGCAAAAGCGTTGAGTCTCTGACGTGTGGCAGTCGACAAAACGAAAAAAGATGAATTTAGAATGTAAAACACACTGCGCACTTCTTCGAATCGTCCTGCAGTGGACGATAACTAGATGGTTCTTCTAGTCTCCAAAGAGTTTCTTGCCTAGATCCATCATTCGATGATTGCGACACACTTTGAGCGCGTCCGCTTTTTTCAGCACCGGTGCTACGGCCGGATTAGCGTCGACGAGCTGCGACAAGAAGTCTTCGTACGCCAGCTTCACGTTCGGCGGCAACGTGCCAATCTTCACTTTGCGCAGCGTCTCCACAATGCCCTCGGCCCAACCACTCTCGATCGCAAACTCAGAGATCCAAGGAATCAGCTTGATGATGCCGCTCATTGTCTGCATGCCGAGGAACCACAGCTCCATGATCTCGAACCAGTGCTCCTTGTACTGCAGCGATACGACCAACGCTTGCGGATCGTTCGATTCGTCAATGTTGTACGCATCCCACAGGAACCGGATCGTGGTCTGGATGTACCGGCAGATGGAGAAATCGTTCTTCTTGATCTTGGTTGCTTGCTGCTTCAGCAGCAACAGCCCAAGCACGGCCAAATGACCGTGCATCACCAGATTGTCCGGGATGTCCTTCAGTTCGGGCAAGTTTTCGAAGATGAACCGCAACAGCTGTGCGAACAGTGTGCTCTCCTCAACTAGCTTGGCCTCCAGCACGGTAATGTTCATCAGAATATTGCACAGACTGACGATTGCCGTCCGCGAGTCCTTCATGTCGTCTAGCTGTTGGGGCGTCATTTCGGGATCCGGTTCATTCATGCGCTTAAGACGTTCGGCACGCGGTACGGGCGGTTTTTTGTAGTGTGCAATCGACCAATGGAACAGCAGACAATCGTACAGCACCTGCTCCTCTTTCTCCTTCAGGAAGATCTGGCGTGCTTCCTCCTCCACCACCAGATGGCAGATGGCGGGCAACATGACGCGCAAAATGTCGGCCGGTGGCTGCTGCTCGTGATCATCCACGTTGTCGGCCTTGTGTGCGATACGGTAGTCGCGTGATTCGTAAAATGATTCATTAGCCAACTTAAACAGGAACGGTAGTACCTTCGAGACCTGATTCTTCATGGCCGTGGTTTCCTGCGCCAGCCAGGCAGTAAGAACGCGTACCATCGCGTATGCGAACGCTTTCTCTGCTTTCTGCAGTCGATCCTTCTTGGTGTCATTCGCCAGCTTTACCAGCACGCCCAGCACAGCCGAGAACGCACCCTTGAGCCCGGTATACACCTGCTGCTTATCCTTTTGATCGAGATCGAGCTGATCCGTCGACATGTAATTGATCGACAGCTCGAGGATGATGAAGCAGGCGGTGATCAGATCAGCCTGCTGAACGCATTGGTTAAAGCTTTTATTATCCATCTGCATGCGCACCTCGATCGCGGCCAGTTGCAGTAGGAGAAGGAAGAATTTCTTTGGATTTTCCACATCGTGCAGCGTCCACTCGATACCAAGCACATCAACTGCATTCGCTGCCAGCTTCAGGGCTGGATCGCGCTGTGCTTTGCCGATTTTACTCTTCAAAATATCGCTAATGCCCTTGTACAAGCATTCGGGCCAGATTTCACCCTGCACCGAGCGTGACACTAGATCGCGACGACAGTGGAACAGCAGTGCGCTTATCATTTCCGCCAGCTCGAACTTGCGCTCAGCATGATCCGTCTCGAAGTCCAACGAAACGCGCTGCAACAGCGCATGGAACAGCTTCGGATCGCTGTCCCACGAGTTGGCCCCAAAGCGAGACACCAAGGTTACGATCAGCGTCAGCGCTTCGTCGATCTGAAAACTGCGCTGGGTGTAAATCTGCGCCATCTTCGTAATGACATCATGGCGGCGCAGAGCCATCCGGCCACTTTCGTACAGTGAGATGCTCTGCAGACAGTGGTACGCTTCGTTGATGACGATCAGATTGTCGTCGTACTCGTCGTCATCGCACGTCGACACTATGCCCAGAAACACCGGGATGCTATCGAGCATGTCTTGGTGCGTGGCGAGCTGCTCATCCTCGCAGAAGCAGGTAAGAATCGAAAGGGCGACACTCTGGTAAACCGAGGCGGGACAATCATCCGGCACATCCTTGCTAGTGAGCAGCTTGCGCAGAAAGTCGAAACCGATCGATTCGAACAGCAACCGTTTGCCGGCCTGGTTGCAGTCTTTGCCTTTGATCAGTTTCGTCACCATGAATAGGGCGGCAAACTTTTCCGTGTCACTCTTTGCATTCTTCAGGATCAGCGAACACTTTTTAATGGGTTCACTCACTTCGGCCGACATGGTTACGCCTTCGCCTACTTGGATCGGATTACTTTTCACGTGTAGTGTGAGATTGTTTCTACTGTTTGCAACACGCCGGATCGAAGATCTCTCTCATGCAAATACACACATACACTCACACCAACACTCAGTAACTCTAGCTATAGCAGATAGTTCCTAAATAGAAGCGTACCGTCGTGTAACTGGCCCGGACCGTTCCGTAACAAGGCGTTTTTTCGACTAAACCCAACGTCAACAGAGGTTTGTGGAAAACTGATCTCGGTTTCCCAGCGCACACCCCGTGAAGCGTGTAGAACATTTCCCACTCAGCGTACGATGTCGCGTATTCTCCTCGATGAGAGAGAGAGTTGGAAAATCGTTAAAATAGATTTTCTCACGCTCCCGTAGGAAAATGTTCTCCCTTGCCTGCATCAAATCACATCACCACCGCCCCCGGGTTGATACAGTGACGGTTTTCCACAATGCACCACCGTGTTTATGTGTTCGCTGCAAGAAGGACCTTCGAAAGGTCTCGCGGAAGTAAACAATCCCACGCCGTACAATTAACCACTAGTGTCCATTACGGCCAAGAGGATGAATAATCATTTGTTTTCGGCACATTTTCCACCTGCTGTGAAGGGAATTTTAATAGGATGATGATCCGACGAGAGCGCCAAAGATTTCCGAAAACAGCACACACACGTTTTTCCGCGCAAATAAAAATAAAACTCGTGACAAACCAAAATAGAAGCGTCTGTCAGTGAGACAGCCCGAAATGAACAAAGTGCCGTTCATTTGGCATCGACCTTCCGATGCAAACCCTTGTAGTGGTAGGAACACCAATGTGATTGAAATTAATTAGAAATTCAAATTCATTTATTCTATTGCTTCCATTTCTAAATCGCTTTTCTGCTATGGAAAAAGCTTCTGCGAATGAAGTTTATATCGAAATTATTCGCAATCGTTTCACACGCCACAACAATGCTTGACCACATGTGTGTTTAGTTTTCGTTGGACAGTTAAGGGTTTTTATTTTTCACACACAGACACCGAGTTACGGAAGGTGAATTTTCTGCATGCTTTTCAAGTGCACGTTTTTCACATAAAACAACAACGATTTTAGAACGAACTTTTCGCAATCCATCGATTTGTGCTGTACAGAAAAGCGCAGCACAAATGCCCTTCCCACTAACAAGGATAATTGATATGACCCGCGAGGTCAAACAAATCGTGTGTTCTGCCACCTCATTTTTCATTTTGAGAAGATCAGCGACTGGCTATACAGTAGGCCTCATGCGAGTCATGATGAAAGCGTTATATAAGATAGATTTTTCGCAATATATCTTTGCACGATACTTTTTGCCAAATGACCGGGTTATCACACGAGCGCACTTACCTTGCTGCATGCCTTTGCATCGGCTTTCCTGGTTGCGATCAAAGTGTTATCAAGGTCGAAGAAAATAGCAGAAATCTTCGAATCACAGTTTAGTCTCTTGATGGCACCACGGAATGTACTCATATTGTTGCAGGCAGGTGGTTGTGTTTTGGATGCTAAGCACAAACGTGTGTTTTGTTTGGTGTGTTGTGTTGTAAATGCAAAGTGGTGTGTCCCGTTCGGCTGGTTTGGCCAAGTTGTAGCAGGTAACAAAAAATGTTTATGCCTGCACTGCTCATAGGCTCCAGCACTGACTACACGGTGCACAAGTTCATTCTGATTTAATGTGCATCTGACAGTTAATCGGCCAGGTGGCATGTAAAAATGACATATGCGAAAGGCATTGCGGGAAAACGAAACTCATTTTTTTAACCAGATGATGCTATAAGAGGTAAAAACTATTAACGAAAAAAGTTCTGGGCGTGTCCTTGTTTGAGCAAACGATTATTTTTGCTAACATATAATGCAAGTATGCAAGAATGCAGTACATGGTCGGATCGATTAAGTGTCAAACGTATCGTAACGTGTAGTAGCAGCTTAAGTGCGATCAGTTGAAGTGAAAAACCGAAGAAAGTAATTCAAAAATTTCTTCCTTGAAATTGCTATTATTGTGTTTCCCATTTAGAATATCCAACAAATCTGAGTGAAAACATTGTTTTAATTGATTATCCGTCACCCGTTTTATATTTCCTTCTCCATGGAAGAAAGCAGCATATTCATCAAATTAGAGCTTCGATTTCTTTTCATTCACAAAGATATCCGGGGTAAGTATGAGTGCGTTCCCAGGAACGCAAGCATACTGTGCAAAATCGGTAATTCCTTCCTCGGCCAGCACTTCGTCGTCGATGAAAAAGTTGCCAGTGCTCCTTCCTGGCGATCGGCAAAGAATGGCATACGCCGCATCCGCCATAATTTCTGGTTTGCGCGAGTACGGATGTCCTTCCTGTCCGTGAAGCATCTCCACAGCGGCCGTGTAAACGATTGTACGTGGCCACAAAGCGTTTACGGAAATGTTGGCACTTTCGTACTCCCGTGCCATACCGAGCACACACATAGACATACCATATTTGGCCATCGTATAGGCCACGTGATTGCCAAACCAATGTGGTTCCATGTTGAGCGGTGGCGAAATGTTCAGGATATGAGCGTGTTTGCTTTTGCGAAGATAGGGAAGACATTCCTTTGATCTGTAACAGGAACATACATTTAGGCGTTATTATCCCCGAAGGAAGATTGCAATCTTTGTACGTTTACTTACACTAAGAACGTGCCTCTGGTGTTGATATTGTGCATCAGATCGTATCGCTTCATATCGGTCTGCTCGGTTGGAGTCAGGGAAATGGCGCTTGCATTGTTAACCACAATATCGATACCGCCGAACGTTTGCACCGCTTTTTGTACCGCAGAACGTACGTCTTGCTCACTGCGTACGTCAACAATGCATGGTAAAGCCTTCCCACCGGCCGCTTCAACTGGAAACGAAGACGGAATTGTCAGCAAAACAAAACTTGTCGTCTGTAAAACAACCAAAAAAACTCACTTTCCGCTGCAGCCGTGTAGATAGTTCCGGGTAGCTTGGGATGGGGCTCTGCTGTTTTGGCCGCTAGCACAATGTTGGCACCATCACGAGCTGCTTTCAGTGCTATCGCCTTGCCAATGCCTCTAGACGCACCGGTAATAAATAGTGTGATGCCAGCGAGGTTTCTGAAGGCAAAACATAAAGCCAACCCGTAAAGCACGATCAACTATGACGGAGCACAAAACTTACCCGGTGTTTTGCATCTTTGATTCCTTCTCGAAACGCAGTATTACAGAAATAATCTGAACGTACAACTCTAAGCTTGAACTTTAGCACCGTACGCACCGACAGCAGCAAGCGACTGGTGACCGGTGGGGTAAATAATCTGAAGAATGACTTGGCTCAACGTTATCTACGCGGTGGGGGACTCGCTCATTTACGAAACGGCGAAAGCCATACAAACATAAGATATGCAGTCAAGACTGAAAAGGGCTTCCAAAAAAGCACTTCAAAGACTGCTGAAGAAAGCGAACCCATTTCATGGCTTGAGTCAATAACTTTAAAATTTTATTTAATTTTTTTTTTCAGTATGAACGAACCAAATACCGACGATCGCCTAAAAGATGGTACTGATTAATGCACTTTGTTGAGGTAGAGTGGTGTTATGAAATTTTAATTATTTTGTTTATTAAACGTTTCCCTTACATGCCAATAATGATAATAATAATATGCACCAACTCGATCTTCCTTTCTCGCTTAGAGCTTGGACTTCAAACCTCCCATCAACTTTTCCAACTTCATCGCTTTCTGCAGATCACCCGAGATCTTCAGCTTGCCTGTCATAAATGCATTCGCCGGCTTCAGCTTGCCCGTAAACATGTCGAAGAAATGCTTAGAATCCATCGTCAGCACCGCATCGGCCGTGGCCGGTGGATTACCCTTGCCCACCTTTCCGGTTCCATTCTTCAAATCGGCAAACCACGTACCGGCCTCGTCACCCTTGACCTTGAACTCGTACACAGCTCCCGTCTTGCGCACGATCTCTTCACTGAGCAGACTTTCGATCTTAAGGAACAGCCCTTCAATTTTGCCACCGGCCGCAGCCGCCGGTTTTTTCAACGAAGCCGCATGACTACCTTCGGCTGCAAATTCCACCAGCTTTTCCGGTTCCACGTCGAGGAAAAAGTCCGGCATCAGTTTGTCGGCATTCTCGGGCACACAAGCGTACTGCTTCATGTCGGTGATGCCTTCCGCTTTGAGCACCTCATCATCGATCAGGAATTTGCCCGTGACCGCGCGGGGTTCCTTCGAGAGGATGGCATAAGCAGCGTCGGCCATGATATCCGGTTTACGCGAGAACTGGTCACTTTCCTTGCCCGTCAGCATCTCCATCGCTGCTGTGTGGATAGCCGTCCGGGGCCAGAGAGCATTGACGGCAATGTTGGCGCTCTCGAACTCCTTCGCCATGCCGAGCACACACATTGACATGCCGTACTTGGCCATCGTGTAAGCGACGTGATTGCTGAACCAGTGTGGGGCCATGTTTAGCGGAGGCGAAATGTTCAGAATATGTGCATGGTTGCTCTTGCGCAGGTACGGAATGCATTCTTTAGAACTGAAAGCAAAACATGAACAGGGATTTGTTAGTAATGATTGAACGTCGCAAGGGATGAAGTAGTAGTCATCCTCTACTTACACCAGGAACGTGCCGCGGGTGTTGATCTGATGCATCAGATCGTACCGCTTCATGTCGGTTTGCTCCGTGGGTGTAAGTGAGATTGCACTGGCATTATTGATTACGATATCGATGCCACCGAACTTGGCCACAGCATTCTGGACGGCGGTCCGAACGGCTCCTTCGTCGCGTACATCCACCACGCAAGGAAGTGCCTTACCGCCAACGGCTTCGACTACAAACGAGATAATAAGTAAGACATTTTTCCATGAGCATAACTTCTTTCCCTGCTGTAGATTGTACGATCCATCATACTTACTCTCCTTTGCCGCTGTGTAGATTGTGCCGGGAAGTTTTGGATGCGGATCGGCCGTCTTGGCCGCGATCACAACATTCGCTCCATCTTGGGCGGCTTTCAGTGCGATCGCTTTACCGATGCCTCTCGAAGCTCCCGTTATGAAGAGCGTTCGGCCAGCTAGCTTTCTGTAACAACAACAAAAGGTAAGATATATGTTACACTAATGTTTTTTCAATACTAATTTATTAGTGCGATGACACAACTAGAACCGGTTTTGCTAAGGTGAAAAAGTTGATCCTCACGAAATTTTACAACGTGAGGACATTGTGTGTTATGACGTGTCAGACAGAACAGATTTCTCTTATAAAAACGATGCGAATAAGCAAGCTTAATTATGCAGAATTTCGATCTCGGGCGTTGGCGGTTGAATCCTAACGGTAATGGATGTAATCTCTGTCAGCGCGGCGATGCTGTGTTCCGACCTTCGGACCCGGGTGATATTACGTTATCATCCGTCGCCGGTACATCCGATAACGATTTACCTCACACATGATGGCACACATTGGCTTTTACCGGGAGACTTACTTTTGTTTCACGGAATATCAAATTGCCGTAAGACTTACCCAGTATTGATCATATTTTACTCTTTGAGGGACACTATGTTTAAGCAGCGAGAAAGCGGCAGATAAGCTGGTGCGGATGATCGCGAACTAACAGTAACGACGGTCACGGAGTCAATCCCTATGCGTACGAGAGTAAGGTTCGCCGACGCGACTTGTGTTATGTTGCGTGCGCGGTATACGGAAACGATGAGTTTTCTTTTAAGCGTAGCGTTTGTTACTCGACTCTCGGACTCACATATACACAGGTTAGTTCAATGATTGCAATGCATCGGTCGGGTGGGGAGAAGTTGAGGCCAAAGTCCGTTTTGCAAGCGAAAAGTGTGCGAAAGCAAAGGGAAAAGATGGGACGTTTTGACAGTTTTGATGTTTACGTCAGGGGTACTGAAGCTGAATTTGCCAAGAATCGAAGCGCGTTTAAATTTATGGTTTAATTTTGAGTGGATTTTTTTTCCAAATGATGCTCCGGCGAAGAAGTGAATCTGACAAATACTTTTAGTGACAAAGAAAGAATAGAATAGGCAGAAAAATAGGAATGAATTGTGTTTATCTTTTCATTATACACGGTATTATATGTGGTATATGAAAACCAAAATTGGAGTTTTGTTAGTAAAACTTCACATTCGCTGATATGAACTGCATGCGCCACTTGAACAGCGAGCTAGTTTGTAGAGTACTGTAGATTGTGTAGGCAGTAGACGAAAAAACACCGCCGATGCAGTTAGGAATGTGAGATAGCGTAAAGGGTAATGTAAGTATTGAAAAATAGCGTTAAGAAGTATGGGTAGTATAGGACTCCGTGGCGCAACGGTAGCGCGTCTGACTCCAGATCAGAAGGTTGCGTGTTCAAATCACGTCGGGGTCATCTTTTTTGTCGAAACACTGCTCGTTGTTTAATTGTGTCGTGGATTTATTATTAATTTTGAACTTGGTTTGTTGGATTGGTTTTAAACCGATAATAGCACAATGTTGGTTCCGTTGTGAGTGATTGTAGTAATACCGCAAAGGAATGGGCATAGATCCAATGCCCTTTGGAGGATAATATAGGCGCTCTGCCTAGGCATAAATACTAAAATAAATAGAGCTTGGATTTAACGGAGTAATCCAACCCCTAGTGAAGATGTGTTGTACAACTAAATTGAGAGGAAGGGGGAGAGCTAACGTATGTTCTCCGTGTGAGAGTAGGGGTGGTTGAATATCTCTTATGTCCTGATGTTCTACGGGGCTTTATACAACTAAGGTGCGTGTGTCCTCCGACGTGACAGAGAGGTAGTGGCGTAAAACGAATACATTTATCCACTGTCACCACGGACGTGTTCAACTTAACCATGAGCAGAGATATATGAATCCTGTATGGAAAATTGGAGCTGTCCAAAAAGAATGATTATTGGCGGAAATAAGTAAATGAAAAAAAAAGAAGCTTCGATTTGCCCCGAGTGAGGATCGAACTCACGACCTTAAGATTATGAGACTTACGCGCTACCGACTGCGCTATCGAGGCCGTGTAGAGGTGGGAACTCACACAATAATATAATCATAGTAGGCTCATTTTTGTTAGCGAACCCGGTCAGCTTGGAGCAGTAACCTTTGTGTTTATCTTGAGCTATATAGAAATCGGACTTAGCATGACAAGTCATTTTAAGTTAAATTTACAAGAACACTACAAAAGATACTTATCGTATAGATTTTTCTGTTTTGCTACATCTTGTTTCTTAACTTTCTATATTGCTATTGGTATCAATATGAAGAACAAAAATAACTCGATGTTCGTGAAAATTGTGGGACATAGTTAATGTAGCTAATCGTTTAAAAGTAGAATTTTGGAATGACCTTTGAATATATTATTAATATCTTTTCTTTATCATACATATGCTGTAATCGCTATATTGGTGCATATTGACATTGTAGTGAAAAGAAGCAATACAATTTAGTTTGGATTCATTTCTAGAATTCATCTGCTTAGAGATAAAATTATCTTTTTTGTTTTTGAGAATGTGAAATGTTGTGCTGTCAAAGTTGGTGGGTTCCAGTGTCTTTCTGAATAGTATTTATTTCAAATTTCATTTAATCTTAAAGCATGTTTTACAGCACTCATTCAACTCCATCATTCTTAAAGATTTCCTCTGCATTAGATGTGCGTTTATGTTTTTCATTCAATAAGAGCTGTTTTTTTTTTTTAACTAAATCCGAGAACAGTTTTGTACTTACTATTCTACAGGATACAGGTTCAGTGCGCTCATGAATCGTTCATTTTAATTACAATAGGAAACTAAATTTTTAAGGGCTAACTGTTATTTGATAAACCCCAAATATTTAGTGTTAATTTTATCTAGTAAAAGCAAAGGAATGATTTTGTTTGCTTTTGCTTGACTTTATTTTACTATTTGACTTGGTGGATAGTCAATACTGCGTGCAAGGTGGGGTTTGTTTAAGATTTTTTTAAAATTTCTTTCTGTTTCTTTTGTCTTATTTATGTTGCATCGTTGAATTCGCTTCCAGCACCACAAACCCATCGCTCTTTGTGTGTAGAACTTTTCGGACTGGTCAGCCACCAAACGGTGCACTGTGTTTGGTTGTTACCATTAGTTTAATTCAAATCACATACGCCCCAATCCGCGATCACCGTTTTATTGATTGGCCATCGGCTGCCATCATGACGGGGTTGGTACAGAGGATGCGCTTTGCCTGGGATGAGAGCACACGACTGCAGGCACGTGTACTTTTTGTGACGCGCGGAGTACATTTACGATCGGAAATCAAAATATTTACCCCTGACAGCGCACCACCGGACACGGAAAACCTAACCGCCGTTACAAATGCCGCTCGGGTTTTGTGATTTGATGTGGAAAAAAGTGATCTTCTTTTACTTGTTCCGCGGACGATCATCGTGGTGGCGGTGTGTGGCCGATCGAGAATAAGAGGGCCATCTGGTTTTTTGTCCGAGTTATCTTTGAAACGTTCGAGATTAAAATGTATCTAATATTAGCTTCCATAAAACCCATACGCGAATGCGGGGCTTCGTGGAGCAACACAAGTGTATTAGTTGGAAAATACGATTCGATTAGAATTTCTTTCATTTGTTCAGACAGTGTTGTAAACAACGTGAATGCAACATATTGATGATGAAACGTCTACTATCTATAGAATAGTAAAATACATTTATTTTCGCAGCTTGTAGTCAATCGATCTATATAACCTAGCATGGCACAGCCTCTCTTATTTTGATCGGGCCAGTCAGTCGAAAGCAGTGAAGAAGAAACGATCGAGTGGGAAATGAATAGAATCTGTACATAGCGTTACTACCTACTACTATTAGCCTAATGGCAAAGCGGAAGATAATAGTTAGGGGTCTTCTATACTTTTCCTACTATATTCCGCTGGGTGTACGACATTTGCTGAGATTCTAGAAATGGGTGCACATTGATTCACGTCTTGGGCGTTTTTTAGTAACCTTTAACTGTGCCTACAAGGACTGCCTAAATGCGTACTATTGGAATATATTTATATCAATGTTGGCCTGTTGGCATCTTTAGTATTACAGAAATGTTTTTCAAACAACAATTCTTTTGTTTTTTTTTTTTATCCATACTGGTATCCAATTATCTTGCCTGGTTTGTCACATAACTTATTTGATAGTGGTCTTCGTTTCCAGTGCCCAAACGTGCTGTGGCCACCCGGTACGTCCTTTGATTTTGCGTCCTTCCGTCACGGGTGGACTTGCACTGGTCGCATTCGGTGTTCCATTGGCGGCAAAGTTCTATGTCACGGAAAAAGATGAAGGAAAGGATTAAAGCGTTTTGTAGCACAATTAGTACGCTTGTTGACGAAATAATGTTTGTGGCCCATCAAAGACGTGGTGTGGGAATAATAACACAGGACAGAAAAATGAACAGTAAAAGTGGAAACCATATTAAACAAGCTGTGAAGTACATTTTCTCACGACGAGCTGGTATGCCAGTTGCGTCGGCTTTTGAGCTTATTTTTTAATTATTTTCGATCTTTCTACTTCCGTGCTTCAATTACTATTTCGGGAAAATATCTTTCCACTTGAGATAATGTTAGGTTCAGTGTCTCTATGTCCCTGTTGGGCTGTGGAAATTATGGGCATGATTCTTGGAGGCTGAGTCACGAGTAGGAAAACTTATCAACTTATATTAATCAATATTGATTGTTAACTGAAGACATATATCCAGGGATAGTAAGAGCTGTTCGAAGAAAACAGAAATAAGTTTTGATCGTCCAGGGAAGGGGACATTACAAGGGGGCGCCACGTCATTCGAGATTCCAAAACGAATCACTCTACTCGTCACAGAGCACTCCGTAGTCGTCTGTGGAGAAGATTAAGACCGAAGTAATCGTAATTTGTTTTATGGAAAGTTCAAGTGCTGCTTTATCGTTGTCAAGTGCCGACTCGCACAAAAATACCATCCCGTGGGAAGACGGAAGGGTTTAAAGTAAATGGCCCAAGGCAGAAGAAGGCTCTGTTTTGACTGCATTCTGGTACTTCAGTTATGAAAAGGCATCTTTTCAATTTTCCCAACATGTAATGTAGCGGCAAAAGCATATGATATGGTGACATGTTGCGGTTGGGCGATCGTTTCATGCTGAGTGGTTTTTCCCGTTCCCATCCTAGCGGACACTTGAAAGGTTTACTTCCGCCAGGAAGCGCATGTTATCTCCAATAGGCGGGATGTGTTTAAGCAATATGATGAATTCTATGAATATATTTAAGGAACCAGAGGAAGAAGATAGCGAATTATTTATAGTAAAGTGATTGACTACATATTTTGAATTATCTTTTCTTGTCTTGCCACCGTGGATAGCAATTAATTTTAGCAATGCTCGGATTCTTCATTTTTCTCGCTCGTTACGTGCTATTAGTCATTATGCGGAAATATCCAAGAATTTGCTGTTGAGCCCAATTATCAAACAATGTGACAAATGATGCTGTACAGCTCTCTAAAGGACTGCTAATAGAGTGACAGAGGAGGAAAAAAATGCAATGGAATTTGGAACAGAACAGTCATGTGGATGAAAAGGGGCGTCACTTTGGTAACTGGTTTTTTGTGTGTTGCCAGTGATTGATTAGTGGAGAGGTTCATACATTTGACACTATTTTTCACGGATCGGAATTTCGGGGTCTAAATGAAGAAGAGCACACAATGCAGGGAGCATGCGCCAAAATGCATTGTTCCGAGTGCAGGCTCTTTGCGTGTGTAAAAATAGAAAAGGGGCGTTGCTTGTTGCTCTGGCGATATAGTGCAAGTCATAGGGGTATTGTAAGTGTTAGTTTTATGGAGTCGTATAGTGTGAGAGCAGGAAAGCGGACTCCGTGGCGCAACGGTAGCGCGTCTGACTCCAGATCAGAAGGTTGCGTGTTCAAATCACGTCGGGGTCACAAGCTTCCGATTCTCTTTTGTTTTTCATGTTTTTTTTTTATGTGTTTGAATGATAACGAAAGTTCCCTAACTATGGATTGAATTGAGAAATATCCTAAAGGGGCATATAAATGAGATAGATCAAAATTATTTGGGATTTTATATGTTGGTTTCAAATCGATTTGTAAATACTATGTTAGTGTTGTTATTTTAAAGTATATGTTGCTTTTTTCGCACCATAGATAAATAACAATTAGTTGAAAATGTCCCATATTGTTGAAAACATATTGCTGTCAAAATTGCAATCCGTAACTCTATACACTGCATTTCATTTTTTCGCACGCCATTTTAAAATTGAAATGTTCGTTACAAAACTATCTTGCGAAGCATAAAATGCTATTACTCAATAATTTCCTTTAGTGCGTAGTTACAAATACTCAGCTTAGAGAAACTAAAAAAATGTGAGGAAAATTTAAAAATTTGCCCTTTAAATGTGTATTTCATATAATATATTGTCTTGTTAAATATAATGGCGTTAAATAACGCCGTTATATGTTTGCTGCTTAGAACAGAAACTTATTTTACAAAAAATGTTAGGAAAAGATTTTGGATTTGTTCAATTTGCTCTCGTAAGTAAAAAAAAGCAATATCTGCCCCGAGTGAGGATCGAACTCACGACCTTAAGATTATGAGACTTACGCGCTACCTACTGCGCTATCGAGGCTGTTGTATGAAGGGGCGTTCAATCGTGTCGAGCCCCTATGAGTTCAATTCTATATTTTCCAATTCTAATAGATTATTTAAGGCAACCCCTTTGTTCTTAATTTGTGTAATGATTTTCCCACCGAATAATACATTTTTCCTTCACAGAAAAAACGGATTCCCACCATCGGTAATTGGCATTTGATGCTTGATAATGGAGTTGCAATGTTGTGTTGTAGAAGTTCAGAGTCAAGTGCAGTGTACGTGCACGTGCACGTACACAGCAAGCGGGAGCAGGAATGTCATAAATAGGGGTTGCGAAAAAGGATATCATCGAAGGATAAAGGGGCCTGTTACAGGTTCCTATCCCTTCTTTCCATTACACGCCACAGCACTGAATTGTGTTGTTACGAGTGTTGAGGTAATAAACGGCAATCAGCGAATTAAACTCTTGAGGAAATAGGGAAAGGACGGTTGGTTGGTGAGTATAACTCGATTAACCACTATTAGTGGGCCACTTTGCGGTATTAAATTGTATCTCTGAAAATGGAAGGTAATGAAATTGTGGTCATTTTTCACACCCACCCTGCAAAATGCAAAGAGGCGTGAAAACCAGACGATTCTGAGCGACTTGTGGTTGGTTCGCAACGCACACGCTAATGTTTAGTGACACAAGAATTGGTTAATGTTTTTGAAAAGAAGAATCAAACTTTGTTTGCTAAATTTTATTAGATTTATTGCTCAAATGTTGTTGCATTAGGGAGTATGGTTGAGAAAACCGAAAGCAAAAACCAGACCCACTCAATAAAGATAATGATTCGATTAAGAAAGTTTCTCTATTCCCGTCTGTTTCCTAGCTGTTGCGACTGAGCCGTTCATTATTCATATGGGCAGACATTAAAGTGAGGGTGCCCTCGTTCGGTGGGGCAACCCCATATCTCGTCACCACTACACTTACTTGCATTAGCGTCTTTTGGGCACGCCGTTCGGCATTTATCTTGCGAGACGAGGGCACCAGTTCCGCGCGGAAATCACACGATGGGTCCTGGTTTCCGTTCACGACCGCCAACAGATGTGCGATGTAGGAAATTGCCAGTCGTAGTGTTTTGATCTGGAAACATAAGGCAACAGTATAGGGTGACGGTAAATAGAAACATTTTATAATAACTTTGTAGTTACTTTTAATCGAACATCCGCTTGCTCTCTTACCTTGGACAGTTTGGTATCGTTAGGAACATTTGGAATACGATCCCTTAGTGAGGTATAGGCCGAATTGATGCTTTGTGTCCTACGACGCTCCTTCTTGTTGGCCGTGTTGCGTCGCTTAACCACCCGCACTATCGGCACACCATTGCCAGGAATCACACCGGAAGAGGACGGTGCCATGTGCATGTGTTGTGGCTGGTGTTCGGGCCCTGTGGTGCCAGAAACGGGGTCAACTGACGTTCCGGTTCCTCCAAAATATCCCTCATCCGGGACGTAGATTCCTGCTAGAAGCAACCAAAGTGTCAGCATTGTGTGTGTCTATTTGTCCAGTTTCAGCTTGCATTGCTTACCGGTGTTGCTCTTTTCATAAACAAGCGAGGAACAGTAAATGGACGACGGTATTTGTTGCTGATGGTGATGATGATGATGTTGGTGCTGTTGAGAGTAGCCTCCGAGAGGTAGAGGATGGCCAGCACCACTGTACGGTGACGAAGACGCCGACATGGAGGACGTTGTGGAGGAAGCTGATGACAGCGACGATGTTGACAAGGACGATTGATCGGGCGGTTGCTGTTGGGATGAGATGTTGCGAATAGCGCTTACCACGACTGAGGCATTCCCGCTGGCACTGACCACGGCCGCCGGGGGTGAGTACCGGTCCCTGATCATGTCTGGGTGCGATTCGCTTGAACTGCACGGTGATCCCCAATAGCCCTCCTCGTCCATGATGATCACTCCACCTCCACCACCTCCACCGCCACCTCCGCTGGTCACCTGTGTTCCTGTCAGTTCATGGGCGGAGAGATAAACAAAAATAACGATGAGCACACACACTGTGACCGAAACGCCAACGAGAAGCTTGCCCAACCTTCCACACAGCCCACGTGCGAACCTCGACCATCATCGATCGTGTACTAGACGGGCACACAAACATAAACGGTTGGTTTAGGATTTTTCTTCACCAACTTCCAGTAGTAAATGAAACAACAACAATAAACAAAGTACGTTGCGTGTGTTTCTTGGGAAGGTGAATTCCCTGCAGGAGGAAAAAATGCCGCCTTACGGACAGCACCATTCACTGACCTCACAACGGGCCGTTCATAAGGAAAATCCCCAAAAAGAAAGCGAAGAAAAACGAAACCGGCGGATGAGATCCGAACACCGGAGAAGCTCGTGTATCGTATCTTAATGATTTGTTTATAGTAGAACAAGTGATACAGCCACCCAGGGGTGGCCTGTGTGGTGTGCTGAAGAGTGGAAGTGTCTTCGGTAAAACACCGTTCTGTGCGTTTTACTCTCGATCGTATTGCAGTAGTCGCAGTATAGAAGAGATTATGGTTTTTTTTCTTTTGGTAGAAAAAACTACTTCAGAAAAAGGCAGAAAAAGTGGAAGGAAAATCGATACCCTGTAACACATCTCATCTACATCTTCTCCGGGGATGCGTCTTGAGAGGAGCGAGTCCGTGCAGTGCTCGGGGTCAAGTCCATAAATCCCGAACCCTGTTGTTTATATTTGCAGGAGTGCAACGGAGCAACAAGCACCAGCAAAACAGTTACCTTTTTTCCTCTACACAGACAACCAAGACGAAGAAAACACCACAAAAAAAAGAAGCCAAGAGAACGATCGAGGGTGAAAAATTGCACGCGTGAATGGAGAAAGGATTGATGCTCGTGACTTTTGACAAATGAGTAGTGAAGTTTTTGGTTTCCGGAGAAACATGGAAGTCCGCGTCCGCTGTTCGGCTTGCTGCTGGCATTCGATATCCTTTCGGCAGGAAAACAGAATCTTGCCACTGTGTGCTAGCTATCGCTTACCGCTTTTGTGGTGTGAAAATGTCCTTAACGGCCTTGTAGACAAATCAGTGCGTTTGGGGTAAATTTTTAAACGTTGTTTATTTTTTATGATTGATTGGGCCGATCGATTAGAGATGTGGTGTGTTTCATGCGAGAATATTGAGCTCTTCTTAGGGTTATGTTACTGATGTTCTAATCACCGCGTTCAACATTGTTTGATACAGTTCTTCGACAGGATATCAGCACTTGAGAAGCTGTTTATTTTCCAGTTTGACTGTTTCCTGGTTTCGAATGGCGGATAATAACCGGAAATATCCTTTTACAGTTTGTACCCGTTAACATGAAAAAAGTTCTCTTAAGCAACCACATACACGCTTCAAACAGTATATTTATTGGTTTTTTCATTAAAACTCATGGTTAATATTTCTTCAAATAGTTGCATATTTCTTGTTCTTACACCGATATTTGCAAAATTATCATAAATAATTATGAGTGTTAGCAGAACGGTCAGACCGTTTCTTATGAATAGGAAAAAGGCTTCGATATTTTTGGGGGTGTTAGTACTGTAAAAATACTGTAAGTTTAATCTTTAACCTCTGAAATATTTAATCATTTCATAACAGAATTTTACTAGTTTTAGGAGTTGAAAAACGGTGCGATGGCTCTGGTTCACCTTTAAAAAATCAATGTGTGTTGATTGAAGATCCAATGTGTCTAATGTGATTGGTATTTATTTAAGTAAGTTTGTTGTTTAATTGTAAAACGTAATGATACTATTGAGAGAAAATATTTTGAAAAAGATTTTTAAACGGCTATAGAATCCGAAGCAACGTTCGAAAACCTGAAGTCCTGATGTTTTCTGACCTTAAAACCACTTAAGTTTAACATAACTTGATTCACAGCATCATAGTCAATGCGACATCTACTGAAGCAAACAAAACAGATAGGATCGTCCACTATCTTTATGGAGCAGATAAAATGTTCAGATTTTAACGGAACAAATCAGATATCATCACGATAAATGTTCATTGCGAAAAATGGCGACTGAGTTAAATATGTTCTACGGATTGGGATCCTATTTTTTCAGAATTTATTTCATTTACTTCATTTTTTCTTACGAGGAAAAACTAGAATAGTTTGTCGTAGAGTAGCCAAAGAGTAGGAAAAAAGAGCTACTGTGCTTTGCAGTTCAGGAAAATGAGGATTTCAATTTTCGAGTGGTCTTGGCCTGTCATTTGTAAGTTTTTCAATGATAACAGTTTTGGAACAACTGTATGGAGATAACCATTGTAAATAAATTTCAAGTCATTTATGTACGACGTGAATATGGTTCCATTAAACGGTAATGAGTGAGGCTAGGAAAGGGAAGTAAGTTCACGCTTTTCTAGTAAGTAAGTAGGGAAGTAAGTTCTCGCATTCCGTAACTAAAAAAGAAAAATTGAAAAAAGAATCCGATGCATCGGCCGGGAATCGAACCCGGGCCGCCCGCGTGGCAGGCGAGCATTCTACCACTGAACCACCGATGCTTGTTGAGGAGTGGGCTTGTACGTTGCGTCATAAACTGTTTTGCTCCTTCACACTTGTCACATTTAACTGCACAGTTGATTGTTAATAATCAAATATCCTGTTACTTAAACTAGTTTACCCCAAACCTAACATAAAAATCCACCAAGTTTTCTTTTCTCCTTTCAAGTTGCGTAACACTGTACCGGTGATTACAAAACATATTTAACACGTTCTTACTTCTTCGGGCACGTGGTAAATCTCATCATAAACACAGCGCCATCATTCACACGTCCTAAAACTGCTTCCCAAAATTACCAAACGATTAGTCAGTGCGCCGGGCAATAATTATCGTATCGCGTTCGTGTCACGTGCATCCTTTAGTGCGTGAGTGAGTACGCTTCAAAGGTGAAACCGATGAATTGACGGCTTATTGATGAAGCGTCGGATTCGGTTACCTCTAAAGTAATCAAACTAATATCGTCAAACTGTGTGTGTGTGTTTTTTTTTGAGGAAAAAAATTGGGTAATGATACGGAAATCAGGGAAAACTTGGCTCCTAAAGAGGGGGAGGATATTATAAGTAAACTGTGAAGCGAAATGTGGTGTGGTGAGGATCGAGAAGATGAAAACGGTTTTCATTTGACTCCATCCGATGGGATGGGAGTCGTTCAAAAAAAACGTTCGAAAAGAAGTTGAGACCTTGGCTTATCGGACGATCGTACAGTTTATGGCGGCAGTAAGGCTAATTTTAGAGTAATCGTACCCTTTTTTTTAAAGACCGCGCAGGTACCGTGGATTTGGTTTGTTGTTGTTTATTTCATTTACCGGTCGTTTGCCAAACCGATTTTTTTTCGATATTTTGTGAAATTCAACCGTCGATGGAAGAATGTAAACGGGTGTAGTTAATTTACAGAAGCATGGTTGTAATAAGAGAAGAGTATAAATACTTTCTTTCTTTTGAAATCAGACATTTTAATCGTTCACAAGTACGTAGTCCTGTTTGACTTTTAGATCCAGTGTTTAAAGTATTTTTATAAGATTGGCTTGAGCATTTTTCTTATAATACTGTATTTCAGCTCATAAAACTCTTAACTCAAACTCTTAACACTGATAGCAAATCATAGATATTGAAGTTTAAGAACTTGTCGTGAAGATCTGTTTGTGTGGTTTGTTCGAAAGAAGTAACTAGGACTTACCGGAATTTTGGGAATCTGCCGGATATAGTTGTGCGTAGTAGCTCCCATTTGACTCATAGTACGGATCTGGATCGCAAACGCGGTGGCAAAGATCACCATCCGAAGATGCAGTTTCGTAGCTGGACATTTTGTTATACATTTAGATTGACTGTTTACTTTTCCTTCTGAGGTGTCCTTAGTTATCCTTCACGTATTTTAATTTTCAACTGATTGGTTGAATTTCGGAATTTTAGTATTTATTTTAACAAGTACCACAAAACTTTCCACAATTCTATCGGCTTTGTAACACTTGCACGAATGATTTTTTTTTTCATTTAGATTTCAAAGATCAAAGATTTCTTTCACACTGCAAGTTGCATTGTTGTAGCAGATATTTTCGTCAACACTTGAGGGATAATCGTTCACTTGATGCTGTCGGGCGACGTACCCGTTCCTAAACTGTCACGCACGCACGGTTCAAGTTCTAGCCGAAGACTAAACTAACGTCCCTTCATTCTAAGTTTACTGCTGCTGTGCGCTTTCGTGCTGTTGGTTCAACGTCGTTTTTGAAACCTTTCTCGTGCATCACACGCCTTAAGTTGCCGCTGATTGGCTGCTGAAGGAGTGGATGCTTCTCGGCGAGGTGGAAAATCGGGGATGCTGTTGATTTTCCACCGTTTTTTTTTTGTTGTTGTCTGTTGTGGTCTTTTTCCTACAATTTTCCGCTTTCTCGAGCAGACCATGGTTTGGGACATTATTTCTTTGAACCGTTCTAGGTGAAGATGAAATTTCCGCTTCGCGAGCGAACCGCTGACCGGCCAAAAATTGGAGCTCCCTTTGTTCACAGCGATTTTGCGCAACTTGATGAGGAGATGGTGCCGTTTTCTGGTGTAGCCACGCCTCTTTGTCGCGGAAATAAGATGACAGTGCGGATCGCTTTTCTGTGATGCATTTTCCGCAGCCGACAAACATATGAAATCGTATGAAATTCGTTGGCTGGTTTCGTGCTGTGCGGTTTTCCTTCTTCCTATTATTTACTGCCATTGGATGTCGAACAGTTCGTCGGGTTTTATGCGGCTTGTTAGGTCGTTTTATTTCCTTCCTGCCACTAAAACAACTGCGATCGAAATGTGAATGTAGCGAATTTTCCCTGGATACTTTTATTGCACAAACACTTGACAGTCTAATGTGTTGCGGTTAAATAATTGTTATAGGAAAAAAAAGGTGTAGAGATTCTGTTTGTTTGTATTTCTGTTCGGTATTTTTTACATCGATTGGTTTGGTAAGGTTTAAAACTGGAACATATACTCAACATCTACTTGACGATGTAACATGTATCATTATGTTAGACAGTTCAAAATCAAATAAAAGTATGATTCACTAGACAATAATCCTTCAATAGTTAAAAAGATGGCTTGAAAAAACATTATTGATAAAAGTACAAGCAAACTTCTATATGTTTTATGTCTGCATTATTTATCACGGTTAAGTTATCAGTTTATCAAATTATCATTTTTGCCAAAAGGTTTTAATTGCACACACTCTGACTGTATTCAAACTTTTCAAACTCTCACAAAAATAGATATTCCTCTCCACTTATTTATGTAAAACTTTCACTATATTTTATCGTGTCGAAAATTAATGCTTTGAGTAAAATTTTCCTTTGAATATATTTCAATCGATTGAATAGTTCCGTCAGTCGGCTACAAAAGATGTAAACAAAAGTAAAGAACAAGAACGCTGTTAGGATGCTGTGAGAAGCGTCTGTCCTTGTGGCACCGTCACCAGAAAACGACTTGACATCCGCACTTGAAATGCACTAGTCAGACGAAAAGAAAAACCTTTGCTTGGGACAAAGAATAGAAGAAAGGGCTAATAACATTTGTTCACATTTGTTTTCCCCGTTGTTCGTCACACGAATCCATCAACCTGTTCTTGTGGTCTGGTTGTTCATTCTGTGTTTTGTATGTTTAATTTTATATCATGTTTGGAGTGCTACGAGAACGATTTATGTTGAAATGTGGTTAAACACGGGACAAAATGCTCTTCTGTAGGTTTGTTAATTATTTGCCTGAATCATAGAAATAATTTTAAAAGGTTATCGAATGATATGAAAGTAAGCCAAACGTTTGTCTGGTGTTCCCTAATATCGTGAAGACTGTTTCATCAATTTCCATACACCCATCCGATAATCACTTCAGGCATCGCATCCTCAGAAAACAGAGAGGCGACCACACAAACACAAAGCGGAGGTCGTAAATTTGTTGAGGTTCTAAGCCTTCGAACGTCGCGTGACGTTTATGACGTTTGCCTCGAGCGTGTGGTTCGTCCGATGCAAATGTAAGGTCCTTTTTCTATTGCTTCGTGGTCGACCGTAAGCGCCACATACAGTCATAAAACGCGCTTTTCTTTACAAGTTTGGTAAATTGTTTCCATATGTGTTAAAAGTCGGATTGGTGGTAAGTGATTTACAAAGTGTCAAAACATTCACCACTGATTTGTACAAAAAGAGAAATTTTTTTTTCCATTTATGCAATTACATTTTTATCCTTCATACTGGGCAAGGTATGGTCAAATTCTTCTTCTTTACTACTAATAATATTAATGTGGGAAAGTGATACAGGTAGCTCTCGTTAGTTTTCATGCTGACTTCAGATTGGTTAACCTTTAATTTCATGGACTTTTCTAGTTGGAAATCGAATTATTTGCTAATAAGGATTCATCAGTAAATTTTATTTCATATAGACGAAACTTACTCAAACCCGGTTTACATCCGAACGTAATTTATGGTGTATGTATGTATTTCCTATTTTTTCATACTGCATGGCTCAGAATAAAATACTTCATAATGAATTATGCAATTTAACATTCAGTTAGTGTATTTTTGATAAAAGTAGTAAATACAGAAATTTGAATTATTTGAAAATTTACTATTTACTCATTATATTTTATTTATTTATTTACAATTGATTATGACGGTCCAGTCCCGCTTGTGTTGAATAAATTTTATGATCTTATTGGTAAGGCATTTCCTCCTTATTCTTTGTCTTATCCCGGGCATACTCGGTTAATTTACTGATTCTAAATAAACATTTTTATTTTATGTTGATACTTCTGCTTTCGTTATGTGGCATAATGAAGCGAAGATTTTTTTTCATTTATTTCTTCATAGAGAGAGTATTCGAGTGAATGAGTATTCGTGCACAATCACTCCATAGTCTTTTAAATTTCTCTAGTGATGTCAGCAAAAAACGGCTGCGGTCTGATTTTAAACGTACGCAGCCGTTGGTTTTCATATTGGCTAAACACAGGCTGGGGAGTTCTACGAGAGGGCGTTATTTCTGTTCTACAATTTATTTCATCGATACACATTGGTCGTAGCTTATTAAATATTTTTCAATATTTTGTATGCGATAATATGTAATACATAAGTATCCATGTATCCTTTATTCCATTTATTGTAGTATGTCTTATCAAAATGTAATTTTTCATTCGTGTTTGAAATACTACCAGTTTTGATTACAATTGTCATACTTTGGTCCTAATTAAAACCATACGAGATTTGTTAGAAGCTGTATGCATCCCAATTTAATATCCGAATGAGTGTTTAATTGTGATGCTTTGATTAACTCTGTAGATAGTAAACGTGTTCTATATACAGAATAATGTTTAAGCTTTTCAGAAAAAATAAGGATTCGTCGATTGTTAATCCAAGCAGAACACAGAACAGCCTCAGTTAGAACAGTCAAGGAATGAGGTTTAAATACATGTTAGAGACGAAACCAACCTCGCAACATAAAGTATGGCAACGTAACGAAATGTATAAACATTTCGTTACTAACTAAATAGCTCCTACTAAATCCTCTGATGATGTTATATTCATTTCATATGCAAACACTTCGCTTTCACATAGAAGTGTTATTTGAATAAGGCTGTGATATTTCGCCCAATGTAATGATTCAAAAGATAATTGTAGGAGCTAGGCCGCCAATTTGGGGCTTTCTGGGGACGTAATCGATCATTAATTGTTGGGCCAAGCCCCGGTGGACATGATTTTCTTCTTCTTCTTCTTTGTCTGCTTAGTCAGTGCTTTCGGAATTTGCTGCTTTAGTGTTGTCTTATGCTACGATCATCTTATTGGCCTCGCCTTTCAGTCGGGTGTACGCCTCGCACACCGCCGCAACTAGCTGTCCGATGATTCGCTCTTCGCATGACACCTTCCAGACCGATGTTGACCAGCAAACAGGAGGGTCTTTTCCCTTGCCTCAGGTCCCCGTGAGATTCGAACAGTTCCGACATCATGCTCGACACTCTCAACTTACTGCACCGCGTCCAAAGTGGCCCTCAACAGCCGATGTCAGTGTCAGAGTGTGTTGAAGGATATTATAGACTCTTCATATTCTACTCCGCATTAATGCGTCCATCTAAACTTTGGGAGGATGAGTTATATGGGACTTGAAAGCCACCTTCAATATCACCGTAACGAACAGTAACTAAGCTATCTCATATCTCATATCTCATATATATAAATTAAGAGTATTATGCAATAGGAAAAATAAATTATCCCTCTCATCTATTAATCTATAAAGGCAAATAATAAACAGCTAATCCAAAAAAGGAAGCCAGCAACTCAAACAAAATATATATTGTAATGGTAAATACAGAATTTATGCTGCTACCAACGCTTTATCCCATTGTGCCAAATCATATGTTTTTTCGCGCTACGCAACTGCGCGGTTTCCAAACGGGTGTGTGCGTCAGTTTCGTTTCCCCGGTTAGCCGTGTGTTGGTGTGGCGTTATTGCAATTCTGGCCTCTGTGAGGAGAATTGTTACTCGACGTGGGGAGACAAAGCGGCGGCTTCATCTTTGTTCGAGCTGGCAATGTGTGCGTCTAGCAAGCGCGCTTCACTGGAAAGTGGGCATTGAGTGGTTCACATTGCCCAAACTTACGTGTGCGTAAAAATGGAACGGTAATTTAGTTACAGTTTTGATTCTCATATTTATTGAATAAACCGACAAACCGTGCATGAGACTTTGCTGATTCATAAATAAATTTAGTTTAGTAGCATAAATGTGTAGTTAACGGTAGTCCAAATTATCATAGTTTAACGTTTACCGAAAGCTTTTTAAATCGAGGCCTTGTTTTTATAGCTATTACATTGACTATTCGTTAGACAGTACAGAGGTTTGAAATTTAACGAAAGTTTTCATTCGAACGTTTGATTTACGAAAAAAAAATTGGACAAAAGTTTAATATGTTATTTTAAGAGTGGTACCTAATTAAGGATGCAATTGACTTTCCTAGGAATGGTTTTAATGGAATGTATGTTCCGTTTATCGCCTTAAATTTACTGACCTATGTGGTGATAAGATTTAAAATTACCATGACCGTAATCATCATCATCATTAACACCATACACTAAATTGGGATTACGTCTGATCGATTGTATTTATCATTAACATCCTCGTTTGTCTGGGCATTCAATTGCCATGCAAAGAGGTAGTTCTGATGTCACTATCATTAGATATGTATTAAAGCTTCTTCATAAGCAACGAATTCGATGAAATCGATTGTGACTGCAATCGCAATTGTTTACGTTTACGTGTTCGAAATCACGACTAGGGTTGCGATTTAACGGAAACAAAAGCGATGCACGAAAGTTTGCCTTGTCTAACTTGAAACCATAACCACCATAATGGTTCTAACTTGAAACCATAATGCCGATTTTCTCGATTTGTGATTACAGCAGGTTTGTTTGAGCAATGTCTGTTAGAGAATCATAATCACCACTTATGTACAAGAGGTCTTCGACTCTTGTTTATGGCTTCCTTGACAATTGAGTTACTCAGTACTGGAGAGTTAATCCAACGTATCATGGAACGATCCGGATGAGATATGATTTTTAAGATTCGTGCCACTTTCATTAAACCCTACGCCTGTCTCAGCAAAAGACAGCTGGAGATTAACGCTATGAATGAATTGCTGGCCACACGACAAAGACAGACGCTATAGTAAAACACCCGCAAACGATAGTTTAAGCATTTTGGAGCTGGCAATTAATTAATTGTTTGGCAAATAATGATAAGAAACCGTTTTAGCTTCGTGTGCAGTACAGCTTCATTTTTACACACACATACTAAAGATGTGTCCTGGCCGGCGATATAAATTATTAATTGTCTCAAGAACATTCTGGCTATGCAGAAACCTTCTAAGAATGATCGTTTCCGTCCATAATTTTTCTCTTTAAAACAATTAAAAAACCCAAAAAAATTATAAAATAATGTCCATCACAGTGTATGCCACTATCACACTGTGTGGAACTAAGAGATCGGTTACTTTCGCGCATGAGAAGTGAAAATCGAACAGAAATGGAAAAGCAGCGTAACAGACATAACGTGAGTGCATAGCGGGGAGCAACAACAGTAACGAGCCGTTCTTTTTTGTCTGTGCTATAGCGTCCGAACAGTTAGCCTCTTTCGTAAAGTCTTTTCCGTGGTTTCAAGCGCTTTCAACAACAGAAAAACGGTTCATTAGATAAACCCGGCGAGTGCAAAATCGATCAATGACCTTTATCCGTTTTTTGGGGCTGCAGCTGTGTTTGTTTTGACCGTGTTAAGACCAACCGAATGCAAAGTGAGGTGTAATGTGAGGAATTTTTCGGGAGCCACTTGCCAACGTAGAGTAAGGTGTGGTGATAGAAGGGGTTAATTTTTTTTTGTTAGTGATTCTGCAAGAAAAGGCCGTGGCCTTCACCTAGTGAAGAGAAAGAGAGAGAGAGAGAGAGGTCTCTTGTGTGTTGGTGCAAAGATGTTGTGGAATCGTTTCAAAGGGAATACAAAATACAGTCGGACAAAGGTGGAGCCAGCGAGAGTTGGAATTGGGGATTTGGATTTGCTGTAGCATGACTGAGCAGCGTGTGTTGTATATTTAGGTGCAATTTTCCTGGTTCCATTCCACAAGACAACTTCCTCTGCTGCTGCTTCTACTGCATCAGGAACAAGGCGGCCCGACGTGCATGCGTGAGAATCCAAGTGTTGTGTTGTGGTGTTATGCAAAACAGCGGCAACTGATGATACCGCCGGAAGAGCAAGGCACATCATGCGCTTGCAGCGTCAAACAATCATCGGACAACATACGCATGTTCGTTTAACCATTTACAAAAGGCATTGCCGAAGGGTGGCCAACGTACCCATGTGCAACGAGACACCTTTCGGTGCGGTCGAGTGTGCAGTGGAAAATTTTCGATTCGTTTGGCTGTGTTTGTCTATCTGTCCGTTTGGGTTACATAAAAAGGAGGAAAGCGGAAAAGCGAATGATTTGGTCCGCCACCGAATGGCGGTTGGTACGGCGGTGGAAAAAAGCTATTTAAAATTACCCAGTGTTTTTTTTCCGACCGAATGACTCAAACGTTTGCTCCATTCGATCGTCTTCGATCAGTCTCGCGATTGTGGTGAACGTGTATTTCCTACCGAAATGGTGCTGTGCGTTGTCCTTTGTGTTGACACGCTTGACGGTTCTTACTGTGCTCGATAAGAAGAAACAAATCGGCGATGACCCGTGCAACAGCTAAACACATCGAAACAATCGGAGATAAATCCCGTGCATGCGGGTGGTGCAATGGGTGGAAAACGGTCGCACCCTCCCGAGCAAACGTCGAACGAAAATAAAGCCACCGTCAAAAGTCAATGTCAATGACGCGCACAATTTGTGTTGGAAACGCATGCGAAAACCGTGCCGTTAGTGTGCGGGCAGGAGTGGCATAGGAACGGTGGTGGTGTACGGTCAGCTGTGACGCGCCAGGTGATTTTCTTCGCACGAGAACTCATGCCGCCTGACAGCTGGTTTTGTTAGTGTGTGTTTGGAAGTGTTTGTACGCGCGTCTCAAGTCTAGACGACAGTGGCCAAGCAAGCGACACGCCAGCAGAGGAATGGGCTTGTCGCACGTCTCGTGCGCAGTGTATTTTCTGTTGTGTTTTTCCTTTCTAGAGACGAGACGTGCGGTTTGTTCGGAGGCTTTCGAAATGCGTCAGTGTCCTTGTCCTTCGCTTCGAACACTTGAAATAAATCGTTTTGTTGAATACTCTTAGTGTGACAAACTAAGGAAAAGTGTACCTCCAGTGAAAATGAATTTTCGTAGTTTACTCCACTCCCTAATTGATATGTTTTGTATTCTCTTTCAGTTGAATCAGTTGTTTAGTTTAAACTAGTGTGTTTGACAGTGCTTTGTGTTTATGTGTCAGCGTAGTTTGGCTTGGTTGAAATTTCTGTCTCAACAATCTAAAAGTGAACCATTCTAGTAGTAAATAATTAACTGTATGTGCAGCAGTGCAATTGGTTTGGGTTATATAAAGAGAAACGAAAAAATAAAGCTCCCATCAGTTCGAAAGGGATTTGAATGAGACATATCAACCAACAACGACGGACGGGTTTCACAAGCTTCGATCGGGTAAGTTGCTAATTAATTTCCCTGTGGGTGGGTAAGTGTTTGTAAGACTATTTACCACTACTAGTAACTGAAAACAATCAGCAGGGTGTACGAAGAAAATCAGTACAGAGAATATAAAGCTGTATTTGTTTTGATTGCATTTTGACGGATAACTACTACAGCACACATACAATTTAGGTTTGTATTTGTAAAAGCAACGATGATCCATTACTTAAAGAGTGTAATTCACATTTAGATGTTGCCGATCTATTATTGCAAATGCAACACTTAAAGCTCGCCCTCTGTACGTATGTTTGTAGTACATTTATATAAAATGCTTTAACAAAGTTGAGTTATTAAATGATAATTAAATGTCCGATTGCAAATGAGGATACCCTTCAAGCAGTTTGCTATCGTTTTGTCTCTAAAAAAATACATTATCTCTGAACGGCGCATCACGATGTGGGAGGCCCAATTGCATCCAAGTAGAAACCCCATCAATACATTGTAGAAATTAGTAGTTTACTTCCTTCTCAGCCTCACCGTGATGCAGCTTAGCTTAACTGTCAACAGGAGGTACGCGCCTTTTTAGCGGCAAAGTCAAGAAAGTGGGCGCGTTTGCTAAACAGCTCATTGGGTGATTAATGTGCCACGAAGCGCAGATGTAAGATAGCATAAGAATGCGAAATAATTAGCGACCTTCTATTTGGTTCGTAGCTCGTACAGGAGCTGCTCGTTTAAAAACTTAGTTGAGAGGTTGAGCGTTCCTAGTCAAGACCGCCGCCTGTCCGAGACATTGTGGCCCCGAATGGAGATGGTCCTTCGGAATGATGATTGGAGGGGTTTTTATGGAATTTGTTGCACGACCAGGAAATGGGTACAGCGTAATGGAAACGGTTCCATTATTTAACGGGCAAATTGTCCTTCGGTCAAACGTATCGAGAACACAATCACCACTGACGGGTTGTTCGTGTGTGTATAATCGATTCAATGAACAAATTTATGGAAGCGTAAAGGAGGCTTTAAGGAAAATCGTTGCTACAGAGGTACAGAGGTACAGAGGCTTTTGCTTTGTGTCGGTTTTTTTTTTATGATGCCAATGTTAAAAAGGATCATAAAAAAATTAACATACTGATGAGGCTAACTGCAATGCATTCAATTGAAAACAATTATGGTAAGAACTTATGTCCATGTGCAAAGCGAGACTTAATAAATGATACATAAAAATTTTAATGAAAAGACATATCCCGCATTTCCAGTAAGAATTGAGCAATCAACCATTCGAGGACATTATGGATTCCAAAACTTCCAAAAACGTTTTACATGCACGAGCACATTATTAGCACCGTGAGCAAATGGAAAACAAAGCACAACACGACAGCTCCGTTTAGCGTTCGATTGAGTATGGTACATGTTCAGTCAATGACCCGGAAAATGCTTCATGCCACAAAACAAAAACAGCAGCAGCAGCGGGGGGAAAAAAATCAATCCACCCTAATCAAAAACCCTCCAGCTACCTACATGTGGTGCTCATTTCGAAACATGTGTTTTACAAGCCAACCAACCAACGTACGGTGGAACGTTGGAACGGACGTAATGCTTGCCATTGCCTTCGTCACACCGTTGTCCACGTGTGGCTCTTTTGCGCTCTTTCACAAAGAATGGCCCTGTACGCAGTTGTGCAAGTGAAGTGTGCTGGTGGACACGCTGGATGGCCCCGATTATCGTTGAAGGTGGCCGTTTCGCAATTATAATCGTCCTATTGGTTTGCAACTAGCTGAAGGTAATGATGGAGTCTGCGAAGTGACAGGCATGCACATAAGGAAGGGAAATGACCACGAGATTGCAGAAACAAGCTGTCTTAGCTGTGACTAATGTGAACCCTTTGACGTTGAAGTAAGCCGAGTACAGGCAATGGGCTCAGTTTATAAAGGGCATCATTTGTTTGTGCTCTTTACAATCGCTGAACATAGGCGTTAATTCGTATGGAGTCAATATCTAGGGTTTAATAAGAAATCAGGGCAGGATAGGTGTAGTGGTGATGTTCGATCAATAGCTAATCGTATTATGTACGCATGTCTATAAACAATGTTAATTAATGTCGGTGATTGAATCACAGACCTTTCACTTGTTTGTGTTTTCTGGAAAAAAAAAACAGAATCACATTGGTAACATATATTGCACGGAATTTTAATTACATTTTATGTGATTTAAATCCCATTAAATCACACATGAATCCTTATGCTCAATATAAAATGAAATACAAAGTTATAACACATCCACAAAATAGACACTTCGATCATGAGTTTGAAATGAAGTACGTCAATAACGTCCAATATTTCCAGTATTTTAAAGTAAAAACATAAGGAATAGTCTACCATTTCACAATGATCGAAGCTTTGTACTATTGTTTTATTTATTTGCTATTTATTCGTCTTATTGTTTGCTCGTAGGGTTTAAACAAGGCCTTTTTAACTTAACTATATTACGATGAATACTAACAGCCCATTCTTATATTCTTTCGTTTGCAAACATTAATGTATGTCGGTACTGGCGTCCCGTTATTTCTTGGGCAAAATGTGATTTGCTGGATTGTACACTATTTATGTATATACAAAAATAGCTTATACAGGGTGTTCAATATATTCTTACACTTACACTTTAAAAACGAGCTCAAACAATGTAAACATAATATACATTTTTTGAAGTATTCTTTTCTTGATGCCATGTTTATTTACTATCTTTTTGGCATATTAGGAGGGAGCACCCTCTCTTTGTACTTTATCACAAGCTTGAGACGTTCCATCGGCATTTCGTCCCAGATCTTGGAAATAACGTTCTTGAATTGGCCGGCTGTGTTCACTTTATACCCACTTTGCTTGGCCAGCATGTATGACCATACATAGTAATCAAGGGGATTGAGATACGGGGAACTGGATGGTCATGACATCTTCTCTAGAAACCCCGTCAAATTCTCCTGACACCACGCTTGGACGATATTCGCCGTATTCGGCCGGAGCGCAGTCTTGTAGGAAAATGTAAGGATCCTTCCCGTAAAGATCCTGAAGTGCCGGAGCCACAACCTTCTCCAGAACCTCGATGTTGTAGTACGTGGCGTTAATTTTGACGTTTTTCTCAATAAAAACCAGTAGGAGCTTCCCATTCCTGGATACGGCCCTCCAAACAATCAACGACGCGGCATTCTGGTGCCGTGAGATGTTTATTTGGGAGATGCTGGCCAACGTCGGCGCCCAAAGTCGTTCATTTTGAACATTGTGTGGCTGTTCCAAAACGAAGAGTTTCTCATAGGAAAACACGAACTCCTGACCTGCGTGCCGCGAAAGTATCAATTTGCATCTGTCCGGCCTATCCTTCTTTGCAGCCTACGTTACTCCATGTACTTTACGTTTCTTGTACGGCTGGTACCCTAGGTCCTTCGTCATAATAGTGTGAGTCGTCCCGATTGACGCATTCAGGTCAGCAGCAGTCTTCCAGGTCGTCTAGCGGGTCATTTTTCGACGGATCCGTTCCCTCACCACCTTAAAGACTGCTGGCGTTCTCGCCGAACGCGGCTGCCCGTGTTTTGTACGGTCATTGGTCGAGTCCGTCTCCCGGTACCGACGGATGGTAGTATAAATGAAATTTCGCTTCACTCCGTGAGATTTCAACCGATGGTATATGTCACCGGGCAAACAATTTTACTATAAGATCGCGGCACTATTTTATCGTGCACAGTGTTCACAAACTAAGTGACAGTTAGTCGACACCACATGCAACGGTTAGCCTATACATTATAATAAAGCTGACACCAATATTAATACAAGGAATACACAGAGTGCAAATCTGCAATTCGATGAAAAGTTGTATTCGAACTTATTGAACACCCTGTGCATATTCATTGGTCTTGAGTCATTGTATATGGTTTTGCATATTATGCTTGACTCGACAAGGGCAACACAGACTGCGCCTTGTAAAATGAAGTCCCGGAAGCCAGAAAATGTGAGTCTCAAACCCTTAAATTATAATATCTTTGAAATTTCTTTCTCTTGGTTTCAACCTTGTATAGGAGCATTTCCATTAATTTAGTTTATTCATCAACTATTTGTTTTGGATTTTGCAAAATCTTCCTAAACCGTTAAATTGATTGATGGTATTTTATTGAACACATTTGTAGCACATATGTTAATTGCTGAAGCTGATTTTTCTGTCTATTTGTATTTTTTATTTCTTCAAGCTGTTTTTTTGGAGATCGTTTCTGCGTTCAAATTCGATTAATCATAAAAATTGGCATCATTAACCAGCCGATGCGAATAAAATCGATCGGAGCACACCATCGTCATCGTCATTTGTCATGTGTATTTTTTCTTCTTCTATTATCCCCCACTTCATGTTATACAGATCGTCATTATGCTTGGCAGAAACACTGTTATTGCCAAATTCCAAAATTCTTCGGCAAACTCGTTTGTGTCTGAAAAAGGGAAATGAAGTTTTCGGAAGCAAACGGATTTCGTTTTTCTTATTTGCATCCCGTTTTAATCAAATTCGCTTCCTCCTCGGTACCACCCACGATCCCATGATGAAAGAAAAAGGTTTGGATCGGTTTAGTAAAGTCACCTGACAGCTGGGGTATTAGCAGCACAGCCTAATGGCAATTAGAGTGGATTTCAGGTCGGGTTGTTCGAGGCGAAAATTTGTGTTTTTAATTGGTTTAGGTTTTTGCTGTCCAGCAGAAAGATTGTGGGCTGTTCGCCAGCAGTGTTTTTACCTTCAGCTCTATTTTACGATGCGATTCGAAATCAATCACACGACGATTGATGAGTGTGCAAAGAGATGGATGGGCTTGTAACAAACACGGTCAAGGTTGTTGAGGAAAACTAATCAAATAGAAAACATATACTACTACTATTGATTCTAAGGTTAGGCTGGTGTTGGGCGCCAAAGATGATATTAAATTATTGTTTGTTTTCTTTTAAAGCTAAGAGATAATAAGATTTTGCATAGAATAATTGGAATTATCGAACTACGCTGGTGTACGTAAATCAGACACAAGCATGAAAACACCACCCTTAAGCTAACATATCCGTCGACACCCAACCTTGAAATGAGGTCTCCCGTTTTCGATGGATGGGTAGCGAACGTCATTGAATGGAACCGGCAATATTGGTGTATTGTGCCAGCATTTTTATGAGGTTCAATGACTTCCACCTCCACTTCTAACTAATGGATAAACCAGTAGCTAGCGGAACGACCGAATTAAACTGCCGTCTCAGTTTAAAGCGTTGTTACCGCGTGAATAGCGAAATAAACAACCTTCGCTGACGGTTCGCGACGATGAAAGGTAAAGGACAGAGCACTCAGTGTTTGTGAGCAAAATTTGGTGAATGAAATTTAAGGCGCATTTTTGTTTTGTCCCCCTTGCTCCGTGACGTCATATAATCCGTGAACCTGTATGCTTGTGTTTGCTTTACTCTATCGCATTGTAGATTTAACAAAAACAAACCTTCGTAAGAGCTGATAACACGCGTAGGTATCTAATGTTTTACTTCCACTGACCCATATTTTGGGTGGGTGGTTTTACATTTTATAGCACTTTTTGCAATAAGTGAAGAGTTGTTAGGTGTGTTGGAATAAATAACTGGTTGTCCAGTTCATCTTGAGCGTTGTCTAGAAATGCCTCGCACTTGTCTCGTTCTACTCAGAAAGCTTGTATAAGAATTATATATTGCACATGCATTCTATACGTCAAACTAGAAGTCATAAAGCCCTTGCCAACTTTATTCCAACTTTCATGCTCTTAAATACAGAAATGTCGTCCTCCCTTTTCAGATGTTTAGAGAATGACCATTGAAATTTGAGAGCTAAAAAACCTCTCTGTCAATACTTTTCCGATTTTGTGTACCAATAAACGTAATTTAAAATCAGCAAAACAATAGCTTCCATGCCGTTGAACTTGAGCCATTGAACTAGGCAATAAACTTCAAAGTTCTACACAGCAATATGGCAAAGCGCTTTAAATTGTCAATTAAATTTTGTATTGAATTTTCGATAAGGGGCGAATTGGAATTTGTTTAACCTAGTTTATGCGTAGCGATTAGCGGGAACACTAGAATAATTTTGACTGTTGATGCATGTGGATGTAAAACTAGGTGGAATTCCCATCTAAGTTCTTTTTTCCTACCGCATTCTACGTAGTAGATATTTCTTGAATTCTGAGAATATACTGCTCTGTTGATGTAACACACTCCTTATCACCTTTACGACGTGTTTTGCATGCGTAATTGTTATCACTTGGCGTGCGTACTACTGGCCGACATTTGCGTACGATCGCTGCGGGGGAAGTTACGTTTTTTTTTTTGTTGTTTCACCGGGTTGTTGATATGCATGCCAGTTGTTCAACACGGGCTGCCTTGCCTGTCTGTATTTGGCCTTTTTGCAATTTCGTCGCAACCATGCGCCGTGACGAACTTTAACGGCCAAGGTTATCATCGTCCGCCCGATGAATGGGGTAGATGTTTTCTGGAGTGTTTTATTTATTCATTTTTCACTTTGCCATCGCTAGAAGGTGGCTGCAATAAACGTAGATAGAGCACTGAGCGTGTGTAACAGCTGTAATTCCGCTGTACGATGAGATTTACGATAAGGAAGCAACGGTACCGGTTATGTGAGGGAAGAAGGGTTGGGCTGGTGCAGTGTGTTAGTTGACAAATATCATACTACAACCGGTAATCATCTGTCCACAACGGCTAAAGTTGCTCAACATCCGTCTGGAAGACGCTAAGCCAATATCGTTACACTGTTTACAAATGTAACGTTTTGGCAGGGTTCTATGGCTTAGTTTGAAATCCCAGCTCTATTTATAATTATTCGAAATAACTGAAATTAAACACAAAGTTCTTAGACTAACTAACTTTTTCTTCTTGGCTTAATAATCTAGACCATGGCCATGCCGTCTAATTAATGGCCTAAACAACTCGTTGATATTATGAAGTTGGCAGGATTCAGTCTTTTGGAGTTAGTAAGGCCGTATAACCGCCCTAGAAATTAAATGAAATGTATTTCAACTCCTTGCATAAACAACGAACCATGCGACCAAACTGCCATTGAAAATACTCTCACCATAATGGAAATAAATTTCAAATCCCACAACATATGACGTTCACATTACAAAGTGATTAGGTAAACACCGTATAAACCCAGATAAATGCAGTAAACTGTACTTTGTAAAAATGATTTCCATTCTAGGGACGACAATAACTTTCGTAATAGTTTTTATTTTACTAATTATTTTAAAGTCAAGAAAGCTAGCGTTCTAGCCTAGTTCTAGCGTTTAGGGCTGACTATCTAACTATCTGACTATGCAAGTCTAGTAAGCCATTTGATGGCCGGCGTGACTTTACGGTCGTTAAGTCAAGAAGAAGAAGGTATGAAACAATATTACTTAAAATTTAAAAATGACCATTAAATCCCTGCAAGCTGTATGACGTGGTACGAAATCAGTCAAATATAATATATGCAGGATGTTGAGTTGTATTAAATATTTATACATTTCCATACTTACATGAACAACACAATCAGATATAGAGGTTAGTTGAGATTCTAACAAATTGTTACGAATTTGTTTACCACCAATTAGATGATGAGCACCATCATAAACAAATTACAATCGTCGGTTCAACCTCCCGGGGGACGGATGTGTGGAAAGCCTTCCAACGTTCCTCTTTAGGTCAATGTAATGTTTATCCTTGAACGTCGGTGACATTGTCACCATGTCGGAGTGTACAGTCACGTTTTCACGCTGTCCAATATGGTGAGGATGAGTGGAGTATGGATGATTATATGATACACAGCATCTTCTGTTTGATTGAGAAGAAGCTGGTGGAACGGTTTGGTTGAATGCCAAATGGGCGAAACAAGTGTGAGGCGTGTGATGAAAACCCCCCGCCGGTCGCCCAGTTGGTCAGCTGTTACTGAACTCACTGAGTCACTTGTTGTTGCGGAAGTAGAACCACCCTTTTTCTTTGAACCGGTTTGGGTGACCCTGTTGCTGTGTTGCTGTTTTGCATTATTCTGTGGCGGCTCGTTGGTTATCAACCCACAGCCTCATGCAATCTGCTCCGGTCTGGTGGTGTGTTCAAAATCGTGAGGAATTCGTTTCGTCTGTTGTTTGCTTTGGAAAGAAAGATGGTGGCCCTCGATAGGGTCACGATGTCCGTGGAACGAACGATGTGAGGGAAGTTTTGAACACAATTTTCAGCTCGACACGTGATTCTCATTTTCATTTCTGTTTTTCGTTTCATGTCAGGTGTAACGGATGTTTTCGCTTGAAAGGAAGATTGTGTAGAGTAACCATATTAACCATCGTAAGCCGGATAGAGCTGTGCCCGGGCACCGAATGGAAGCAACATCGGTGGTGGTGGATTGCGATTCGGTCAGAACCGTATCCGGTAGCAACAGCACCCAGGCAACCGTTGCTGGTTGCTCCATGTCGCCACCCGTTCGGAGGACACTGTAAAGCATCCTGCACAACGTGAACACGCGTCACAAACCGACAAGGCCATGGGCGAGGAAAGTTTGGAGCGCAGCGACGGTAAGCTGCTGCAGCCGCACGTGGCCGATTATAGTCCGGTACGGCAGGAGCACCATCAACACCATCATCCTGCACAGATGCCACCACAGGACGAACCGTCGCCGGACGAACAGAGTGCCCGGGACGAGGATAACACCCAACGAAGCATCGTGTGTGGCCCCGCGGCAGCTTCCAAACTGATCGGTAAGTAAGTCAGCTTGTTGTTACCTAACGACGCGAAAGTTGCGTCACTTGCGAGAGTGCGTGCGCTGTGGATGGTTGCCGCGTGTTAACAGTGCACGATAACTGGCCCATTAGTCACTTTGTGCGCCGTCGAGATATGATATGTACGCCGTCCGTGAAGACGGCGACATTTTGTGTGAGATGGATGAGATGAATGATTCGCGAGATCTCGAGTCTTCATTGACAAGGGCCAACAGATGGCCAACAAAATGATTAAGGTCAATTGAATTGCGGCGCAATTGATGATCAGTTGATAAGCAAAAAGGGACAACACTATCCGTATGACTTGAGGATCGTAGTTTTCGAATGGTTGCTTTGTCGATGCCGTCTGTTCCAGGAAACTTACCACGGGCACGGCCTATTAATGGACGCATTACATTACGCGGGCTCTTGGATGCATGCTGATGATGGTGGTGAATGTGTTTATGCTTTTTAAAACTCCAAATCAAGCACTGTGCGTCAGGACGGGGTGAGTTAAAGAGACAGCAAAACATTTTGCTTGAAGATTATTGATTTGTTTTTGTGCAAAATATGACGTCTCTATGTGACGTTTACTTGAAAAAATGTTGTTATTCTGTTATAATAAGAAGGAACAATCCTTCGAAAGATTTTTTTTATGAAATCATCAAGAAAAGAAATAGGAGATTTAAAATTTTGACCGATCCGGGAAGTAGATTGAGCAAGTTATGAGGTTAATACAATCTGATGTTTGTGAACGAGCGTCATGTTGTGTTCATCAAATAGATGCCTGGCAAGATTACATCAGCCACAGTTATAGGTGTGAAAGCCTTTCCCATCGGTAATTGTCTTGAAGGTTGAGCAAAACTCGATGGGGTGAGTTGTTTTGCATAAAACTGAACCATGAAAGATTCGTTCGTTTTTCTGTGCGTGGCCCCGGGTAATTGTTGTATAGCGATTTGCTTTCGACGGGGTTTCGAGGGCACTAGGACAAACGCAACTTTGAAGTAAGTGTAACCGATACCCGTGTATTCATGTTTCTTTTTAATTCGAAAATCAGCTTCCACGTTGGACAACATTTTTGTAGCTTGCCGGTGAAGCTTGGTGAATGGCACATCAGCACTGTAACAAGCATCGCCACATCAAAACCATCACGACCATTCAGCCGCTGCTCCTATTTATAGGCCGTAACCCACATTTTAGGAGCAGCAAAACGATGCCAAAGAAAGAATACTCACGCCCGTATGCTGGCCGTGTTTGGGTTTTTGCGATTTTCGCGACAAAGAGATCGATCGAATAATGGTGTGTTTTTTGTATCCCTTTCTTGAAGGTAGTCGGCGGGTTCAATTGATCGTTTAAAGTCGTTAAACAACGTCCATCATTCTGTGGAGAAGGAGCTCTAGGAGCGCAGTTTCTTTATCGTAGCTGCGCTGCTGATTGTGGATGCGTGCGTGAATTGTTAACCTTGAATTGCCAACAGGCCATCATTACCCGGGGTTGGGGTCTGATACGGTACACAGAGGGATACAGATAAAAAAAACATCCCTGGGAAAAATGGAATGGCGTACGTAAGATCGTGCAAATTCCCCCCCGGGTTCCCATTGAGCGGCGTGTATATTTTTCCTTCTAATTGTCAACCGAATGATAGACAGATAAAGTCCACGAGTTTGCGAATACGTTTATCGCACAATTGGTAGTAATTGTTATCAGTTATAGTTGATTCAATGGCGTGTGGTTTGATCGCGATGAATGTTGGCCTTGAAGGAGAGAGAGAGAGCTGGAATAAAAATATCATGGATTTTGAAAAGGGTTGCCTGACTGAGGACAACATTGTAACACTTCTGTTTAGAAGAACAAAGGACAACGCATAATTAATTGTGATTGATCGATCGACTGACATAGGAGATTTCAGGGATAGAAAAGTTCGAGATCATTTGTTTCTGGACATAGTTCAACTCAAGATAGAAATACCACTGGTTACTTCTGCCAGATGACATCTTTCCAGTGGTAACTTCCAGATGTGCGTTCTGGTGATTTCAAGTTATTGGAGAACACATGTTTTATGAGAAGAAACCGTTTGATTGTAGCCTTTTACTCATTTTGAGGGCGCTTTGAACGTCAGACGATAAGGTTCTATTAATTTTTCGCAAGGGACTTTGGGGGACGCGGGTGTTTTTTTTACAGAAACATGACGGCAGCTCATCGATGATCATCCCAGGAATTCAAAAATCAATATTTAAAAATCCGGATGTATTGCATTCCAACAACGGGGACTCGGGGAGCATAGCGAGTTCGTTGGCTGGATCAGGTGAAGGGAGACCTGTCGGAGATCGGGTGCCTACATGGATGGGAAGCTGCAGCCAGGGATCGAGTTTCCTGCAGATCTATTGTTTTGCGGGCCGGCCATGTCACGACGACGTGCTCTTTAAAAGAGTAGGCCAACATGGATGATTGATTGATTGGAATAATGTTACTAAACAATTGATGTTAACAGACTTATTATTGGTATTCCATTCGATTCCTATTCGCGCTTTATTTAATGGAATTAGAAGAATATTCCTTCTTTTTGAATTTCCGAAGAGCAATAAAGTAGTGATTGAAGGCTGTCGGCATAGCAAAACAATCATTACTGAGTGATCATTTGCGAATGCACGTCTCCAAATAGTTGTCGGTGCGAATAGGACAGAATAAACGATGTGAATGTGATTGTGAATAGTGCCACAGTGGAGGATAACTTTCCATAGGATTTGCGCAGAGAAAAGAGGCCCCCCCCAAACTGTGGGCCCACGTGCATTAGTTTTCGATCCGTTCCGGTAAAGATTGGCACGTTGCGGCATGTGTTAACAATTTCGCTTACTTTTCACAACAGTAATGCGTGTTTGTTGTTGGTTCGTTCACGTGCAAATTTCCAATGTCATTTTGGGCAGGTTACCGTTCATTATCTTCCATTTCGCAGTTTGATACTGCTGCAAGTCAAATCTAACGAATGAAACCAATTTCCTCACCCGGCTTCGTACGGCTTTGCCGCTTCGTATGCCGGTCTGTTTCGTTATGGACAGAGCAGCGTCTATTTTGAGCATCTACCGCGCACTACCTTGATGCGAGTGTCCATTTCCATTGGCTCTGGCCAAGAAGGAAGGGCAGCTCATTTATTCAGTGCATGCGACTGATGACACACTGGTACCGGTGCAAGGTTAAGGTTATTGAAACACAACGAACGCACCTCGGTAGATTGGAAGAGTACTGGTTCACCAGAGCGTGTGTGTTTGTGGCTTATCCTTGCCAGAAAAACACATCACGATACAAAGTTCGGCCGCCATGAATTCATGGAAAAGATTTATATTTTTATTTGACCTGAAAAGTGTTTTAAGCAATTTGAATAGACTGAATCATGCACGGAATATTCCGTCTCGAATAAACGATTGTACCCAGGGAAACATAAATGGCCTGAAACAGTTTGATTATGTCTAATACTTCCTAAATTAAAGTGTTTAATGAAAGTGTGAATTCCTTTAAAAATGTTTGTTGCTACAAAATGTAGAAAGGAGACCGTTAGGGGTATGCGTTTCAGGACGTCCTAATGATCCCCCCGTATGATGATGATGGTAAATGTGGTATTCGTTTTGATAAATGTTTTGATTCCGTTTTTCGCAGGAATGGGTAAAGTACGGTCCGACCATGCGCACATGATTTGTTTATGATTGTTTGTAAAGCGATAAGAGAGAGAGCTGAAATCGGTTCCTAGACTTCCTTGGAAACATTCAAAAACTTTCAATTACAAATTTCCTGGAATCAATTTAAGCAAATTGAGCGATAAATTTGCATCTTTTTGGGGAACATTTTCAATCAAGAAAATGAAAAACAGAAATAAAAGCAAAACGGCATTCGCAAGCGTTCTCATGCTTATTGTATGCCGTCTTTATTGACGGTTGACAATTGGCTGCGTACGTACTACGCAGCCACGTTTGTGATGGGTTTGTGTACATGCTATCGTAATCTGGCTGCATTAACCCTTGTGTCTGTTTGTTATTATTCACTTGGCACAAAATAAGGCTTACTTTTTAAACGATACGCTTGATAAATTAAAAACATAAGTTTGAGTGTACGTATTTAATGATTTTACCTTCTACCCTTTTCTCTTACGTTGTAGATTCCGCACCAAAGCAACAGGAAGACACTCAAAACAAGCTCAACAAGGTGCTTCCACCGGCACCACTGGTGCTGGTACCGCATGGCGATAGCACTAACGAACCATCCCGGACGGATTATTCGGAAGAAAATACTCAGAATCAGGCTGATCAGTCGAACGGACGGGCAGCGTTATTACCGCGCAATGGTAGTGCAACCATTTGTCGTAGCATTTCCAACAGCACGATGCAACCAAATGCGAAACCCGGCCAAACGGAACGATACCGGCCACCCGAAGAAGGCGATCCTGAGGATGGTACGACCGAAGATGACTACGAGCTCGTACCACCGGACGGTGGCTGGGGATGGCTTGTGCTGGCCGGTTCGATGCTGGTAAACATTCTCGTCCCGGGTACGATCAAAAGCTTCGGTGTGCTTTTTGTCGAATTTCTGGAAGCGTTCCAAGCGTCACCCTCGACTGCCGCGTGGATTCCAGCACTTTGCTACTTTCTGTACAGCTCGCTGGGACCACTATCCAGCATTCTGTCGGTGAAGTACAGCTACCGTACAGTAACGATCGTTGGCGGTACGTTTGCGGCCGTCGGTATGATCATCACGTTCTGGGCCACCTCGGTAAACTATCTGTACATCAGTTACGGTGTGCTGGTCGGTACCGGAGCCGGCCTTTCCTTTCCACCGACCGTGTACATCGTTACGTCGTATTTCGTGAAGCTGCGCGGCCTTGCAAACGGACTGTGCATCTCAGGCAGTGCGCTTGGTTCGATCATTCTGCCACCGGTGCTACGTTTTCTACTCGAGAACTATGGCTATCGGGGTGCGTGTCTTATTATGGGCGGGATAACGCTAAACGTGTGGGTAGCGGCAATTTTCTACGAACCGGTGGAGAAGCACATGAAGCGTGTCCGGAAGGTGCAACCGTCTGTGGACGATGAGGAACTGGCGGCGGTGGTCGTTCAGCAGCGTGACGTCATCCTAGAGGAGTGTGAATCCAACGAAACTGATCCGCTGGCGGAAGAACCGGCGAATGGACCGATGACAATAAATGTAAATGCTTCGCAGACGCTCCTACCGCAAGGCAAGTCGACAAGTGTAAAACCAAAGTTTGCCATTACCGGCGATGATACTCCGACCATCTCGACGCCCACGCTTGAACACAAATCCCCGGACATATTCCGTTTCAATCCAAAGAACGGATTGATTGACAGTTTCGCGCGAAGTGCATCGGCTGCAGCCGTTCCGGTTTCGTACGGAAGAGATCGCGATGAAATGCTGGGTGGAGAAGTCGGAGGTGGAGGTAACAAACGGCAGAGGAAAATCAGCACACCTATCAAGGAGGAGCACCGAAACCTTACCTTCACCAGTCAGCTGAGTTCGAACTCGTTCCTTGGTAACGATGGTACGCTCGGTTCGTACTTCCGCCTGAATCGACTAAACTCAATGCGCAGTGGAGTCGGCCAACCGGGAAGAGATGGACAGCAGCTCGTGCATCGACCACCGAAGCGATCACCGTCGACTAGCAGCTTCCAGTACATGAGCACACCGTTCCACGGCAGTACACTGTCCACGCATCAGCCGAAAGAGTTCGCTTCCCATCTGTCGCTGCGTTCGTTCGGGGGCAGTGTTTCACGGACGGGCAAAACGTCCGGTCCGGCGGAAGATGATACGATGGATCAAAACAAAACGGACAAGAAAGGCGACAGTAAGACGTTCTTCGATTTGTCGCTGCTGAGCGATCCGACCTACCTCGTGATCCTGATCTCGAACTCGACGAACGCGATCGGTTACACCAACTTTATCATTCTGCTGCCGGCGTACGCCATTTCGCTCGGGTTTGACAAGAGCTTGGCCGCGTACCTGCTATCGATCGTGTCGACGCTCGATCTTGTCGGTCGTATCGGTGGTTCGGCTCTGTCCGATACCAATCTCATACCCAAGACGTGGTACTTTGTGGGTGGGTTGTCGATATCGGGGTTGGCCCTCGCACTATTACCAACCGTCCGCGATTATACGATGGTGAGCGTGTTTTGTGGGCTATTTGGACTCGCGTCCGGTACGTACGTTGGGATTACGGCAGTTATTATGGCTGATATGTTGGGTACCGAGCGGCTTACCTCGTCGTATGGGATCAGTCTGTTCGTCAACGGTATCCTCCAGCTGGTTGGTCCACCGATCTGTGGCGTGATCTTCGAACGGATGGGCATGTATCAACCGTTGTTCACAGCGCTCGGGTTTGTGCTACTCGGTGGATCGGCTCTGTGGGGCTTCATGCCGCTGATCAATCGACAGAAGCGAAGAAAAGCGGAAGCAGAGGCTAAGGCAGCAGCGGAATCTTCAAAGGTATTACCAGACCTTCCACAGCAACCGTACGACGAGGACGATGATGTGCCGTTGCAGTTGAAGCGTGACGGAGTGGACAGATCAATCGCCGCTTGATAGAAAGGGACGAATTTTTGCTGCATTTTTGCACTTAATGACAATTTCACGCTCATAAAGAGTAACGAGAGAGGAGGAATCTTTCCCTCAAGGACAGAAGCACTAGGAAGGAAGTAGAGACAGGTTAGAGTTGGCGGTAGTAGAACCAAGCTGATTCAGCAAGATAAAAGTGACCATATATTAGATAGAACCAGAGGAAAGAAACATTAGAGTAAGAAAATAGTGGCCACCATGGCTTACCTAGCAGGTGACTCGGTCTGCTCGGTCCAAACGCTCGAAAGCAAGGGGGAATAAAGTTAGGGAGTGAAGCAGGTCAGAATCCAAATAGTATTAATTAGAGCGGTGGTTCTCAACCACACTGATTGGTAGTGAGTGGCCGACACACAGCTCTCACCATTTCATCTATCACGTTTCACGCGTGCCTCTCAAAAAAACAATCGTCGTACCGGACAAAAAAACACAATACGTGGACGTGTGATCTGTTCCGATGCTGTGAGAAGTATGCCGAACCTGTTGATGACCGGTATCGTTTAGTAGCGATTTTTTAAAATCAGTTATGTCCATTTTAACCACGACCGCATAACATTTCCTGCTCTTGAAGAGTGCGTTGCACGCCGATACGGACGGACAGTATAGATGAATTTTTAATTCACGAGCGTGTGACATTTTAGTATGAGGTAAAAGTATTGTAAATGGAGGAGTATATTCAACTTCAAACTGTTTGACCAAGAGCCTATTAGATTGTATTAGATTGTGTTTCTTTTTCGATTTTCCCTCCCTTTTCTATTGCTTTACCGTGCTCGGATGGAATAGGTTTGCGTGTGTGTTTGCGTATGTGCGTAATTGATTGGGTGAGTGATCGAGTGAGCCCCTGAGGAATGTAAGGATTTACCAAAATAAACCAAACCGAGAACGACAACGTAGCTAAAGGCGGAAGATGTTTAGCGTTTAGCGGAAGGACGGTACTGCGATGAGTACACATAACTATAATATACAATTTCAATATACAATTTATTTTTTGCCACTAAAACGGAACTAAAACAGGATGTAGATAAAACTATCGATAAAAAAAAATATAGATCAAACCATATCCATTTCACTCCAATCATCTTCACTCGCAAAGATGTCCGAAAAGCCTATGTGTTTTATGAATTCAATGCTTATTTAGATTCCTTTGTATTTCTTCGCTTCGTTTCGAAAGCATGCGCAGGAAGTACGGATAGGAGCAGATGGCATGTATCATAATTAGATAACATGACGAGTGAGGAGAGTTGATTTCCACATGTTATTGAGTTCTTCGCGTTGACGAATTGCCTGGGAACAAAGGCATACTTTGGAAAGCGCCATAATTTTCTTTCCCTTTAATTTCATAGCTGATACATTTAACCTATCACACTGAGGTATCCCTGTAATCCTCAGACTGACTATCCATTTACTCTCTTTCGTTAAACCAATATACTTTGAAAAATCAGGGTTTCAAACATCTTGTTAATATTCCTGTAGAACGGCCAGGCCTTATTGCTAGGATTCAAACATCTATATGAACTGAATATATCTTTCCTCCCGTGCATTGCAAATATGGTGGGTTATATATCACATCCAGCATGCGTTTTGATTGTCCTTTTTTAAAAATTGTATATTCGATTCTCTATACTACAGTACAACAGGTTGGTTGATTGATGATGATTGATGATTGATTCTACTGTCTTCTTCAAGATCTGTAAGTGACTTTAAGTTGACTTTAGATGGTAAATTTACCTACATAAAGATTACAATTCACAATATTTTGTTAATACTTGAGTTAATGGTTCAATCCATTTGTATCATATATATTACAGTGTTTTCTCTCATTATATAGTTCAGCTTTTTAACAACATTTTCGCAACACGATTCTGAAGACAATTGTATTACGTAATTCTAAAGTTGTGATGATAATCATCATGTGAACAAGTCTAGTCACGTACTCAAACATCATACACCAGTGAGGTTTTCCTGGAACGAAACGAAATACCGGGAAGGATTAATCTCATTGTAACGAGAGTTAGTGATGGTGACTTCTGTCAAGTACTGGGCGCCTCCAGCAGTGCTCTATATCATGTCCTTAACCACTTTAGAGTGCTGCTCCAGCGCTGCACGGGTAAACAAAGGGGGGCGGTTTCAGTTCTCCTCACACTCGGGCAAAGTTTTCTTTTCGAAATTATTCTCTTTTTCTTTGCGCATTGCTCTGGTTGGGTTGCTATGATTGCAATGTGTGCGTGTGAGGAGTGTTGTTTCAATAATTATTATTGTACATTTATGAATATATTTGTTTCATGATATGACTTACATATCTTATATTATCCCAATCGAACCGCCCCCCGTAGTGAGGAATGACTGTCAAATTACGTGTTATCGGCAAGTCTAGCAAGAATTGGACATTTAAATCGGAGGAAGACTGACCAACTTTGTAATATCGGCAAGTATAGTAGACATAAGATAGCCGGCGTGACCTTAGAAGGTCGTTAAGCCAAGAAGAAAAAGATAATATGCAAACAATTGGGGTGGTTCGGTGGCGGAATCAGTAGCGACGACACCGATGGCTCTCCATACGCAAGACTTAACTATCTAGCTACGTGCCCACTAAGTCAAGGAAGACAGAAACAATATGCAGCGACCTCTGTAAAAACTAGATGTATATGTTTGGCAAGTAAATGAAGGTATTAATCAATTTTAAAGACGTGTTCTCCAGCAGTAACCTTCAAATTAGTCATCTTTAGGCGAAATCGACTCTTAAACATACAGTAAATATTATCAAAAAAAAGTTATGTTTCGTTAAACTTGCTAGGCCAGCCATCGAAAGTCTTACAACACTTGTTGATGATAATTTGAACCACGGTCCTGCTTTAATTCACATTTTGTGGGGAATTTGTTTAAAATATATTTTTTTCAAGAACCCAGGCATAAACACCTATTGATACAGCTCTAACGATAGAATAGGAAAATAACAACAACAAAATCCTGGTAATCGATCTTTTTTCCCGTTAAAACGGCCGAACCGTTTTGCTAATAACGATCTTTTACACGTGTCACAAAATGACAGCTTTCCAATGTAATATTTCTTCAAATAACTTTAAGAACATTTTACAAAAGTTAAGTATTTTGAAAAAAACAAACAAACAAACTTGTGCTTACCCCTTGGTAAGCTATTTATTTGCTTCTGCTTTTCTAGCTAATTCAGTCATAGAATCATTGAAATACATTTTACTTTATGTATTTTAACATTTTTTGGAATGATTTATTTAAAATTAAGATATGCAAAAACAGAACTATTCAAATTTACAACTTCGTGGAAGACAATAAAAAGCAAAGTGAGGAAAAAGGGAAATGAGTATTGTATGATAACAAGCTCTTTTTTAAAATCTGTCCAGTTGCTACCAACGAAACGATTGATAGCTGTGGCAAAACGGTGAGCAAACGACGAGCAAAGCAAATGATGTACAACAATAGATAAGATAACGCATCGAAGTTTGATCAATTTTGCCCATAAAGTACGAGCAGGGTTATTTTTAAAATGATGATCCAAAAACAATTGTAAGCTAAATCATTCAACAAATTCTTATAATCAAATCCAAATCATCGAACTTTGCTGTAAAAAGGTTAAAAAAAAGTACTGCAAATCATTAACCAGTCATCATTTCGTCAGCATCAAACATCAACCACTTGTCGTCGTCCAACGTCGTCGCTCGAGCAATGTTTAATGAATGAAACCACTCGATGGAAGCGAGCCAACCCGCAATGGACCCAAAACATTTCATCATACCTGTACCGCGCTCGAACCTATCCTCGCTAATCCACCGGCGTCTAATTGTGTTCCTGGGTATGTGTGTGTGTGTGCGAGTGTTTTGGGACCACCGAATATTCATTCGGAAGTATATAACTGCCCGTCCGACGGGTGGATCTGTATCAGTCGTGTTTGAGCGTTGTTCGTTTACCAATCATTGTTAAATCGTGATCCCCCGATGGAGCTTTACTTTAACATTGTGTCACCGCCGTGCCAGACTGTGCTGCTGGTAGGCAAAAAGCTCGGCATCACCTTCGACCTGAAGGAAGTCAATCCCCATCTGCCGGAAGTGCGAGAAGAGCTGAAGAAGGTAAGTTTAGGACAAACCCCCCCAGCTGGAAAGCACCTTGCATCGCAATTAATCATTCGTTTGGTATCGGTTGCTCTCTAGTACAATCCTCAGCACACCATACCGACGTTCATCGAGGATGGACACGTTATTTGGGAGTCGTACGCCATCGCCATCTATCTGGTGGAAAAGTACGGCAAAGACGATTCACTCTACCCGAAAGACGCGAAGGTACGCTCGATCGTGAACCAGCGGCTGTTCTTCGACAATGGCTTAATGTTCAAGAGTGCCATCGAGTACGTGGAGTGTATTCTGAAAAAAAAGCTTGAACCAACGGAAGAGATGGTGCAGAAGCTGAAGAAGTCGCTCGGACTGTTGGAATCATTCGTGAAGGAACGCTCGTTCGTCGCTGCCGATCATCTGACGATCGCCGACATTTGTTTGCTGAGCAGCGTGACGATGCTGGGCGGGCTGAAGTATGATTTGGAACCGTACCCAGGCATTCAGGCATGGGTTGGACGTGTGACGGGCGAGCTGCCAAACTATGCCGAATTCCACAAGGAACTGCTCGAGAAGAGCCTGGAGTACATTAAAACGTTGTAGGGCATAGGCGGTTGCGATGAAGGAGACATTAAAATTTAAAGGTTTCTCGCATCCCATTCGAAACATTCCCAATTATTGATTGTTTCACTTATCACATCGTTTTGTTTTTTCGTGTGTTATGCTGACATAAAGAAAAGATCTTGAAATAGCAATAAAAATATTTGCTTTCTATAATTTAATAAACGAACATTCAATTAAAATGTAACAAATTTCCAACATTCTTTAGTTGTATGTAGTAAGAATTCTTCACAATTTTTGCATAAATTAAATTAGCTTACCATCCGTTATGATTTCAAATTTTGATATTTTAAATTTAAACCAACTGTCGCTTACCTTTTTTCACATTTTTCCTGGTTAATTGCTGGTTGAAAAAATCATAACAAAAAACTGAACTGAACGATTGAACAGCTAAAATAAATATAAAGATAATTAATAAGCAAACTTGCATAATCCTAAAATAATAATTCCACTATTGGTTATTGGAATAAAATCGATTAGATACAGTTATAGAGAATCATTGAATCATTAAACATTGTTTGTTTTCTCTTGAAATATCAAACGATGTCAGCATATTACATCTCGGATAAAGCTATAATAATTTAGCTCAGTTACTACTAATAGAGTAAATAATAGTGTAAAAGGAAAATTTGACAAAAATATCATTACCACGCACGACATTTGATTCGCTAATTACGATACCAGATACACATAGCGTGTCCGTGTGTTAGTGCTAGCCGAGAATGGAATTATTTATGCTTCAACGCTACCAACCGACACACCATTACAGCACCAGATCTCTCTTACCTTTACCGCCTAAACTAAACAACAATCATTCAACGCCACACTCATTATGACGCTGCTGAATCTCCACCCCACAACGGGAGGAACCAAAATACACCCAAACTTGGGGTATCTCTTCCCACTGTAGGGTGTGTTTCTGTGGCGTACATCGTTTATCGACCGATGGGGGAGACCACCGTCGAGTGTAGAAAACGAAAACGACGCAGTCCAGCGATTCATATCTCGTTGGAGTCCACACGGTCACACATTGTACACACACAAATTTTGACCAGTCATGCTGCTTTACCGGCAAGCAACAATCAGCAAGTGTTGGTGATGTGTCCGTGGTCTGACATCATCGCACCACCAGCAAATCGTTGCAGACAAGCTCCCGGGTATTTGTTGTGTGTAGCTGCATCAGGGCTACTCTCTCGTATGCTGTGGTATTATAAAACCACCGGCAAACGTTAGCTTCTCGGACAGTCATCTTTTAGTCGTTGGGAGTTGCGTTCAGACGCAGTTACAGTGATGGATTACTACTACAGTCTTGTGTCGCCACCGTGCCAGAGTGCAATACTGGTCGCAAAGAAGCTCGGTATTACGCTGAACCTGAAAAAAACGAACGTTCATGATCCGGCTGAACGAGATGCACTAACAAAGGTACTGACACGGTGGAATACTTCCAAAAGGGACCTTTTTCTTATACTTTGCTTTTGCATTCTGTTCTCTAGCTTAACCCGCAACACACCATCCCGACACTGGTGGACAATGGGCACGTCGTGTGGGAATCGTACGCGATCGTTACATATTTGGTGGATGCCTACGGAAAGGATGATGCCCTCTACCCGAAAGATCCGAAGGTACGGTCGATTGTGAACCAACGGCTGTTCTTCGATATCGGTACGCTGTACAAGCAGCTGATCGAAATCATCCATCTAGTGATGAAGAAGGAGCAACCCACCGATGAGCAGATGGAAAAGCTGAAGAAAGCTGTCGATCTGTTGGAACACTTTGTTACGGAACGTCCGTACGCTGCGGCGGATCATCTGACGGTGGCGGATATTTGTTTGCTGGGTACAGTGACTGCAATGAACTGGCTGAAGTATGATCTGGAACCGTTCCCACACGTGAGGGCGTGGATTGAGCGCGTTACGGCCGAAATTCCTGACTATGCTGAGTTCCGGAAGGATGCAGAACAGGCGATCAAGGAGTACATCGCCAATCGAAAGTGATAAGACTGACGGGAGATGTGATGTTTTCGTGAAGAGTTAGAATAGTTTGTGTAATGTTCAGTCGGTAGAGTTTGTTAGAAGAGGAAGAGTATGTGGAAATTGTAATCTTTCATTTAAATGAGTTGATGTGAAATAGATGTATCATCGTGAGCTGGCGTTTTTTTAATGAACTGTTGAGATAGGGTTGTTGAGTTGAGGTTTAGCAATGCTTTTAGTATACATAATGACAGGCGATCCGGTACTAGTATTGAGTTCGTTACTATCACTAGTCCATCTTTTTTATCTTTTACCAGTATTTTGCATGTTCATATCACGCCGGTTTCTTTCTAACACTATTGCGATTATTAAAAGACCTTTACCGGCTACTGAGATGTGATTCGCTGTTCGATGGCGATGGCCATATGGTGCTGATCATTACTTTAGTACTACTACTTCTACGATACTTCTAGAAAAGGGATGTTGGATGTGAGTACTTCTGTACGGTTCCTTTATGAGTCACCATAAGCAACATAACTGAAAACATTGAAAATATGAACAATATCTCGCGTACGTGTAGGAGAAATTTCTAATTGCACAGCTTTAGCTTGGAGAGAAGTATTGAGTCAAAGTATATTAACATGTTGCATCAGCTTTATCTGCTAATACTATATCTGTTACATACACCTCGATGGTCCAGTCACATGTTCAGCTAAAATGCTTCCTGCTAATAATGCCTCAAGGCCGACCTCTTGGTTCATAACCTTTGAAACCATAATTATGGTATACGACCTTCTTCTTCTTCTTCTTCTTCTTCTTTCTTTTTTTCTTGGCTTAACGACCATAAGGAAACGCCGGTCATCGAATGGCTTACTATACTTAACTATACCACGTAGTTGGACAGTCACTCCTCAGTACGGGATGACGATCCCCGGATCGTCCGGATGGGATTTGAACCCCATTTGAAGATCGGGGTTCACCGGGCCGCCCCAACAACCTAAAAGGGCTTTACGAGCAAGACCGTCCTGGGCCATTCTCATAACATAACTAGTCAAGACTGCACAATGCTACTCTACCGATGTTCTTCCACACATATGGCACTAAAACTCCTTCCGAGCATCATCCTTTTAAACGCGCCTTAGAGTAATCCGTCAGTTTTGGAATGGTCATGTCTCAGCGGCGTTTGTGAGTACTGGAGTTGTCAAGATTTTACATAGTCCTTGTTTCGTCTGTCGTTAATTTTTCGGTGTTTGTAGTGGAGAATATTTACGAATATTTACGATCTAGCGCTATCTAGCACATATACAAGCCATCTACTGGTTTACCTGACTTATTGATAGCACGTTAAAAAGTCAATCAGTCAGTCATAAGGTAAGGAATAATCCTGGCGTTCCAGCGTTGTTCGTTGAAATCGCTGATAGCGATCGTTGAACTAAGTACTCTTACAAAATGTTGTCGCCCCTATTATAGTAGTTTATTATTGTTATGCTGATGATTTACTGTTCTTGTAGACATTAGAATCATAATTTTTGACCCGTTGGAACGTTTCCGCGTAAGTATCGCTTCATCTGCAATGTCAGTCAACCACCAACAAACCGGTTCGGGTCACTGCTAATATTCCTAGTTTCAAAAACGAAGTGAAGAAGCCGTACGAGCGTACGTCCCAAATTGCAAATCTCTAAGCTGTAAACTATGTATCAATAAAGCGCAAACGAAGGGTTGATTCGTAAAGATAAGATAAATCCATTGCAGGCAATAGCTAGAGAGTAGATTGGTTGGTCGATCACGCACATGCTAGCACATTTCGTATGTTGGGCGTATAATTTAATTTGCCTGCATAAAAGAGGTTGAACGTTGCGCTGACGCGTTTCCTCTTCTGTTTAAGCTATGTTCTTTAGCATCACACGCACACATTTCGATTGTATACAGTGAGAGAATAATCGCACCAAGCAAAAACTCTCATCATCAGCAGGGTTCTTTCTGGAAGAGCTGCAAACGCTTGCAACAACCATGGGATGAATAAGCAATCTAAAGCAATTTTTTCTTTTTACAGTAGATCACCAAAGATCATGTAGCAAATCTATCACTATCACTTGAAACGCTCATGGTTGTGTACATTCAGAACATACAATCATCCCGGGAACCCCTGCAAACCACTCTAGTTTGCCCCCTGTTTGCGGGAGATAACATTTCGCTGGACACGGGGTGTACACGTCCGGTACGCATCGATCGATTTAACGCTCCACAGTGCCGTGTTTGCCAGCGCCGAGACCGAACAACGCACACAAACGATGGATCTGTATTACCACATTCGTTCCGCACCATGTCAACCAGTGGTGTTTCTTGCCAAGCATATGGGGCTGGAGCTGAACTACAAAGTGATCAGTATATACGATCCTAAGGATTTTGAAGTGCTTAAGCAGGTACGTATACTGGAAATTGGTCAAATGTAGCGAATAAACCATAATCTGTCCGCACTTAGGTCAATCCCCAGCACACCATCCCCACGCTGGTTGACAACGGGCATGCGCTGTGGGAATCGTACGCCATCCTGATCTATCTGGCGGAGAAGTACGCGCTGGACGACAGTCTCTATCCGAAGGACTTGATCGAACGATCGGTGGTCCATCAGCGTCTGTTTTTCGATAGTGGAAGCTTTCAGAACATCTCGCTGCAATCGCTGATACTGCACTTCCGCAACAAACCGATCCCGGATGAAAATTTGGCCAAGATTAAGCGTGCGGTCGATGTGCTGGAGATGTATCTCACCGATACGCCGTACGTCGCCGGTCAAAAGCTGACGATCGCCGATTTCTCCATCTTTGTGAGCGTTTGCTCGCTGGACATGATAAAGTACGATCTAACGTCCTACCCGAACATTGTGCGCTGGTTCGAGAAGATGGGAACGCACATTCCAGACCTGGCCGCAATGCGCAAGGAGATCGACCTTGGGCTGAAAGCGCTGCTGGCTTCAATGGACTAGTGAACCTCGAATGGAGGGGGCGAATCACTCTGATCGTACGATCCGTTTGTGATAGGCGAATAAAGTGTTTTGTTGCTTCTTGAAATGTGTGTCCCAGTGGATGTTCCCCTATTGCAGGTGGCCGAACAGTGACTTGCATCGTGATATCGAGGTAAACGTGCACACCGATGTGATAAGATAGTGAGCGAACGTTAGGCAAAAATAACACTGATAAAATGGATGAAACCCCTTTAAAAACATTCTGCATCACCACCACCACCAATGCCGGTCGGGTGATAAGCGTGGCACGTTTGGCCACATTTATTGACTTCACTCTTACACGCTGCTGTACAGAAGCCGTGCGACGAACAATGTCTATCACGTCACATTGCTCGCCGTTGGGCAGCCTAATCTTCGGTAGACATTTTCGACGACTCATCCGATCTAACTTCATCGGCAAGCTTATCGTCGGGCGAAACAGTTTTAGAACTGTCGCGTGCGCGTGGCTTCTGCGGCGTCTGCAGCTCGGTGTACTGTTGCTTGTGTTGATCGCTTTGCTTATCCTCAGGCAGCTCTCGGCTACCTTGCTGATGATCTTGCTGCTGTAACTCGCAAAGCTGCTGCTGCTCCGCAGTCCGCATTTCACGAAATCGCTCCAGGAAGGCTTGCGTCTTTTGGGCCGCTTCCTTCGTAATCTCCGTGTAGCCAACGAGCTCCCGCTTGCACTGCTCATACCACCGGTGCACGTTCGGATAGACGGTAAAGTCAAAGTTTAGCAACCCGTCCAGGGCGGCCACCGTGACGGCAATAGCGAAATCGGCCACCGTTATATGCTCTCCGGCCGTCCAACGGCTACCGTACAGGAAGCTGTTCAGCACTGCAACCGCATCCTGGACTTTCTTAAAGTCTTCCAACTTGCCTTCGCCCCCCATCAGGATGGGATGATAGTACGTAGTGACACTGCGCATCAGCGTGCCAATGTCGTAAAACAACCGTTGATTCACTTTGGCGCGTAGAGCTATATCCTTCGGGTAGAGAGTATCGTCCGTGCTATATTTTTCTGCCAGATAGATCAGTACGGCACTGGATTCCCAGACAACCACGTCGCCATCGACCAGGGTGGGAATGTAGTGCTGAGGGTTTAGCTACAATGAAAGAAAACAGTGCTACATTAGCTCCTTTCCCTACTGATCGTTCACCAACCGGCGCATTACCTTTAGAAATTCGGGCTTGTAGTGTTCCCGCTTCAGCACGTCCAGCTCGATGAGGTTCAGGTCGAGCTTCAACCATTTCGCAAACAGCAACACCACTCGACATGGCGGTGATATTATGCTGTAGTACAGATCGAGAGGCATTGTCGAGGATTGGCTTTCGCTTTCAGGTACGATGTGGCAACAACTGATAAAGTTTCCACCGGCGGGGACCCGCGCAAGGCCGGCAATGGTGGCCCATCTCGTTGTTTGTCATCTTTCTTCTTTCGGTCATCTTATCTAATCGTACGTAATCGGGGCCGGGTGCGTTTATCAACCAGCTCGTCGCCGGCCCAGCGGGTAAGCAACGCTGTTCCCTTGACTGTTGTCTCATCATACCCGACTCATCAAGCGAACGAACGAGCACACTGTTCGGATGGTAACGACTAGAGGGAGTGCATTCTGGGCGACATATTAGTTCGCGAATCACTTTTTATTGCCGCCATCGTCCTTGTTTAAAGTTGGTTGGTAAGTTATATGGAATCCGACGAACGACCATTACTTAGTGAAGTTGAACTTTTCCGCGAAATTTTTGGCACCTTCAACGCAAATTTCTTCGTGTCCGGCGACGGATTCCTTAACCTGTTCGTACCAACGATGAATGTTTGGATACTTGGTAAGGTCATACCCGGTAATCACATGGATAGTTGTGATGCTTGCCAGCAGGCTGAAATCGGCCACTGTCAGCTTATCGCCCGCAGCGAAAGTTGTCTTGTCCAGGAAATTTTCCAAAAATTCGAATGCCTCGTCTAGCTTCACCAAATTTTCGGGATTAAGCTCCTTACCCTCCATCATGACCGGGTAGTAGGCTTGCGAGAAGCGCTGATACAGTGTACCCATGTCGAAGAACAGACGCTGGTTCACCATCGCTCGCTTCTTCGGATCCTTCGGATAGAGGCCATCGTTTTTGCCATACTTTTCGCACAGGTACGTCACAATCGCTCTCGATTCCCACAGCACAAAGTTATTGTCGACCAGCGTCGGGATGACGTGTTGTGGGTTAATCTAGGGATAGTGAGCCAAACCCGTTAGAAGATCGTTTTGGAGATTGGAGTACTTTACGGAGTTACGTACCTTAAGAAATTCTGGCTTCAGCTGTTCGTCGGTAAACAGATCGAGCTCCTTCAGATTCAAATGCAAACCAAGGGCCTTTGCGACCAAGCGCACTGCCTGGCACGGAGCCGAGAGTGGAAGATGATACAAATCCATACCGAAGACGTTTGCGACCGTAGCACACGGAACGTACCTAATCAAGTGTGGCAGCAACTGAGCGATAGTGTCAGTTGAGCAGCGGCCACGAATTTATTTTATGAATCCGGCCGTTATCATCAGCGCTATCGTTCGATTGCGTCATCAACTAGTATTGCCTATACCACCGGTGAGGCAGCATAATCAAACGTGTGCAATGGCGGTTCAAACAAAAGTGCTTCAACGGATGACATCACGCGGGTGGTCTCCTTATATGCAGGAGATACGGTGGAAGATATGGAAGATATGGTCGAATTGGGCAAGGGTAATAAATGACATTGATGCGAATAATCCTAATAATGTGAAATCGAAATGAGTGCATTCATCCTTTCGATTCGGTCACCACGCGGAGATCAATGTTCTTTAAAGTGGAATGGAAAATATAAAATTTGTCGGTTTAAAATATGATTTTGTCTTAAGTTAGTTTATCAATCGATGCCAAGGGCGATACGAAACTGTTAAAGGTACACACTCAAGAAAAATATCAGTTGGATTAACGGTATGTTGCTTATCGGCGTGTCTCGTGAATAACTACTCTACTCTTGCAGATATTTTAAACGGATAAACGAACTATTCCTGGAAAGAGATTTCAATACCTGGATATCCTATTAGAAATATAAACCCCGGTTAAATAATATCGATTGATCAAATATGAAATTAGCGTTCAAAGCATTCTTAGCATTATTGCCAATACTATAGGTGCGGTAAGCACGTGGCTAGGTTCAAAAAAATAAAAATAAATGTGCGAAAACTCATTTCGTGAAACATTTCATTTGAAATTTTCAGGAAATATTTTGAACTGAAATCCATTGATAAATATGACACACCCTGTGCTGAATGTACTGTCAAACCAATGTCAACGGTTTTTAAGTTCTGTTTTGGCGTTGGTGTAAACAAGCTAGCACCGCAAATCAAGTTGCTTACGCCACGGTAAACGTTTTGGTACCTGCAATCGGTGTTTTCGACAAAAACCATGGGAGGGTGCCGATGCACATTTCGTGAGTGTGAAAATGGAACGTCCGCCCGGAAAGATTTGCACTACTTTCGATATCCTATACGTGATCGGGAGCGGCTGGTAGTGTGGGCCAAGAACGCTAATCACATGGAGTATTTGGATCTACCGATCGACAAGCTTTCCAACAAGGTTGTGTGCCAGGACCATTTCGAGCGTCCAATGTTTATGAACGAACTACGCGAGCGACTGACGAAGCTGGCTATACCGCGTCTAATGCCACAACCGGACGGTTCCGTACTGAATGTGGAAATGGTTGATGTGGAGAGGTGCAAAAGTTCACCCTCAGAAGAATCACTCGAACCGGTGCAATCGTCTTCAGAGCAAACGGATATTAAGGTACACAGAGAACCCAGACATGAAATCATTCACTGCCTATATGACCCTGACCCTCATTTTGCTTTCTATTCTTTTTCTCTAGATCGAGAAAGTAGTAATGGGACATGACGTTCGAAAAAGTGTACGGGGCGTTGAGCCTCTGCGGAAGAAAATTAAAATACTCAACTCGGAAACCTTGATTCCTAGCAAATCCGACACTCCCTGCGAAGTGATACGGATTGAAACGTCGGAAATGAATCAAGCAAAGCGGTTGCGACACCTGTACAATAGTAACATTAATGCCAAGCACCGTAAACCATCACCAGTGCGAATAGCAAAAGCAACAATTGCTAGAGACGAAAATGGTGAACCGTCGTATTCGGATGAAGAGCATGTGAATTACATTGGGCACAACACACAATCATCGGAAAAAATTGGAGAATCGTCTTGTTCGGCGAACAATCAGCATGACGTACCGAACTCATCCGTCGGTAATATTGTTACGCTTATTCCACCGCCCGTTACGGTGCCCTTGCTAGATCCAGCGTTAAACGAAAAAATTGATCAAAGTGTTCGCGAGTTAGGAGAACTGAAGCAGATGGTGCAAAAGCTCGCCAATCGTCCCGAGCCACAGCCGGTGGTTGTTCCAGCGGCAGCACCGACACGAGTAGTCATGGAAAAAGGACCGCAGCTAACAAAGGCACAGTTGTTTAGTAGCATAAAAAGATATCTCAATCCGTCGATGGTCACGCTGCTGCGTATGGAACTGTTTGCGGGATCGGCCGAACGTCCGTGGAAACCGGACGAGAAGAGTCTTGCGGTCGATATGATCAATCTAGGCGATCATGTGTACGACTATTTTAAGGAAGAGTTTCGCTTCCGTTTACCACCGAAAAGCGAGGCAAAGTTGTGGAAAGAGTCGGGAGAAATCGATGCCGACGATGCGTGCTAGAAGGCTTGCGGATGTGCATTTTGCTTTATAAATGACAATATAACAATTACAAGCAATTTATTTAATTTTTGCCTCGTCTTGATGCTGGTAGGTTTGTAACGCAAAGAAATTCGGACTGCTGGCATAGATTTTTTTTGGCTATTGGTCACGAAGTACGTCAAATTTGTACACTACCTCATGCACGTACTGTGCCCCGGGGTTCAGAACCGCCGATGGGAAGTTGGGATGGTTGATCGCATCGGGAAAGTTTTGTGTTTCCAAGCAAAATGCACCGTGCTTGCAATACTTTGCTCCACCCTTACCTTGAATCGGCGGATCGGCCACACCTTCCGGGATGACAGGTTCGAGACGTGTGACGTCGTAGTATTCCGGAGCGTTAACTGCTTTCGGGCGAATCTGAGGATATATTCGAAAAGAACATCTAAAAGACGTATCTTGTACCGATATCGACAACGGAACTTACATTCTTGTTCGGATCCGGCATAAAGTTGCTGGTGTAAAACTGCACACCCGGCTGATCCGTGTATACCTCCAGCACACGTCCACTGTGCGGATGCACTACGCGGGCCGTAAACGTTCGTCCCTGTTCGGTACCCTTGGTGATGCAAAAGTTATCGTCGAATCCTTCGCCTGCAGTTTTCGCCATGGCCGGTCCAAGTTCGCGCGGAATGCGCAAATCGTACGGTGTCCCACCGACACAGATGAATTTGCCGCTCGGTATCGAATCGGCATCCGTGTCGGTAATCTTATCTGCGTTGATGCTAACAACATGGCGATAGATTTCCTCGTGGCCCGTGGACTGTTGATGAAGAGAACAATACAAATTGCATTCAGGTAAGCTGTTAAAGAGATAATATTTCAATGAACTTCACTTACATGACCCGCCAGGTTAAAGTAGGAATGGTTGGTGAGATTGATCGGTGTTGGCTTGGTAGAAACAGCCTTAAACAGTGCTTCGAACCGATTGTCCTCCTTCAGCTCGTACCGAACGCTAACCATAACTGCACCCGGGTATCCTTCATCTCCATCGGGGGACGTGTGCGTCAGCGTCACAGCAGTCCCCTCTACGTACGCTTCCCAGTTGTATTTGTCGAAACCAATCTTCCCACCATGCAGCTGATGTCGGTTTTCAAAGTTTTTCGTCACCTGGTACTCTAGTCCGTTGAGCGTAAATTTGCCACCACCAACACGGTTCGCAATCCGTCCAATGGTTGCCCCAAAGTATGGATTGTTGGGTGTTTGATAACCGGGAATGTCGTCAAAACCGAGCACCACATCATCGATACGCCCGTTACGATCGGGCACCTTCATCACGGTGATGATGGCCCCGTATGATATAACCTGGACCGAGGTGCCGTACGTGTTTTGCCAGGTGAACCGTTTCACCGTCTCGGTAGCACCCGTTTTCGGATGCTTCACCGTACCGAAACCATCCACAGTCAGCGTTACTGGTGCGTTCCGTGCCGTATCGACCATCTCGTAGCTTTCCGTCTGCGATCCTCGCTGTTCGACCTGACTGTCTATCGATTTAATTGCAACTGAAGCACCGGACCGCTTGCTGCTGTTATCTGTGGACCCGGTTAACTCTGCGCTGGAACTCATAGTCGCGCTATCGCAATATGTACGAGAAGAGCGAGTAAAAAAAAAAATTGCCGAGAATACCGTACCCTTGCGTGTGGGCTTTACTGCTGCTGCACTTGAACCAACGTTTTTTTTTTTTTTCAATTTTATCAAACTGGTAATTTGAGGACAGTAAACAGCTGATAGCGGATAAAAAACAGCAATTTGCGACACACAATCCGTTCAAACAAGTGACAAGTGGAAGTGATAGCTCGCAGCCTGCTGAGCGTTTGTTTTTATTTGCGGCTTTGTTTTGTCCCGCATCGCCGATGATGTTGGTGCACGATGCTTACCAACCACCGACGGACAGAAGCTGCGTGAATGTGTGTGAAGACACCTGCTACATACGCACAAATTTCTTATCGCGATCATTCCAATTCATCCAGCGCTCACTTACACATTCTCTCGTGCGAATGCTGTGTTCATCTAGCAGATGAAGTTCGCTAGACAGAGCAGATTGGAACTGGTGAGGGAATCGCAGAGCAGGGTGGTGGTAGATGGAGAAAAACCTTATATTGGAGAAATCGGTGGATCTATATTTTAATGCGGTTTACCACAAGGGTTAACGGCACTGCAACCTAAATGTGTTCTTCCTCTGAAGTTATTTTGTTTTAACGATTTTAATCTTCTTTTAGTTAACTGGTGTGTGATGTTAAAGTTAATTAATGTACAAAGTTTTAACCTTATTGCGTACCGATTAGGTTTTTTTCGGATAAGCTTACTCGTCGACTGTTCCTAACCCCCTAGTAAATCTGGTGCTAGATATCTTTACTAAAGATTGTAGTAGTGATATGATGTGTCAATTCTAGAATCGTTAGTGCTGAAAGTTACTATTTGTAGCGATGTTTTAGCAGAAAGAATTATGATGGTTTGATGACGATCACGAAATTACAGTAAAGGTTTATGTTATGTGATATTAGACCACGTAGAGCGGTTGAGCGGATGATGGGTCAATTACAGGCCAAAAACACAACATGGCATACTAACAATGGATTTCTTACGTTCATTTTTTTCAATCCTCTTTACTAGGACCCTTTGCTAGAACTCATCCCTTACTAGGAAAACGTTTGCTCCGACCAATCATTTTCCAACTAATAAGCTTCAGCTCTCAAAAACAGATAAAATCATCCGAGGCACCTAGCAGCTGTCACACGGCCGATAGAATCATTAAAAAGAAACAAACGAATCGTAAAGAACATAATAATAAATTATGCGTTATAATGTTGTTTATTATGAAAAAAAAAACTTGATGACATAGTCTGTAGAACTGTACAACGAATGAACGATTATGAATTCTACGATAGAATAGTATCCTCAAGCTGGGTTGGTTTTACCAAATGTGGTGCACCCGTTTTCCTGCGGTGTTAACTTCTGATAACGATATCGTCTGGGGTATTTTCGCATTATAGGGCGTACATTTATTAGGTCGCATTTGTGTAGTATTTTTCACATATTAAACCATAGAAAATTAAATCGTTAAAGAGCGAAGAAAAATCGTTTGTTTTTAAAGTTATACATATATTCCATGTCTTCTAGTCGGGTAATTTGTTAAAATTTTTCTAAATATATGTTGTCCCAGAATCTATCTGAAGATAATATAGTATTATAGTAAAGTATAAACTTCATCTTCATACTAGTTGATATGACTGTATAAAGGAAATATTGAAGTAAATCCTCTCAAATGCGCATAGACCCTGTCATTACACTGTTGCTCAATGTATGAGTTCACGTTGATCGATTGCACAGAGCGAAGCAGCACACAACGATTTTCACCTCAAACGTACGCTTCTTTGCAAGTGTAAACACGCCAAACTACACTTGAATGGCCCACCCCCCGATGGTCATATAAACATTTGTCTGCTAAAACGGAAGCAAATAGCGGGGAAGCCTCAACAGTAAACATGCCGGATGCTGAACATAACCAATCACGTGACCAAGTGCATAAACAATCGCCGGTTTCGGACCAGATTGCATTGATTCGCACCCTACACAAAGTATCGAGCCGGCCATACCGGCACTAACAGAAGTCGTGGAAAACTCTATTTTCTTTTTTCTTTAATTAGACCGGACCTGGGCAACAAACGCAGGCGCTTTTTTACAGGTTGTGGTCCGTTTTTTTTTTTTCTTGTGTACTACTGCTGCCGGCCATACTCACGTCACAGTAAAATCTGCACCCGGAAGCAATTATTGAACAATTACTGCGCTCGGCAAATTGGCAAAATGGCAGAACAAAAAATCAACACTTCAATCAATGGAGTGGCGCGATCGCTCACGAGGCTAAACTTCCAAAAGTTCATAGAAAAAAAAAACACACGCACACATACAACATGACGATCGTGAACGGTTAAGGTTGTGAACCTTTGAAAACAAATTGCCCAATGTCGATATTACGCAAAATGCTTCCATGCTTGGCAGGTTTGCTTTAGTCAATAGACAGCGGAGGAAAAAAAACCTGTACGATATTCGACAAATAAGCGCATTAATGCAGTCAACAGGAAATCGGCAGGGATCCCTGGGGGCATCGGTGGTATGCAAATTCATTTTACACCTTGCTGGAATAACCACGACCGAATTTGGGTATCTTTAATGGTTAGAGGTCATACTTGATTTGTGATCATGAGCTATCGATGCGATAACAAATTCAACAACAAACTGTAAAGACACAACACAACACAAAAGTTTTTAGGTTCAGGGTTCCGTAATGTACCGAAAGTGTTATGAGTAAACGTGTCAGATGATCGTTGCACAGGAAAATTCGATCGTACGCGATCGTACGGCGTTCAAATGTTTGTTTAACGAGACCTCTCCAGCTTACACTCTCGCTTTCGGAAAGTCTCGTGGGAAAGAGGATCGACGGTGGATGGTTGAGAGTTGGCGTTACATGTTGAGTGGGATTATCAGTTATCGGATGGCGCACACCGAATGTTGCATAAGAAGATGCCTGCTTATCAACAGCTGCAACGATGAGCGGCTAATTGAAGGAAGCGGATTTGGAAGACTTCGCCACATGGGTGCTGTGGCTAGGAACAGAGATTAATGGCGTCTACTGAATGGGTCGATTCATTCAATCAATGAAAAGGCTAGATTATGTGGAACAAGTTTACACGATTAAACGCTAGCTGATGCACATTCCGAATGGCTTAGTTGAGAATAGGTTGAACATGCAAATTAGATCTGTTGCATGTTCAGAATTTCAAATCTAATAAGCTCAGGAAAATCCGAAATTGCCAATAACTCCAAAAAGTTGCATCCATAAAACCTCGGATGTACACCACAATGACCCGATGTCCATTAGCATTAGCAGTGCACACCGTTCGCGAAAAGCGCTGCGATCGATCGATTGAACAGAAAATGAGAAAGGATGATCGACGCATCGGCCGGACGGACGATTGGTGGACGACTCCCCACACGTTTCGCAGAGAACTTAGTCTCGTGGCGGTCTTTTGTGAGAGCATAAGAAAAGCAAGAAAGAGCGAGAGAAAGAGAGAGACACTGAACGCAACCAGCGAATGCGTCCCCGGGACACACTACCGGTAAACAGTTTCGATCTAGCCGGCTCCATCGACGGACCTTAGGAACGTTACGTGACGCGGCGTTGATTAGGACAGGCACAAAACAAACCGAAGAGACGTAATCCCCCGGTAACGCAGAAACGCAATCGATTCTGGCGCCGGCTACTCCGCGATTCTGTCAGTGACCGGGCGACAAAGGTCGGTGGTGTGTGTGTGAAGGTATGTGTGCCCACACGCAACCTCGTACGATACGCGAAGAAGGCTCTTAGTCAATAACCGGCGTCCCGGGGCTTCGCGCAAAACTGATTTTGGGGATTTCGGGGTGGCCTTGGCGCATCGATTGCGGGATTACAGAGGGGGTGTGTGTGTGTGTTACGTGATTAGATTTGTTAGTTGCCGTTTTCTCGGGTGAGCAGAACCTCGCAGTGCCACGTACAAAAAGGTACCATATCCGGTGTGTATGTGTACAGTTTCGGAAGTCACTGACCAGTATATGGCTGCTGCAGCTAAAACCCCGAGTGTATGTTTAGTTTCGATCACTACCTTCACGTGGCCGGATCGATAGTCTCGTAGACCTCGTAGACCGGCCGTATATGTAAACAGAGTGCGCGAGTGACGACTGCGTTTTTCTTATCGCGACGCGTTTCCCTGGTCGAACGTGGGCATCGTTCGGGGTTGATGATTTCGCGGTTCGCGATTGTGATAAAAGCAACAACACAACGGTGCACAACTTTCATTAGCAGTCCCATTCAGCAGCGAGTGGAAAAAACACACACAGAATCAATATCAGAAACACCAAACCCATCTCTAGAGGTTCCCATCTTCAACAAAGTTGCCCTTATGCAGCAAGGGAATTCCACCTTGCCATCCAGAGCAAGCCACAGAAGCAACCAGTGTATATAGATAGACTGGCTATAACTGTGTACGATCGCATGTGTGTGTGTGTGTATGTTTAGTGCGAATGAATTATGCAGACCCGTGATGAAACGTCTCCCCGTGGATGTGCGTCTCAGTGGGCAGCATCAGGCATGGACGGATGGTAGAGGATTCTAAGCGAAGAAACAAGATCATGCACATCGGGTCGGGCGTTTGAGCGATAGATAGATCGCCGATCGGATGGAATGTACATGGTGCAAATTAGTCTAAATTGAAGTGCCTACAGCAGACGACGTCGTCGGTACGCGGCTTTTAAGGAGGAAACATCTTCCCAAACAGTGCTAATTCGTCTGTTCGCCGTAGCCCCGCTAACCGATGCGCGATGCGAACGAGATGAAGATCGCGTGCAAAAAACCGATCGCCTTTCTGCTGATCGTTGCGTTCGGCGTCCTATTCTTCTGCTGCAACAACCTGTACCTGTTCCACATGGCGAAGGTGCGCCGCAGGGTGGATCAGGACCCATCGGCGGAGCAGAATCTCACCGTCGGGCTGGAGGTGGTGCGCAGGCTCTGGGAGGCTTGGACCGTGGCTCAGTCTGGGGGCGTTGGTCCAGTTCTCGTGACTACAGCGGCGCCATTCGAGCAGCATCACTTCAACCGTACGGTTAGCGATCGTCTCGGTGTCGATCGACCCATACCAGATACGCGCCATCCCAAGTAAGTAGTTGGATTTGGTATGCGGGATGTTCCGTGTTGCTGTGTGTGAATCACGATTGTTCGTACTGCTTGCGTTTCCCGCCTTGGTGTGGGTACGCAACCCAATAATCGTAACAGTTGCTGGCGCGTATTGACCATAACACACATAAACCACTGAGTCACATGCAGAAAACGATTAATCTTTGCAGGGCTAAGCCAGATCGTATTTTGAAGAAATGTTTAACCTTCGTGATTGGTTGTTTGAGTTCACAATACGATCGTTTGAAATAACATATTTCCTATCATTCTCCTAAACCGACGATTTCGGCACAAAGCATCAAAATTGTTTTGTTTTTTTTTACGAAAAAATATATAATTTAGAAACTGCTGATGTAACTGTAGCGATCAAGTTTTTTTAACAAAGTGTACATATATGCCTATTGCCTGGAGCTAGGCTTGTGTTTGCTGAAGAAAGCCGTCACCAAATGCTAATCAAAAGCTGATGGTGATGTACTGAGCTGACATAGTTTTTGGAGGAAATTGTTTTGTCTAACTAACATTAAGGGCTAAAACCGAACATGGCCGGGATAAGTCAAAAAATAAAGAGGAAATCCCTTGTTAATAATGTTTATTCTTTCAATCATCACACATGGTGTTGATGGCGACGGCGACGTGCTGTCATAGTTGATAATAAATAAATAAATAACATTAAGGGTTTTCTCTCAAGGATAAGGAAGAAAAGGAATGAATATGGTAACAGTAAAGGAAGCCGAACATGAAATAGAACCAAATAGATACGGAGAGTTGCTGAATGTCATTATAGAATTAAATTTATATAAATCTCAACAGAAAATAAGTTTACTTTGAAACATAAAGAAATAGTTTAAAGTGTAAAAACGTGACCGGCTTGATAGAAATTTATAAACATGAATAAAACCTTTAAGAAGACATGATTGTACAACACACTGCTTTGGAGCCACTGACTAAGCGTCGATTAGTTTTAATCCCATTGGTAAACAATCTTGACCTGGGTTTTCATCACTCGCTCCTTGGAGCATTCCCCATTTGTTGGCAATCGTGCGGCAAGAACGTCGCAACAGTGATTGAGGAGGCGCTAGGCACAATAAGACATCCCGCTAATCAGCACCAACGAATCAAACCGTAGCCGTGGGGATTTCCTCGCCAGTTATTGACCTCAAATCACAAGGTGTCGAGGTTTCCGATGGGCAGAATTTTGCGCAGTAGTCGCACGAGTGTGTATGTGTTCAGCAACTCATCGACATTGATTGAATCTGATGTTAGTAGCCGGAACGTAATGTTGCACATCAGGCACGATTGTTGGCAGGAGTATTAAAGCAAAAAAAAAAAAAATGTGTGGAGCCACACTCTCTAAAAAGAATAATCATAAAACGCAACACTCACTTCGTTATCTCGTACTAACGCGATTACGAAGAGAGAAAAAATGCGTTACTGTTCGAAGAAACATAATTGTGTTCTTTACTGATAACAATTTTGACGTAATAAATCGATGGGTTAAGGTCCATTCAACAACAAATTATAGGTGATTGTTGGGATTAGTTTTTTTTTAATGCATAGACTTCACCCGAATTGTGCAGGCGCCTTAAATCAAGTAAAGACTTTGGCTAGAATTAATGAAGAAAAAACCAACAAATTCAAATTAATCTTTGGGTTGGTTGAAGTATCAAATTTACAGCTTGTGGTACTACTCGCATTCAAAAGCAAAAGGTAATAAAGTCCCATAATTCCATTATACAAGGGCATGGCAATGGAAGGCAGTCAGTGATGCAGAAATGATCATTATGCAGCACACCATCTTTAAACCAATTCAAATCAATCCGACCATAAGTTTTCCTGTCACAAAAGTACGCAATAGTTCACTTCATGAGCAATTCTTCTCACATCCGGCACGTAGCAGTACGGTCGTTAATTACTTATCCTTTTCTAAAGCTCTTTTGTTGTATGCATTTTAAACAGAGGGTTAGATTATGCTTGCGTGGGTTCAATGAAATTATAATGAATATTTTTCTTCATTTTTTTTAAAATTTCATAATGACGGCCAGGTCGTATTCCTTAACATCTAATCTTATATCTAGCTTCACAACTCTTTCAACTTATACGCTATATGGCATTTCCTTGTTTCCGGGTGAGCTCGGTGGATGGCGGCCTCACCATCGTTAGAACGCACGAGTCCGAAAGCTACAGTAGCATCTAACATTTTTGTCCAATCCAAAAAAAAAAACGACCGCCAAAATTGTCCAAATCAATTTTTGTCCCTACTTGGGGCAAAATACCGACTGACATGTCGATGACACCGTTGCATTTTGCTTTAATTTTATTATTACTGCAACTTATCACATCCAAAGGTAAAGCGTTCTTGTTAACGCTGTATAAATAGTGTTCGAAATAAAAAAAAAATATTTAAAAAATTAAACCCTTAATTTTACATTAACATTTTACAACAATGATCAAACGTTATTCAAATGTAGAAATATCAAACATAAAAAAATATTTTATCATCAGTAAATAATAAAACAACATTGTCCTAGATACTCAAAGCCTCATTAAATAAAAGAGAGAAAAATAAAATGAAACAAACAAAATACGGAATAACAAGAAATTCCAAATTGGCGTGAGATGAGATGAGATGAGAATAAAAAGATGTATTTCCTTTGAACTAGAACGGTCACATATTGTTTAACTAAAAAACAGAATAAGAAAAAATGAAGGATGTTCGTCCAAAAATTAACAAAATAAAGTTAATTTTTGGAATTTTGGAATTTTGGACTGAAAAATTCACATGCGGTGAACAGATAAAATATTAAAGTTATACTAACTGTTTTGGAACAGAAAATATGAACATAAATTTAAAAAAAGTGAAAACTTTTGTAAAGTCTGGGCCAACCAGCTGACAAAAAAATCGCCTTGAAACGGTCGAAAATATTGTTGTAAAATGATTTTATGTAAATGTAAATTGGATGTAAATATAAAATCAAACAACACTTAATATATTAAGTGATCTGTAGTAACGATTTTTTTCTTGGAAAACGCTCCAACGTGATCGAGGCGGTAGCTGTTCTTATCTTCATACAGCTGTACCGAGTATCGAATCCCGAAATTAGCATAAATCATACATTCAGAAAAGAGCTTATTTTGTACTTTATGCTTTAACCTTGTGTTAAAGTGTTTATGAAAAAGTTCTATAAGTTTCTATAAGTTTATGTCTACTAAAACTGTTTTTGTATAATCAATAAAAATACGTATTAATGCCTTACATATCTCCAAACGTTAACAAAAACGCTCAAAATATTGAAAATTTAATTTACACGTCGCTTTGCATCGTAAATTGTAAAATGACTCCACAGCAAAGTTTCAACCGTTGCAATCAAAGCATCGTTGATGTCGAGCAAGCGGAATAAAATTCAATCCAATTTTTATGTCAACACAACACAACGCGTCTTGGGAATCTAACTAATCAAAACTAATACACAAATCCACACAGCCTGCCCCCTTAAGCTTGATTCTCGCAATCATCCGCTCGCCATTGATGAATGCATGATTAAATTTTATGTCTCGCGATGTTTAAGCACCTTCGGCACGGCCATCCTCGGTCGACTGTTGTGGTGAAATTTAAATAAGCATTCCAAATGTTTCACTGCTATCGGCGTCTGTTATCAGCTGCCGTAATGGCTTTTGGAGCTGGTCTAGTGTAATATTCGAACGAGTGATTTACATATCGCCCATTCTTTGTCGCCGGTGGAGTTGCTACTAGATGAACTTCAATGTCTTGAGACTGAAGGACGTCTTGGTTTCGTTGATTACCATTCACGAAATAGACAATTTATCCCCAAAATGTTTGTTGCACTTGCTTCATACACAACTAATGATAATAAATTCGTGTTTCCGTATTAGCTGCCAACAGCGCACCTACCTCACGACGCCAGGGCGTACTACATCTGTGATAATAACGTTCCATAATGAAGCCGCTTCTACGCTGTTGCGTACGATCGCCAGCATCCTGCAACGCACTCCATCCGATATGTTGCACGAAATAATTCTAATTGATGACTGCAGTAACGACCATGAGGACAAGAATCGGGTGCATCCTGTGAATGAAGGGGAAAAACCTCATACTAATCGGTATTATGAATCCTTCTCCCAAATCCCACTCGTACGATACTACAGAAACTCCGTGCGGCAAGGTACTAATTGAACGTTCCGTCCTTAAACTACAAACTCATACTTATCTCTATCTTTCTGTGCGCGCAGGACTGATACGCTCCAGAAACATTGGTGCGACGTACGCCACCGGCAGCTACATACTGTTCCTGGACAGCCATTGCGAGGTGAATCGGGGCTGGCTGGAACCGTTGCACGATCGGCTCGCAATCGACGCGACTGCCATCCTTAGCCCGGTGATAGACATTATCGATCCGCGTACCTTCGAGTATCGGGCAAACAGTGCCCGATTACGGGGTGGCTTCGATTGGAGCCTGCATTTTCGGTGGTTACCGATCGCCGACGAGGAGTTCGAACATCGGCGTCATGATGAATCGCTACCCTTCTACAGTCCGGCCATCTCTGGTGGTATATTTATTATGGCGAAGAATCTGTTTGAGCAGCTTGGTGGGTTCGATCCGGGAATGGACATTTGGGGAGGCGAATCGCTGGAAATGTCGCTGAAGGCGTGGATGTGTGGAGCACACGTTGAGGTAGTACCCTGTTCCCGTGTTGGACACGTCTTTCGGCGCAAGCATCCATTTAGCTTTCTTCCGGACGGCAGTCATTTGACGTATTTACGGTAAGTAGAATATAATTATCCTTATATTAATCCTAAGTAACTAACTAACTAAGTAACGAACGATATGATCAATGGTAAAACAAGTTTGTCCCAAGAAATTGACATATCCGGGAGTTTTTTTTTAAATGAACAAATCCTTAGCGAGGCACAGTTGCCAGTGTGTGCCTCGTGCTTAATCGTGCTTAATGCTGCGCGTCTCTGCCGCTGGCTAGGTTGGAATGAATCCCGCGTAAACTTACCCGATTCACACTGCGCTTCTGTAGGGTGGAAGTGGACTACGCTGGACGCTGCTAGGTCTCGATCATCATCATAGTCTCTCCGAGATCGCACCGTGAAAGATCAACTCGACTCGACGAAGAGGATCACCATACTCGATATGGCGCCTTTGATCCTTTTTTAAATGTGGGCCGTGAATTCAACATTGCCTGTGATCATCATCAACCACATATGTACATCTGGTGCCGCGTTTTTAAACAGTATTCCTCGTGTGCGAACTGCTCTATGTGAATTTATTTCATCCAGGTTGTGCGTGCACTTGTTTTGAAGTTCCGCTTGAAGGGGTCTTTATACTTTCCGTTGATTTAAGGCAAAATTAATAACAAGGAGCGACCCGGGGGTGTTGTCAACATCGGCACCGGTCTTCAAACGGCAGTACCGTTGTTCAAATCCCATCCGGACCGTAGTGAGGACTGATTATCCAACTGCGTGTTATCGGGAAGTCTAGTAAGCCATTCGATGGCCTGCGTTGCCTGCCATTTATTAGGGCTTTGGTGATAGAAGAGCTACTTGACAGTTTTCTAGCCACCTTCGGGACACATGTGATGTTGGTCATTGTCATTCTTGAGGCCCATGTCTGATCGTCTGGGAATCTTAATGAAGTCTTAAGTTCCCTTTTCCCGAACCAAAAGGCATATGACTCTGAATATTCGAAGTCTGATACAGAGAAAGAAAGCCTCTGAATATGGAAGCTCAGACAATTGTCTGAACAAACATAAGAAGATACAGTCTTTCTCGATCAATAAGAAGAATAAAAAGATAATCCCTTTCGGCAGAACCCTTTTCAACTTATTGCGAGAGGACCTCTAATATGAAATACGACAAACAAAATACAAAAAAAAGTAAAAAAAATACCGTGACTTTGTTGCGCACCTAATCTGAATGATTAACAGCGATGATTTGCTCTACTAATTATTATTATTTTTTTTTATTTCAGTAACACAAAGCGTGTGGCACTCGTTTGGATGGATGAATTCAAAAACTTTTTCTACGATGCCCGCCCGGAAGCGGTTTCCATCGACGTAGGTTCCGTTCGGCAGCAGCAGGATCTGCGCCGTTCACTGAACTGTCGCAAATTCAGCTGGTACCTACAGAACGTGTTTCTCGACTTGAAGCTACCGAACGAAAACAATGTCGCATTCGGGCAACTACGCCACGGCGAACGTTGTCTCGCCATTAAACCAAAGAGATCGCTAGCACCGGCCCGGATGCGGAAGCGATTGATCGAGAACGATGTAACACTGGTAGAGTGTGCATCGCGCGATAACGATGGCAGTGATGGGCAGCTCCAGTGGGCACTACATAAAACCAATGGGCAGCTAAGCACGAACCGCACCGTTTGTCTTACGGTGCGCAACGGGTATGTCCTGACAGAACGATGCCGTCAGAAGAGCGGCCAAAACGTTCCGGCACGAACTGATGATAAGGATGGACAACGGTGGCAGCGACAGGGCGGAACATTAATACACCAAGCAAGCGGGATGTGTTTGGAAAATCTCGTCAGGGAGGATGTGGGTGCATCCGAATGTCGCCGTGGTGCACCGTCCCAGCTGTGGAGTTTCTCCGTAGAAGTGCAACAGCTCACGCGCAAATGAGCTATGCTGACTTTTGGTACCAAAAACTAAACAGAAATACACGATTAAAACTTACCACGCGGTGTTGATTTCGGTCTTTTCTTTCCACGCGCCGGAAAAAAAATATACCAGACGGCCGGTTATTTGTTAGTTGATAGTAGTGTTTCCTTTTCACCGAGTGTGTTCGTGTGTATGCTTTAACTCTTTACATCACAATATTACATTCGAATTGAGTACCGGTGCTGCAAAACATACATTTGGTATTGAAGTGTGTAACTTGCTTGGAGTACGTCTTTCTCGCTTCGCCATATATGCTCCTTCATTTCCCCAAACACTAACCGTCCAATCATTCGACAAACCGTTTGAAACATAGAACCGATAAAACTAACGGACTCCATACTATTGTCGTCCATTTTATGTGTGAGACCGACAGAACAGATATAGATGATTTTTTCTTTGCTGCGCTTCTTTCTCATCTATTTTGGTAATGATACGCATCCTTTCTTAACACTGAGCTAACCCAATCTGCCCGTACCCGCCCTGCGAATGACCCTTCACCCAAACCTAACCTAAACTGAGGCTAGTTAAAATATAGTTAGATTTCCAGTTTCGTGTGATGTGGTTTGTTACTTTGAGATTGAGTGGTCTAGCGCATATTCATACTCTAAAGGGCGAGTTGAATGCATATTAGACAGAACAGAATAAGACTAATGATTTTATTTGATAGTTGATTGATGAAATAATGTTTGAAAACTTTTGTGATCACAAAACGAGTCCGAATCGATTTAAGAGTCCAATAAAGGGAACTATGGCAAGGGAAACTTGTCGTAATCTTGCTTATTCAGTGCAAATATTCATACGAGATAACAAGATTTGTAAAAGGGTCTCGTACCCACCGTACAACCAGTAATTTATCGCTTCTGAGTCATTAGACTAGACAATGAAATTTGATACAAAACATACAATATTTGAGCGGTAGAAACTAAGCTTATAATGGAAAAATGTTTATGAATGAATCCGAAATCAACCACATAAAAAGGACACAAAAGAAAAGCATAATCAAACTACCGTTTTTTGTTATAACACTTGCAGGAATAGACGGAGTTTCCCATCATAAAAAGTCTCCCGATCTCTAGCAAAATAATCTTGAGTGCAAGTGCCTGGCAATTTGAATCAAAATTGTTCAAAATATTTTAACAAGACACTAACTTCAATAACACATTTCAAAATACAGAGCTGCAATTTTTGACGCCACGCTCAAGAAACTCACTTACTGACATTTGAAAGAAGATATGTATCTAATTTCGCCACACGTAAGGACCAGGCTAACATGGTAATTTTGATGAAAATTGAACAGAATGTTATGTTCCATTACTTTTAATATCATTTTTTAAACATCCTGCTTGACAATTTCGAACAAAGAGTGTGTATTTATGCGTCAACTTACGAAACCACATCGTTAATTTTGGAACGCTTTTCAAAGCAAAAAAATTGGAGCTAGACGAATACTTCTCACTATACCCACTTTCTTTATATAATCTTTGTATTTTGGCTGTAACTAAACATCATTTGTGTTTCTATTCGAAGTTTTAAAATATCTCACGCATTTATGGAGCTTAATGGTGCAGATATCAGTCACATAGCGTAAATATTTCGAATGAAAAAATATGCTTCCTATATATATGTATATATATTTATATATAAACTTCCTAAGCCACACGTAAACATGAAACCAGAATGTAAAAGAGATTCGGTTTGCTTGCTTAGCCGTACGCAATTCATTGTAATCTTCCTTCACAACCTCTGCTTCTAAAATAATCAATAATGTACCCGCAAGGAAAGGCAAATAAACGTGATAGAAAGGATAACGTTGGAACTTGATAGAAATCACCCGCTGCAATCCAATACACTTAAGATAACAAAGTGGCGAATGGTAGTCACTTTCCCCAGTGAGTATCGATCACTCCATTCCAATATAACACAATTCCATCGCATTCTTACAGCATCACTCGGCTCAGCTGTACCGTTGTGTCGTACTCTAATGACTAAGTTGTCTGGTGGCAATCGTAATGCTACGCGTGACGGACGACAACAAAAAACAACCATTATTATCAATTATTAAACTAAAACAACGTAACCAACGAAACAACGAAAAACTCCCCGTTCTGTGTGCTTTTTTTCTGATGAATCCCTCGCCCAATTCCCTGTTCTACCTGCTACCTGCCGAAATGTACATCCCTAATTTGCTCAATTATCTTTGGGTGGCAGGCAAACGCCCCAACCTAGCACGCGCCGATCGAACCCACTCGAGAAGAGATTACAGTTCGAGCTGATATCCTCGGTCCAGGCGACGGCCGACACCATGCGCCGATGGCCCTGGCGGCTAGTACGCGGTAACCGGGCAATGCGCTGTCCGTTCAGATCGAACAATCGAATATGGCGGTTATCGTGCGGGATGGCGATCACTCCACTGGCCGACACGGCCAACCGATTGACGGCCGAATCCGTGCGGATGGTGGTTAGCGCGGATCGCATATTGCGCAGCTCCCACACCTTCACCGACCGATCGTCCGATCCGGACACTACCTTATCGTCGCGTGTGAATACTGTTGAGGTGACGTTTCTGGAAAATAGGATGAACATGCCATTTAGCAGATTTACCAGACTTGATGAGATGAAAATGGCTTACTCAGTGTGTCCTTGGAAAACTGAAACCGCCGGAATGGGATCACGGAAATCCCACAGCCGGAAGGTAGAATCGCGTGAAGCCGTCACCACGAGCCGCTGACTCGGATGGGCTGATGCGTGCGTCAGCTCGTGATCGTGACCGCACAGTGGATGCAGCGGTTCTCGGGTTTCCACGTCCCAAAGAATCGCCGTCCTATCCCAGCTGGCCGTTATGACCTGATCACCGCCCGGTAGCCAATCAGCCGCAACCACCACTGCCGTGTGTCCTCCAGGGCCAGAAAACTCGCACAACGGTGTCCGCAACACATCGATCCTTTCCTTCTCCTCGTACGGTCCTTCCTCCTCCTCTTCCAGCTCTTCCTCCGACGAGTGGCCCTTCCGTGCGGGTACTTCCCAGTTGACGGCAGCCTGCCATATTTGTGCGGTGGCATCCCCACTACCCGTCAGCACAATGTCACGGGTCGGATGAAACTTAATCGAGTTGACCGATCCGCTGTGGCCCTGGTACTGTAGCAGACAGCGACCGGTGTCGATACCCCAAATGCACGCACTGTGATCTGCCGATGCGGTACCGATGATGGGCTGACCAGCTTTCGTGCTAACCTGCCAAACACCGTCCTTGTGGCCACAAAATTCGCGCACCAGCGAACTGACGACCGATTGGGCCTTGAAACTGGACACGATGCGACTCGTCTGAGCGCGCAGTTTGTGGCCGGCCTTCACTTTGCTGCCAGCACTACCAAGCTTTGATTTGAAGCTCTTGTTTACCGACCCGTCCACCTCGAATGCGTCCTGCAGTGGAAGCCTTTCGCCGACGGTAGAATCACGTGGCGTTCCAGCAACAGCTTCCAACTTTTCACGCACTGCAACAAAACAAAACAAAAAAAGGAGATGTTAATGAAATGTTCACGAAACAACGCCATAACCTTCGGCTGCGTACTTACAGCTCATGTTTTCCACATGCAGTAATTCGAACTCTTTCTCGATCTGCGAAAACAAATGATGCAGCCGGGCACGGAACGGTTCTTCGCCACCTCCCAGCGTGCCTGGCATGATGTCTTCGGCCAAACTGCCCAGCTTCAGCGAACGTTTCGCGGTCAGTTGTTTGCCCATGACGGACGCACCACTGGCACCACCACCAACACCACCCGTTGCACCGGCCACACCCGATCCCGGAGTATTTCCTCCTGTGCCAACACCAGCACTCCCGACCGAACCACTGCCACCCGTAGTGGTACTAACCCCTGTCGCTCCTCCACTGACCGTGGAAGTGGCAATCGCGGGCTGCTTCGACGAGGCACCATCGAGGGGCATTTTCTGACGACCAAGCAAATCTAAAGCCATCGATTTTATCGAATCCGCTACCGTGAGCTGGTGCCTTAATCCGTTTCCGTGCGCCACCACCACCACCGTTGCGCTCCGGGAGCGCTTGCGAGACAGTTGTTGTCGTTATGCAAGGTGTGCAAATGCGTCGTCGTCGTCGATTGTCCCCTCCCAAGCCACCAGACCCCAAAGCCTTTTCCGTTTTTGCTGCTAGTACGCTTTTCAAGGCAACACTGGGTAGGAAAAATACACCCACTTCTGACCCGCCTTTCTCTACTGCACTCTCACCGTATCCGTTTCACTGAAGGTCAATATTTCCTAATCAATTCCTATTCGTGGCGTACGCTACGGTTTTTGGTGGCGAAATTCCTTTCAAGGTACCATATTTATCAGCGAAATGGGACAGGGAGCCGCTCGCAAACGAGTAATACGATGGTCGTTTTCCTTTGCAAACGACACGGAAACGTGAATTCGAAAGCAAATTGTCCGATAAGACACACCAAAACAGGGACTGGAGGTGTTCTTCCTTGCGCGATACTTGTCGAATTTGTTTTGAGCCCCACTTTTGGGTCGAACATGAGACGAGCTGTCAAACAAAAGCAGGGCTGTCGCACCATTGCTCGCCGACGCTGCAAAGGTTATAAATATAATGAAAATATGTTTTAAAGTTCAATTTAGTATCCTAATGCTGTGGACATGCGTATGTTGATTTTGTTTTTACAATCGGTTTATTAATAAAACTCTAAAATAGCGTATGACAAAAAAGAGACAAAAATGCACAATGCACCTTGACAACTCTGCAACCCAGCATTGTGTTGACGTTTACGAACACAGTTGACAATTGCCGTCCAGGAGCGTTTTCATGGTTGTGTTTGTGTGAGTGCGCTCAGAGGTCCTTTCTTGCACGCTGGCGCAACATAAAGGCTACACATTCGGTTGGCAGTCACGTTGTCATTGATATATTTGAGATAAAAATCAAACTCAATAGTTAACAATTACTAACATAAGTTCAAATTTCCATTGTTAATTAATTGAATACACATTTTGAATTTCAAAGCCGTATCGCAGCTGCCAGCGTGTCACGTGACTATGTAAAATGGACTCTTCGTGTGGGAACATGCTGTCGAAACATTGGGTGTTTGGCACAATATACAGAAACATGTCTTTATTCAATTTGGCTAATATTCTAACAAAAAACTAATTAGTACGACTTTTCGGATGTACGATCGTCATGACGTAGTTTATTGCAGTCTCATCACGGTGCGATCGTTGCGTAGCGTTTCGCTCAGAACCGTTGACTAGAGTTCGCGATCGTACACTAGCTTTCATTGCGAGGAAATCTTCTTGCAGTTCTTTCATGAGATGTTCAAATCGATTCATACGACCCATGTACGCCTCGAGCATATCTTGATCGTTGCTGCGTTCCGTCGTAGTGTGGAGATAATTCCTTTCCTTCAGCTTGTTATAATCCTCGAGTAATTGATCATACTTCTGGCGGCTCACGTAATTGTCGTGGCTATGTGTAGTTTCGATTTTTGGCAAGTCTTCGATAGATTCCATTTTCCCCTAGAGTCCGTGTGCACGTCCGTCCCGTTGTTTTCAGTTCCACGAGTACTTCACGAATGAGCTAATCTCTATAAACGACAAGCAATAAAGTGTAGAGTGTTGCCATCTGCAAAAGTTATCAGTTAATGATTGCTGGCACAACAATGAGCAGAACGTGCAGATGAAACGCGTCAGATAAATGGAATAGAATGCGAAAATTTGCTCCCAACTCATGAAACACGCAAGTCGGCCAAATAAACACATGTGATACGAAGTTTGTTATTTTTACTAAAACTAACATGTTCCGTGTATAACCGGTTCTTTTGGGTGATTGTTTTATAATCGGTCAAAAATAAGAGATAATGATGTTGTCCAGCTTGGCAGTGTTGTTTTTAACTGCTTATACAACACGCAAGATACGAGGTCTACGCAAGAGCAACACTTTTGCTTATCTTTCCAGACTAAGTGAATAAGATAGGGAAAACAGCTGATTCGAAGGGCGGTGTTTGAGTGAGTTTAACTACCAGCTACATGTTTTGCTCGAAATCGATTCACTCAAAACTGCAAACGACCAAATGATCCTCTAACATGTGACATGCAAGCTCTAGAAATGGCTAGATAAATATGTAAGACTCTTGATTTTCTAGTTCTAGGGATGCTTTGAGCACTTCTTCATCGCTGATCGTCTGAAGGTTGATTGCTGACTTTGTTGGTAGAGTTTACGCCCTACATTTTTTCATCAGTTACTTTAACCATCGTATTCTTCCATGTTTCAGCATATTAAGCCTTGGCTTCCGTTGTTCAAAAATAACGAGAACATTAACGTCCTTTTTATAAAAACTAACGATCGTGATCATGACATCATTGCTCAAACATAATGTTTTACGATATTAAGGGTAATTCTTCTCTACCGTCGATCACCACTCATGCTCCATAGGTCTCCCATCATCTGATCAACAAAACTTGCTCGTTTCTTCATAATTGGGCATCGGGGAATAAGTTATACGCCCGACATATCCTTCTTGATTCCATTCTCCGTCGCGATACGCCATTCTCCTGCAAGTTCCTTTTCATCTTGTCTGAAACAATTTTTCGTAGGATTCCTTGTCGTCTACTGATACTCTACTTTACAGCCGTGTTCTATCGTGGCGTCATCAGTCCATCAAGAAAACCGATGCATTATTACAGCCGGATGGATCATCTATTCAGAATTCTTATGACCGTAGAATTTTAACAATTTTTATGGAGTCAATTATTTCTTTCAAATTCATGGTTGTACTAGATGCTTCTGAACTATCTGTATGGAAAAGGACATCCTGACAAGAAACCTCGTAGTCGCCAGATAGTAAGAATACAAAGCAGGAGCTACAGACACAGGCATTGACGTTTCAACGAAACACTTCGATAGGTCTTCTCCTTATAATCCGCTTTAAGTAACTTTAAGTAAATTGAGATATTCGACACGTCAGTTTTAAAATTTATTTTTCCTTAACTGCATGTGTGTTTGTATGTGTTTTTGTGTTTGTGTGGCTAACCTTTGGCGGAATTTCGTAACTGCCATTTGAAACGATTGTATTCTCAGCAGTTGTAGCCCGAACAACTACCATTAACATAGCTTAGTAAAACCGATATAATGGAACTCGCTTTTGTGAGAGCCATGAATCAACAGCAGATTAAACTCATTTCTTAGCTATGCAAAATCCTTAACGACAACAACACATCGGTTTCGCTGTACAGTGATCAATAGGAAAGATACATAGTGTTCGGTCGGTCCGGGCGCCATTTTGTTTTCCTTTTTACATTGCGCAAAGCTTTAAAAAGAAAAGAGATGGGAATCGTATAAACACCGATGAATGATACGTGTATCTAACAACACTCACACACAAGGCAGATTTTGCAGCAATTAGAGTTTCACGCAAACATATTTCTCTATACATATAATTGTATCTATCCCTTCTACCATCTTTTGCTTTCTTTCTGCCAGCAGAAAACTATTAAATCGTCTATTATCGTTGATTGAAGCACCTCATTACCTTTCTCTCTTAGTGTTTGTTGTTGTTGTAAAGATTAGTGAAGTTTGATTTTCTGTTTTCGTTATAATGACTTTTACAGTATGCTAACTGGGATGTAAGAATTTTTATCCCCACTACCGTCTAAAACATCACGTCTACGGAACACGGTACAAAATCCTTGTATAGTATCATTCTTCATTTCTCTAGCGTGCTGATTCTCTCTAGTTTTGCTTGGTTTCTTAATAATCCGTTGGGATAATTTGCGAGCAGTTTGTGTTGTTTGTTGGAGGGTTCGATTTGTACAGGATTGTCTGCCCTAATCGCAGGGACAGCAGTAGCACCTTCTCACTTGCCATATACACACACACACACACACACGGACAGGATTTAATACCGGATCGTTGAGCTGAAACAAAATCGCCTGAAAAAGTGTAACGGGTTGCTTTCCAGATTGCGGTTGGAGTCGTGCTTTTATATTAAATCTACCGAATAAACACCGATTATATCAACCAGGTAACGATAGAAATATAATTCTTCTTCTATTTTGATTGCAGGCTCCATGCAGTACGAGCACTCTGAAGCGATAAGAACCACAAAGGCTAACGACTGGATCAACTGCGAACAATCTTATATGATCAGATAAATCGGTGGATTTTTCAGCATTATGCTACTATGTTTTCACATCTCGTGTTCAGCGATAGGTGTTGAAAATATCAAGTTCTACAACTAGCTTTCTCTCTCTCACTATCTCTTTCTCACACACACCCACACACACAACTGATCCATTTACACCCATCGTTTCTTTCGATGATCCACACATCTTCCTTCCCGGGTGTTACATTTTACATCGTCTGTTTTATTACCGAAAGTGTGTCCTTCCAAAAAAGAAATATTCCTTAGACTTATGGTGAAAAATGTAGCTTGATATTTCACTTAATCGTAACTGTAAATAGGACACCTTCGGTCACATCACGACGAATGCTACCTCTATTATACCAGCTCAGACATTTCCACGCTCAACAGAAATCAGCAGGACAGTAGGAAGAGAGTGGTGTGTCAGGGAGGAAGCATTAATGGAGGGGAAGTATTTGGAGGGACAGCAAAGTTTCTTTTTTTTTTTGTAAAAAAAAAGGTGGATAAATTTATACAAATAAAAACCAAAAATTAAGGATGATCGGCCATTTTGCTTCAAAATCTCTTACATTCACTTTCGTTGCTTGTCTTTACTGATACGCCGTAACCGAGCTTACTTTCCAATAGTCCAACCAAGCATACACGGCTACATACACACACTCGCACACATACATACCCGTCCATGCACATATACATATATATAGATTTGCTTGAACTGTGTTTTTTTTGTATTCCTATGAACTATCCTTGATTTTATTCGACCGTTTCTTCTTTTTTAGTTTAGTTGTTTTTGTTTTCGTACCCATATGCTACTAACCCTTTAAACGCAGTGTACCCTCTTCTAACGTCGTTTCCACCTTCAGTACAACTCTTGGTTTGATATCTTTTCCTGATTGTTGTGTTGCACCATTATCATTGCACCTACAAACTGCTGTACACACTTGCACATATTCTTTGTCGAAGTATACTGTACACACAACTTCCTCTCGTCCAATTGCTTGTGTATTTTGTGTTTGTAGCTTTGTTTTTTTTTTTTCAAAATAATTCATCACTATGTAAAGCAGCACACCGAGCTGTGTAGCTTTCTTATTAGACTAAAAAAAAACAAGACAAGAAAGTGTAAAGCTGCCAGGCCTCCTCTTAATCTCCAGTACCGTATATCCGAAAGCGACATACTTTCTTTCCGTTCGTATGAAATCCTAAATAGACCAGAAGGTGCAATAATCTCATGCACCCCTCGTAACTAACCTTGCCCTAACAATAGCAGCCCATTCCTCGTCGTCAGGTTTGAATGTTTTCAATAGAATTGTATCTCTCAGCGACGAACCTGTGCGTGAGTATGTGTGCTTTGTTGTATGTGTGCTCCGGGTGGGTTGTTGTATGTTATGGGGAAGGGATGGATAGACCAATAAAACGAATCTCCTTAAAATGTGAACCTTAAACTTGAAAACTGTAGGAACAACCGATAGATGATGCGTGGTTTGCACCCGATCTCGTAATGAAAAATGGAAAAGATCAGCACAAATAATCAGTACCAACCGGTGGCATCTACGTTACCCTGCGCTGCTGCTGCTTGTAAACACATGCAAGCACACATACACACACCCACACAAACATACACGCAGATTTCGGGGGACAATTTTACAATAAATTAATAATTAATTACAAGAACCGTAACCGGTCTGCCTTTTTTTTTATCCCGCTATTATTGGGCTGTCGTGTGCGTGGTGTTCGTTGTTGACCGTTGCGTCAGTTCCATCTCGGCCGGAACGTCACCCCGTACGTAGTAATCGGCTGCCTTGTTGCCGGTGCCATTGCTGAGCGTACCGTTGGCGCTGCCGTTGGCCACGTGACCGTTCTGTTGCTGCAGCAGAAGCAGCTCAGCTTCTCGCTTTTTGGCAGCAGCTGCTCTCTTTAGCTGTAAGTGGATGACAGAAAGAAACCCAGCGATTAGACTTATCTGTTACACTGGCAATAAATGGTAGGGATCGTATGTCTTAATCCAACGTGCGAGAAATGAGGGATAAACTGGAAAATTATTACAACTATGGCGATCTATCATCGTCTACGCTATCAAACCCATGAACCTGACACACAAACGCAGGACATCCAATCCGTGTCTCCTAGCATAGGGTCTGAAGTCGTGTAGGTAAAGTAAATTGAAAAAGAACTGGTTTGCTAGTCAAGCGCGAGGATCACAACGCGGATTCTATCAAATACGCAACAAATGTCGCACTATAATCTTTCGGTTATTCGATTTGATATCACAACCGATGTTGGAAGGATATCAATGTTCACCAATGTATTAACCAAACTTTTTTCAGTGAGGCAATTCTATCCACACAGAATTCTCCTGTTATTGCATATTGTTGAGCTGTTAGAAACTTCGGGTTGCTTCTTCAGTACATCAAAACTTTATCCGTGTTGTTTATCATGAACAGAATCTCTACTAATTGCCCACGCGTTCAGCAATTATTGACTTTGAAAATAACGCTTTTTTAACATGAGATGAGATAATAACTCTATAATTCAGCACTGCTATCTCGCAATCTCGCACCATAAGACAATCCTGACCCAGGGAAAGGATATCCATACCTTTTGGGCCTTGTATGTGGACTGGTAGAACTCGTTGAACAGGAAGAAGAACATCACAGCATGCATTCCGATCCACCAGACGAAAGCTTTCGGGTAGTTGCAGTCAATGAACAGCAGCTGGAAAGCGTGTACCATGATCAGGACGAATTGAACCTGCGAATCGAAACAAATCTTTAGTATTGATGAAACTGAAAAGAAAAGTAAATCGTCTTTGCCATTCCACTTACCATCTGAAGGGCGGTAAGATATTTCTTCCACCACAAGTATTTCTGGAATTGCGGTCCGAGGGCAGTAAACAGATAGTACGTATACATCACTATGTGTACGAACGTGTTCAAAAGGCCGAAGAATGTGCTGTGACCGCCTGTGTTGTGTGGATGAAGGGAGGAAGAAAAGGTAGGTTTGAGGAAAAGCATTAGAAATCGCACGATCAGTCGGAGTTACCGATGGGACGCTTACCTGGAGTGAACTTAACACCGAACCATACCGACATTGGCATACATCCATGGTGAATGACGTGCAATGTAGACACTTGACTACTCTTTTTGCGCATTACAAAGAAGAACTGTGGGGAGGAAAAACATAACATTGGGTTAGAATTAGATGGATGGAAGTGATTTCGATTTGTGGCTCCATCTTTACAGCATATCTCCTTCACAAGCAATCACAAACACTCGATGACACATTCATTCCGTTCTCGATGCTCATTCAACTTAAACCGCTGCCTATGTTGAACCTTACATGCGCACGCTCGGTTTGTAGAACGCACTGACCATCGATCACACACATATGCTTGCTTAGAACGGGGCATTCCAAGGCAGTCCGGTTGTACCGTGACTACATACGCCGCATACGCGGCGTTCACGGACACGCTTTTCTAGGGTGCATCGAAGAGCTAAATGCAAGCTTGACTGGGTTAGTAGAACTACCACTTACATGCTCACCCGCGACCTGTCACTACAGCAAGAGCCAATCAATGGCCGCTGCACTTGCTACCACCATTCCTTTGTTGGTGCGATCAGCAAAACTAGATCAACAGCTTCAACTAGAACCTCAAGTGCGGGCATCGCGCCACATAACTGTACCATATGGTGTGATCAGTTCAACGAGCTGCTCTTATTGTAGCACCAAAATGTAGTGCATTAATCTGAAAACAAACTCGTTTACTGCGCTTTGGACGGTGTCCGATGATGACAATGTGCTGTCGCCGTTCTTAAAAAAGCTGCATAAATTGCGTGCGAAAATTCCCACACAATTTATTCCCATTCCAAATTCCGGTACCAATCGAAAACCGGAATAGGTGCCGATTCACTGGACAAATCTCTTCTGCACCGTGCACAGCCGGTTCTACGGTGAGTTTCGCGTTGTGCACGGGCAGACGATCCCCCTATACACCACCGAGACATACGATATGGTCGAAGCAGGAGGATTGACGTACCAAAAACTGGATAAAAAAAAGAAAACAAACTAACGGGAGTGAAACATTTCGTGGTGAATGAGATTCGCGCGTTTTTATGAGCCGGACACTGGTACCCGGATTCTGTGATGTTTTCGACAACGGATTGTTCCAGAAGCATTTTCCCCTGCACCATGGCATCATGACCGAAAAGTCACACAAATCGATCGTTTAGCATTGGTCCGGGAGCGCGAAATCTAGCAGTAGATGTGAATGCAAATTTGAAGATCCTCTGCTGCTTGCTTTCTGTTTTAATGATCGTCGGGCGGAAAGATCGTGTGAATCGCGATGCGCCGGCAGTTCAATGATCTTCTATTTCTGTTGTCATCTTTAAAGTTTAATGTCAAGTACTATCTCCCTCCCATCGTTCAACTCTTATTTTCTTTTGGTTCCGAACGATTATCGTTCGTTCCGCAAGCCGAACCTGAAACTCGTGTAAACACTTCCAACAATCGTCCAAACCGCATAAATAAAAATCATATTTTGCTAGTGGCTTTCGTGCACGCCGGAAATCCACAGATCACATTTGCCTAGCACTGTGAGACATCCAACCGTTGCGAAGATGACGCGGAGATTCCTTCTTACACATATCCTGGCCTTTATATCGTCTCATTGTACTCTGGTGCTCTTTGTTTTCTCAGTCAATATTGACTATCGTAGTGAGGTGATTTCTTCTTCGCCAATACTACATTTTGGGTTGTAATAATTTGTACCTGCCGAACAAATAAATTGGGGGAAAAAATAACATATGCGAAAGACGAGCCCTCTTCCAGGCTTCTTGTAACGCATTTTTGAGTTCACAGCGTCTCCAACAATATGACTTGTCATGTCTTCAACATTGAGAGCACCACATAAAAAATATGAAAAAACAATACCTAAGACTAGAGGGCAACCCTCTTGACAGCGGTATTTGCGAATCGTGTGTCTTAGAGCAACAGCAACAGCAGGAGCTAACTAAGTAAACAGGGCTCATCGTCTTGCGGAATTGGCTAACGTGTTTTTACGCAGCTAATTCGCGAGGTTGGTAGTTTTTCAGCTGCAGATACAAGCCTAGCCAGGAAGTGATTTTCGATTGACGTAAATGTTGCTGCGAGTAGTATCGCATTGAACGTCGCTCTCTCTTTTTTCTACGGGGTTTGATCCCTCAAACCACCTGCCACCTGCTGCATAAAGGAAAAAGGCCGGATGAGTGTCTTCCGCGTATACAGATTGATGGCCATCATACCGCGCAAGGGTGACCGTGACGAAATATATTCAAGGGTATTGGAGCACACTTTGATTATGTGTTTCTTCAGCCCAGTCATCCGGAGGCTTCTTTTGCTCAACAGCGGCGACTAATGATGGTGGCCAGTGAGTGTTAACAATTGATCATTAGGCAAGAATGAATGGCTTCGAGTGTTCTGTGTGTCGTTTGTGGTAAGGGCTGCTGCTGAATGAAGAATTCGTGTAAGGTAATACAGAAATGGTGAATGTAAAACTTACCGTGTCAAAGAATTCGGTGAACTTTGAGAAATAGTACCACCAGCAGGCATGCACCATCTAAATCATCAGTGTATAAGGTTGATAACACGTAGCAAAAACAAAAACACACAGTGGAAGAAAGAAACAGTATTATTAAAGGAATATTCTACCCTTCCCTTCTAGCAGAGATGACAACGATTCGACGAAAGGAGCCAGGGTGCGAGTTGCTTTAGTTGAAAGACAATTGAGATTGGGTAAAGACTGCAGGAATAATTTAAACGAAGGATAAGACAGCGAGCACACATTAACACGTGTAAGGGGCCTAGACTTTTCATTCTTGGTGATAAATGATGATTGAAGGAGCCCCAACGTTGGGAGATAATTAGATGCAAAGGATAGAAATTAAAGGAAACAAAAAGAAAGAACGGTAGACAGGAAGATATGAATGGATTCGAAGATCATGCAGATGGAACATTTCAAAGTTTACGATAAACAATACTCGGAAAAACGAGGATTGAATAAATAGGATCAGTAAAAAAGAGCGAAAGAGGTTCAAAGATGATAATAATGTTCTAAAGATCTATATAACCAGTTGATTGTTATTTTCGAAATTATAGTGATAAATAGTAAATTAATAGTTTTTAGTAGTAACAAAGGATATGTGTTTAAATACTATGCAAATAAGGTTAGACAGCGAAAGTAAAATAAGTTTGTGTGTGTGTGTCAATAATCCCAAACAAAAAAAATATAAAAAGCACCGATAATGATAGTTGAGTCAGAAAATGTTGTTAGCTGGCACCACAGTGTCACCTAAGTATTGACTAATGTTAGCGGATAGTAGATAGGGGTGATGTAGATGCACCCGGGAAAGCAACCCTGGCACTTTCCGTACGACGTTCAGTGCGTGTGCCGAGTGTTTTGACTCGAATCGAAACCTACCCGCAGCGTTTTGGGGTGGTTACTATAGTCGACTGGCTGGCATCGGAAGTTATAATGTCCCGTTAGCCAACCCGATACACCAATCTGCAAAAAGTGGCAAAAAGTGGTCCAGTGGTTAGTGTATGTGCCGAATCCGAGTATTGTATTGCTGAGCTGTACTGCATATTCGGTTGTGTTTGAGTTTTTTTTGTCTGAAGCACAGTGTGAACGTCCTTATTTGGTGTGAGTATTCGTGTGCATGAGTGCTACTATGTGCGTCTTTATGTAAGTAATCTGTATGTATCTGTGTCTGTCTTATGTTTTTTTTTTATAGAAAACACATTTTGGAAAAAGTCCAGTACAGTCGTCGTCCAGTGAATCGAGCTGCCTCTCGTGTGAGGTTTTGGCCAGCCGCATGTCCTTCTGTTTAGTAGTGCCTACTGTGTAGAACATCAACACTAAACAACGATTAGCTGCTTATATATGTAGTCTGAAAGCTCAAACAGAAATCTAATAGAAATCAACTTCTCCCCTCCCGCATACAAACTTCCCCAACATACAAACCGTTTAGCGTGGCTTAACGCGACTGATCACTGGTCTTTTACAGCTTTCAGCGAGTAGCAACGATTCTTCGGCTGCACGTTTCTTACAATAGTACGACATAATAAATTATACCCAGACGCACACACGCACACCGACACATAAAGTGAGCCTAGGTCTTTAGCTAGGGTTCTTGTGGGGTGTGATGATATGTGGACGTGGGTGTGTGTGCTGCGTTGATCTCTTCACGATTGCACAGTTTTGTTGCAGTTACACGTGACAAGACAGTGTGCAGATTAAGAAGTATTGGGAAACCTTCTCTTCTCACACCCTGAACCGTAGATAGGATAAGACACATACGTTCTGCTCGGGTCATAGCATTGAGCAGATAGAGACGGGTGTGCTACACGAAGGTTTCCGTGATGTGGTTCCGATTCCGAATTTCCCTTTCACCAATTGACACAATTGACCATGATGCGATGTTCTTTTCGATGCAACGACGGATACGGAAAGAGAGATCGTAAAGATGGAAGAGGACTTGGTACGATGATCGTAAAAAGATCATTCGAATAGTTATTTCTGTTTTTGGTTTTGCAAAATGGCACGGAGAAAAAGAGGTCATCGGGGATTAGCTGACTGACGCAGCACTGATGATGTTTCAGTACCAGCCACTGCAGTGCGTTGGCAACACTTACTCTCATCGCGCGTCCGGTAGTGCCATGATCCACGGGTTGGCAACGGAAGCTGTACTCGCCCCACCAGCCGCCCATTAAACACTACGTACCCGGAAGATGTGTATAATTGGTTCGGCGCAGCACACAGTAAGGAAGCACAGGCACAGGAAGGATACAATCATTTTTAAGAGAAAAAGAAAAACAACAATCAAGGTTTAAAGCGTATGCAGAAGGGAAGGTATGTCCTAGAGTTCCTTTCTCTTCTTTAAGCTTGAAGGATGAAGAAGAAATCGCTCGTCGAGTTCGTTGGCTTTGTTGCTCTATTGCTGACAAGGTCAAACAGAACACTTAATCTCTGCAATACGTCCAAAAGATCCGCTAGTGAAAGGGATATCACCAACTAACTAACTGCTCTTGAGAAGTATTCTCCGTTACGTCGAAGTTCATCGTACCAGCGTCCTTCAGCAGAAGGTATACTTTGATTCAATTAAATCGTACACGGACATACTTGTTCCTGATACAACTGTCAGTCTGTGCAATTAAAATGTAATGCACTACATGATCAATCTTAAAAGTGCATTGACACAAACAAAACAAATTCAGTTAAAGAAGATATCTGAATGCAACGCTGTGCAACAAAATTCATTATTTCCGATTTCTTTCTGAATCGTATGCAAGCAAAAGTAGTGCAAAGGGGGAATAGAAAATGAAAGTGGTACAAGTTGATTCATGCAATATTACACACATTCTATCAAAATTAAACTCACAAATCTAATAGTACCATGCACACTACTGTGTGCATATCTGCAGTAAAAGGTTGTATGAGTCGCGATCTGAAAATGTATGTTCTGTAAGGCGTCTGGTAAGGCGTCGACGAGATGATAGTAGTTTACCAAGTCACGGTCGTCAAGGAGTAATATTTAAATACATATTTATCCTTGTGAATGTTTGTACATCCACGCGTTTCAGTCATTGCGTTATGGTCGTTCTTGAATGCTTCATACAAAAAAAGAAGGCGAAATTAAATATTGCAATGGCAGTAGTCTCAGAACGTGGCTGCTGAGCCTTTTGGGGGCTCGGGCTGTTTGGTGACAATGTACCTCATAGAATAACCAGGCACTAAACACGACTTGAACGAAGTTGTACACTATGAGGGTGTTTTTGAGCTGGAAGGGTTTGCGATTTTCCATTAGCCTTGGACCCAGGACCTGTGGAAGAAAATAGAAAAAATATATGTTAGTGCCTGTGATGTATACAGTGTTCCCGTGTTCCCGTGTGAAGTATGTCTTGCTCCATAAAATCTACCGTTTTTAATCGAACAAATATGGAAACTGCCGAAAATTGTAACTTTCACATTAGAAATAACGAAAACGATCGCATAAATAAGTTTCTGTGTTTCTCTTGCCACAGTTAAAGCAACACAACAACTGCAAGATGACGGCAAAGTTGCACTTGCATCAAGATCGACGAAGGTTGGCCCGGTTTTTGTGGTAATTAAATAGCTATTAACCTGCTGCTACCGTTATGATTGCGTTCTAAAACATAGCCAAATGGTGCATGAAATGTGCCCTTCCCTGTCCCATGGTCCCAGGTTTCGCACCGTTCCCTTCACCACCGATCTGTCAAAGCGGATCGACACATTCCGGAACGTGTACCAGGCGCGCTTTAAATAATCGCTTTCGTCGTCGTCGTTGTGTGTACTTGCGATCGAGCAATAGTGGCTCGCGGTCCACAATCCGGTCCGGTTAAGGTCAGGTATGTTAGATAAGCTAACCTTAACCGATTTTTTTTCCATTTCGACATGCTTTCACGCGACCCAACGTGGTATGTTTGGGTAGGAGCGAATGGCGGAGGAAGCAGGTTATTAGCGTGCAGCGTTCGTTTCACTTTTAAATGCATAACATCACCCACCGCCACCCTGGCGATCGGTAAGCAGAGAGGGCTTTAAAACTATACTTATGTTTATTGCTCGTCTTACGCACTCTCGCAGACCAATGGTCTTATGCGTATTGAAGGTTATTCCACCTCCAATTTATTTTTGCGAATTCATCTCACACCGATGATGGAATCGAATATTTGATTCCATTTTTTGGCCACCATCGATCAATTGCAACAGAGGTGGAGTGGGAGAGAAAAGCAGAGATATAAAGAGAGGGACGAAATTAGTGGGGTAGTGGAAAATTAAACAGTAAGGCGCAAAGTGAAATTCCAAAAATTAGCCTCTTGTAACGTTCGGTTACATTCGCGCTGTATTATGCAAGAATCGAGGTTTTTAGTGTTCGTTTTTTTTTCATTAGGAACGCTCCCTGTCATGATGTGACAGTATAAGTCTTTGTAACACGATGATGACCCCTGTAGCAACTTTCTTACAAACTCTACGACATTTGACGATGTGGAAAAAATGAAGGAACGAGTCTAGTGTCCATACACACCTAACACGATCACGATGATCGTAGTATGGTCGGTCCTCCACTCCATCAACGTGCGCAAGCAGGATACTGCTCAGCGGTTTGACTCGTTGATAGTTTTGGCAGTACGATCTAATGTCAAACCATATATTCGGGTAGGGGTAGAAGGATTGATGTACTGCTGGCAACCGTGAACCCAGCCACGTTGGGGCTATTTGTCCATTGCTTCACAAGATGGCCATCGCACATAGCGACGCATCGGTTCAATATCGATCAGCGGTGGAAGGAATCTGAAAAGTTAGCCAGTACGTTCACAAATCGACCGAAACGACTTTCGACACCCGCACTGAACCGACCGGGGGCACACGGCAAGATGAATGAACCTGTTCCATACCACCGGGGATGATGACGACGATGCTGGAGATCATCTTTTAATTTTACGTCAAGAAAACAGGTACACGTTAAGAAACCGTCCTATTAGAAGCTACACTAATCTGACCTAAAGCGTGCGTTCGTCTTCACAGCAAAAAAGAAAAGACTCCTCTTTCGATTTAGAAATCAAAATTCAAACGACGATCGCACGCGTAAACCAGTTTTAGTTTGAGTATCGAACTGCCACCATCTCCCTAACCATTGTTCATGGCTATCGACGAACGCGGAGTGTAATCCGGTTGTGTTCGCGATTACCTTGAAATATTTTTTTTTGGAAACAATATGAAAAACTTTACAGAGTCCGGTGTGAGATAGTGTGATGTTCGTTTTCTCTCCATATCAAATAAAAATTATAAAACAAAAACACACACACATACCTATTCATTATTCAGATTGCCTGAAACAACAGACCACAGACGACACCAGCTCGCATATGCATATGGAGCGAAATTTGAATATTTAAGTGTGGAAATCCTGTTTCAGGTTTATTGGCTAGATTTCTTAGGCAGAAAATGGTTGTGTGAGGCATTTCTTGCTGGGTTTGATAGCCTACGATGTGATGTATCGTTATAAAGCATTGATAATTTCTTATGCCATTATACGGTCAGTTTATTCCACGGTATTTCTACTCTCTGCTAACAAGTGATTGGAATATCGTCTGCAACCGAGCGTAAACCCATCAGGCGTTGCACTTTGACCATACTTACTTTGACTAAGTACACATATCCTAAACATAGTGCTAGGGTTGGGAGCGGCGACGACATCATTGGCCAATCTTTCGTCCGGGGATCTGAAAAGGAAAGACAATTTTGTTTAGATCAATGTGGTTACGTTAATAGATGTAGATACGTGAGAAAATAATAGAAAAAAGGATTGCACACATGAGAAAAACGCAACTCCAAAGCTTTGTTAGCTTTGGATTCTGCTGGCTAGTTCCTTTTAGCCGCCTTCGGGAGGAAAATACTCCGAAGGATTGTTGGTCCGTATATGTAGAGAAACAGGAATTAGTTTTACACCGACAAGCTATATGGAATGTATGATGATTTCAATATTATGCAGCGCATTAGACTCGCATAGGGTACGGAGAGTTTGTCTTTTCATGAGAATGGAATGGGATAATCCAGCCCGTAAAGCCGTCCAGTAGTAATTCCAATTTTAAAAGAAGTGATGGCGTTGATACTTTTTTAAATTTTGCAATGGGCCAATAAGAACCGGTTATAGAGTTTGATAAGTAAGAAAGTATGTGTTCTGTTTTGAACTAATCTGGCGCACAATTTTTACTATAACTTAATATTCATTCATTCAACACTAGATATTAGGTTTCACGGTTGCCTAATTTAATTGTAACGAGCAATGCCTTGTTGCACGTTGCCTAATTTCAAGTGTTACGAATAGTGTGTCAATACACTTCTTTCATCTCCTAATGAGCAACTGGTCGTTCACGAGTAAGTGGTCGTGGGAATCAACACATTGATGATGATGGCCACCTTTTTAACCTTTATGCTCGTGGAACGAACCTTTCCATACCAAGTACGGTAACGCCGAACCATTAGAAAAGACTTCGGATTGCGAAGATTGGTTCCGGGAAACGCGGAGGAAAGTTATCGCTCGAAAAGAGAAAATGAGGTGCTAAACGGTAGCACAAACAAAGCGTCATCGATTACACCAGGATGAATATATCCATCATCAGCGTTTGATTGGTGCGTGCGTGCTTGTCAGCTTATGGGGATTGAATAGCAAAGGGGGCGACAAATGTTTGTTTCATCATTATCCAATGTAGACACGCCACCATACAGCACACTACTAGAGTGTTATCATCGTACCCGATAGCCGTTTGTGTGGTGAACTTTCTACATATGAGCAAAATGACACGCGCTGACACCGCTGACGTCAGTAGACTTCATTTGTAAAAAAAGGAAAAAAAATATCTTCAGTTAATTTAAAGCATTTCGTACGCAATAACAACACTAACGATGTCGATCAGTTGCAGTCTTTAATGTATCAATTAGCACACGAGGAGAGGAGTACAATGAGTGCGGCGATCCTCAGAAATTCACTCTCCCGTTTGTGGTAAGAATGAAAAAGTTCCACTGGTTAATAAATTCCACCATCAGCCGTGCGTCAATGACATCGCGCGATCGCGATCCGTAGCGCTTCGTGATTCGTCGCCATCACAACTGTAGCAGTTAGCGCATGCCATCTTGGAATCGTTACACGCAGCGGTTTGGATAATTAATGCATCTACCGGTATAAACGAAGGTTGTCAGGTACTTTTCCATGCCTTTTTAACAACTGGAGCAAGTAAGTAGATGATGGGGAAGGTGAAAAGATTAAAGCACGAACTGAATGTACAAAACATTGAACGCTAACGTGCCTTCATGAATTAGACAATAATACTGATTTTATAAAATGGTAAAGTAAAAGAGCATATAGATCCCTGGGGAACCACTAACACAGCCTAACTTATTTCAACGACCATGCGCCTCCATTAAGCTTAAAAGGCGTACAACAGATAAAGCTCACCAGACCGTTCTACTAGGAAGTGCGCACAACGGTAGTTTCCATGACTTTGCGTTTCTCACCCTGAGTACAATCGATGTACTTTCCGGGGTACACGATCGAGCTGCTCTTGGGTCGACGTCCTTCTGTGTCTCCTAATTAACACCAAACTACTGCTCCACAAACACAGACGTGGTATCGGGTATTTACAGTAATGCACAGGTGAATGCACTACACATCTTGCACAAGTTCTAGGTTGTGACCTGGCGCGCCATTATGGAAATTGATACCGCTCTGCTCAGCAAATGCATCCGAAACCGCAAACAACGTTAACCGGAAGGCCTACCCCTTCCTTCCTCGAAAGCCAAATCGATTTGTGCGATCTTTCGAACCCAGCACGGAGTTTGCTGGCAGAATTTTAAATTAAACACCGAGCTGCACCCTACTTGGGGGCTTCTTCCCGTGCATATTTAAACCATCGATATGCAGTCTAAAACTAAAACAGAACAAACAAAGCACGCACCATTGCAGTCAATGCGTTTTAAATTGCTTTTGATTATTCTAGTGCATTTAGCGCAAAACGCGACCGTTGCTGTACTGTTCTCGGACAGTTCTGTGATAACAAACTCTTTGCACCACACGTATTACGATCATGAACAAGGTACCACCTTTGATGAGGTATTCATGTGTCTGCCGGTTCGGATGTGGCTGAAGTGCAGGGTTACAGAAATGAGCTTCAAAAACTTCATATCCCAGACTGTCACGTATTTTAAACCTGCAGCACGACGCGTTGCTTTTGATAAAATATTATTTTACACTAGCTAGGATTAACTAACTACATTCTAGCCACACACACACACAAACAACTTACCTCCGTATTTGTCCATGTAGTGATGCATACTGTCAATATATTTCATAATTAAGGCCATTTCTGTGAGTGTATGTGCGGGTTTTCGATGGGCAAAAGACGAACCGCGATGGCGAACAGGAACGGATATTTGGCTCGGACGCTAGACACCACGCTGCTGATGCTGAAACGATATCGCAAAACAGAGAACAGAGGGGAAAGGGATTAATTAAAAATGTGATAATTTGATTACAGCCTCGCACACGATGCCTCTGGGTGAAAAAAAGGAAGAAGGCGCAATCTTATGATCCCCGATCATCTTGTGCAGCGAATGGACGACATTGAACGGTATACCAATTTTCTACCTTATACACTATAGCCTGCCAGCGAAAACAACATGTTTGCCACAGGAGGACGACTTTTGGTACAAAGCAGTAGCAAGAAGGAGTTTATGCTTTTCTAGTGTGATGTACCCGTCAACATCACCCACGCCGTCGTCACCCAATCCATCGATTATTAATCGAAAGCCATTTCCTTGACCGGGGAAGTGAGATATTGATGTACACGTTAAAATGCCACGCCGCTAGGTGTATTGACGTGCGCGCGAACAAGGGAAAATAAAACACCCAGCGCGAGTGTTCGATGGTCTTTCATTACTTTGCTTTCTGCTATGTCCAGGACGCACGGGGCGCGGTGACCTACATTCGTTACGTTTGCATTTGAATTCAACGAACCGACGGCATACATTCGTCCTATGTTATCAAGCAGGACGGAAGTCGCTGGATATCGGTCTAGATGATATCGTCTAACGGAAGGGGCTCACAGCTAAAGAATCGATGACCGTTTCACCGTTCATACCAAGGCGTACAACCAACACACCCGCAAAACAAAGGAAAGCCTGACTGACTGTCTGTTGGTGGTTGTGGTCCGGGCCAGGACAAAATTTTAACGCCCTGCAAACGTCGTGGTTTTTGTGTGGGAAATAATCTGATAACTTTTCCCCAGTTTTTGTGCACCATGGAAAAATGAGACAGGAACCGAACAGACCCAGCAACAGTTCGGAGGGCATGGCTTAACAGCTGCGGTTGGTGTTTGTTTACTACGTACAACATGCAGTTATCAATTAAGAGACTCGATTTTTTGTGTCCTTTTCTAACACACAGACGTACACCAGAAACAATGGAACGGGATTGCATGAGCCGAGCGCATTTGGTGCACCAGCTTAAAGAGGCGCCAGCATGTCCACGAATTCTGGCACGGAGTTACGAGAACCTTCAACGTTCTGGGACTCGGCAAAAGGGGATAAAGTTTTTCATAGCCCACAGACGGTGTAACAAAGGCAACACATAAAGTGCCAGTCCACCGTGTCCAACGAACACGAACACTTTCCTTCGAGCGTGATAATGTAGACCGAGAGTCAAACATTCGGCGCGATAGGGAGGTGTACCGTGATTTTCGTTCTCTTGCATAACTGCCGCTCCTTCGTAGAGAGGAGGCACGACGATATCGACGGCACCATCATCACGTGGGGCAAAAGCAAGCCAAGAAGCATCAACAAACTGGCTGGGCGGAAACAGCTGAGTGCATCCGTTGGACCACGTTACTGCGAGAGTGTATGACATCATGCCGCGCTTGCACGTGCGACGGCGTTGCAAACGGTACAGCAACAAGACACCACCCACCACCACCCCGCAGCTTGTATACGCACACATACACATGCAACACATGCAACCATTGACTGTCTGTCGAATCAGTGCATCGCAGAACATGAAAAAACACACATACGGTGACGCTGTTTGCATCGCAGCAGTATTGTTCGCTTAATTTCACGTGCACATGTGACACACAGCGTGCTTTCTGCTACACCCCAGCTCCGTTTGGATCGATCGAATGCTTCCGATCACGAGCCTCGAGTCTGCTCAGACATGGGTTCAACTGTGTAAAAGTAAAGTTCAACGAAGGACCCAGACGTATCGACGGCGTTGCCCGGCGCCACCATGGGGTCACTGCTACCGCACATGCTGATTGCAGTTTGCATACTGCATCGGATGAGAGTGAACACGCGCGCTACATAAGAAGATCTTGGCACACACTAACCATGGTAGAAGAGTCCACCCAATAGTGGATCTATATTTGTATACAAAACGTGATTTTCTCAATCTATTTATAGTCACACTCGACTGCAAAGGGCAAAAGCAAAAATAAAAGCTAAAAATGTGCGTGAGTGCGTGCGTCATTGCGTGAGGTGAAAGAGATGGTTTAACAAAAAAAAAAAACAAAAAAAAGTGGACACACGAATATGATGACGTTTGTCGCTGATGATGACGTGACAAACACAAACACAACCGTGGTCTAGTGAGGGACTTAGAAGCTACTGATGCCATTCTCCGTTAACTAGAAATAGCAGGTCCACCTGGCATAATGGTTCGACCACGTTTGTTACGTAAGCGCAGCGACATTCCGACGCGGAACTAGTATATTAAAATGCCGGAATTCTAAGCGAATTACGACGATATGCACCACCAGGCTTGGCTTGATCGATCGTCGTTACAGTCACGATCGATCGGGTGTGTACCGTCATCAACATCGTCGACGGTTTATCAGGACACTGAGTGCGCAGCGCGATAGGAACCGGAGACTTTGATTTAATTTCCCGTTGCATTTTACATGACAATTAAGTCATCACTCACGAGAGCATTGGTGTAAGTAATTAATGCCTTGCCTGCCGATGTCATAACAGATGATGCGCTCTTTGTAACAGCTAAATGCATGAGAAGCCGGTTGATAGGAGCTAGACCGAAGCCAGTTTGTTTGACGACCACCGTGTGTGCAGTGACACAGACAGTTGTGGGTTGTTCATGTTTTCTTCCATACATGTTCCATTCCGAAGGGTTTAACAGAGATCGAAATGAAAATTGTATTTAGACCAAAGTGCGGCTATGCATATGATGATGGCGTAATCTTTTAGTGCCCTCAATCTATCTGATGATGAGATTTTTAGTTAATCCAGTGAGAACATTGCTAAAGATATGCGTCTTTAATAGACGAGAAACATGAAATTTCAACATATTTCAAACTGCAATAAAACTTGTCATACTGTACTTGCATTACATTCTGTGTATTACGTACACTGGCCGCGAGGGAGCTTAAACCTTATTTTTATTACTGTTCGACCAATTTTATAAGGGTGCGCGAGCTGGGTGTTACCAAGCTCATATCTATTTTTTCGGGCAAGGGAGGATTAACGTTGTTGAGCTGCTCCCATTTTTTTCGCCCAAAAGTCTACAAGCGGGGTGAGTGAGTGAGTGGTGGCATTGCGGTAGGCTTTCATAAAACACGAGTGCTAAGCTCTTTATCAAAAAAACATGCGGCAAAATTGGGCTTTCGAGGGGAAAGAGAAAAAAAAAACAATCTTGTGATTCAGCTTCAACATACGACCACGATGCGCATCTATTAAGGTGCGATTTTTTGAAGCAACAGGCGGCTTTGGATAGGTAACTCTGCTGCAGGCCAACCATCATACACTGATATGACCGGTATCAAACGTTCGTTGAAGGTGCTGCTTTTAGGGTGGTGTTCGAGGGATGGAGCCCTTTAAATATGTACCACGAGAAAGCAGTAAGAGTGCGGGTCCGATCGTACACCGATCGCGAAGGTCCAAGAAAAAGGGCAGGAGGAGAGTTGGACATTCGATCTGTGATGCTACAGGTGTTACGCGATAAAACTCGTAATCGCGACAAAACTCGAGCATGTGTGAGTCATGGTCCCCGCAGGCGTCTACCAGCGTTGCGGGGTTATGGTAGTAGCGCATGTGTATGCCCTTCTTATCGGCGATATATCAAAAGCACGGAAAGCCTCCCACCAAAACCCCGATCCCAAGGTAGCTACCAAGGTATTGGAAAAGCGAAACTCTGGATTGGCCCACATTTTTGCAGCTTTGACGAATGTCATCTTGATATAAATTGGACAAGCAGACGCTCTCGAAACAGATAATGGCTACTCCGGGTTCTTCCACAACTTTTCAACTTCATCCGCTCATCGCACACCCGTTACGCTGTTATCTGCTGCGAACTGATATTAACACATCGTTCCACTGTGATAAGTGCCATCCCTCATGCGTAAAAAAAGAAGGAGAAGAAGCTTGATGATCCGCCAAATCCGCGCTACACCACACAGAGAAACATGGAGTAATGGTGGAAGAATAATCTTCGGCTTCAGCATGGATCATCCCTTCTTGTTGCGAACTGGATCGCACGCGCAAACGATGACAACAGTTTCACGTGGGATTCGATCATTTAAGCTCCCTCTCTTTCTCTCTCTCTCTCTTCCTATCGGTTCCATTTGTCACACTGGTGCGATACTGGCGCGACGGTAAAGCCGTGATTTTAGGTTCGGTTCGTTGCGTAACCGTTTTTTGATTTTTGTCATATACCGAAATTCACGTAAGACACAACTCCAGTTCACTCTACTATCGATGGAAGAGCTCGTGACACAACACGCACACGGGAGCTGATGTCAGATCCAAATATGTGCGGTACGGAAGATCCAAGTACGGGTTTCTCTTTTCAGATATTTTTTTTTTGTTTAGCACTGAATCAAATCACTACGAAACATACGACTTTTTGGTGTCGCAGCCATTAAATTCAGTTCTGACATTGACTGGGCTCATTTGCAGTTAGTGTGCCTGTGACCAAATACCACCAGCCCTCTACCTTTACAGTTTCTTAGCACGTGTTTTACTTGCCAAACTGAGCAAATCAGCTGAATGGGGAATTTTTTGGCTACACAGCCCACGCACACATCCATTTTCACGCCACTCTCATAGCACATCACCAATCGGTTAACAATTTGCCAAAAATGCATTTTTACGCCTTGCAACTCGATCGCCATATTGAACACTCTCGCATACACAGCAGTTCGCCACCGACTGATGAACTTTTCTGCACCGTCAAACGAAAATTCCAATATTCTAAATAATGAACCGTTCCAAACTGTAAACCCCAATCTCGGCCAAATCAATTTGCGCGCGCTTTTACCATACGCTTGTACTCGACGATAACCTACCTATTGCACTAGCTCAAACAGATCGTCACTAAATAATATTGTCCTGTTCTGGGCCTCGCAGGGTTCCACTGCTACGAACAGTTCACAAGCTTTATTTGCGAATGTTGCTAAAAGCTTAACACACAGCTACACGACACGTCCAGGTGGTGGAAAACACCCACCGAGGGCAGTACACGGGACACGTTTATAAGTGTTTTTTTTTTTTTGTTCGGTTACTGCACTATTGCTATCACGAGAATACGCAGCGAACTTCTCGACCGGCGCGCGCGAACCGTACTCGATGACAATCAGTCGTTTTCTAAACGTTATTTTCAGCTTCCCCACGGCGCGTACCCGCGATTAGCTGGCGGAAACATAGCACGGGGAAGTTATGGGACAGCGGCCGCAGAGAAGGGGAGATGGTGTGAGAGAAGAAGGGGGCCATCCCCACCAACATTGAGACGCGGTTCCCCTCCACAACATACAGCACACACAGCAGTAGAGGACCGAAGTTCGCAAACAACGCGAATGGACATTCGTGTGAGTGTATATTTTCGGGTAAACCGGGTTAGGCCGCGACTAGTGGGAGAGATGGACCCGATGAAAATTCGATGTTGAGTTATGTGCGGTACGCGGCGCACACTTCACAAAACCGATGCGCGTGTTGCAGGCGACTATGTGTAAGTTGACAAATAAGTTAGTAAAGGGTCTGCTGGCTGGCAGTTTGGTTTTCACGATAACTTCTTTTGTCCCACGCGCATCAAAAGTCTGGTATTTGGACGTGACAGCCAAGAATCGAGCTCTCTTTGGTTTCAGTCAACCGATCAATGACTGTGAAAGAAAGGTCCGGATGGGATTGGAACACTGATCTTGTCGTGTGAAAACCAGCTAACCAGTACTGCCATCTTAACACCAGACCGCCTGAAGTTATGAGCCAATAAATATTGTGCTTGAACTTCAAAAATATCTAAGATATGTATAGTTTATAATACATATTCAAGCAGACGAATGGGAGCTTTATAAAATCCAGCATTTTGTAAATGAAAGAGACACCACCATGTTACTATCTTGTAGCTTGGCTACTACTTTGGTTGTTGATGTTGTTGTGTGCATCTTGTTGTTTCTTCTGTTTTGTTTTAATTTCGTAGATTGAGCAAGCTGGGGTGCTTTTCAAACCTGCCCGCAAACCAAACCCTGACAACTGTATCCCCGCCCTTGGACCATACGAAAAACTTCCAAAATAATACAACTTACAATAAAAAAGGGGCACACACACACACACTTTGATTATATTGGCTATACTTTAACACCACTCCTCCCCTTCTTCAACATTCCCTCGATCGTGGTTACCTCTTTTTTTTCTAAAAGTAAGCCGATCAAATAGTAAAGAGACGAAAAGCGAAATCCATCGGGGGCCAACCTCAGTCGTTCCCCCGGGGGTGGCCCTCAGACGATTGGGTGAGCGACCAAGCCGCGTGCAGCCTTCTACCTCGGACCGCTTCGAAATGCGTTAAAACTTTACTTGAATAATAAAATAAATGGCCATTACATAAGAAAACGTACGAAAGCACGGCCCGCCGCGCTCTTGACAAGGTCAGCTGCGGCAAGCAAAACTATGCTCCTGTGCAATCGTCGTTCGGTTGTTTCGTCGGTGATTAATACTGTGCGAGATCGCACACGCTAGAGAGGGTGATGAGGACGCTGGGTTTCCTTTGTTTCGATGACATACAAGCATCTAGACAGAGTCACACACACACACACACGCATAAAAATGAGTAAGCAAACAGGTGGTTAGTTGGTGGATACATGCGAATCATATCAATCAACTTCATCACCTGCGCTTCATTCAAATGTGAAGCAACTGCATTCAACTACAGTCACAGTTTCCTCGCCAGACATGCATGCTGACGCGGTGAAGAAGAAGGGAAATTTTCCGACCAAATTTCGTTTTTATTTTGCACATTGACACCTTGAGAATGTTTCAAATTGCTTTCCCTCTTTAATGATGCAGTAAAATATGCATCATTTAAGAGGGAAATTCAAATCCCTCAAATTGAATTTCAAATCCTAACTGATCCAAGAATCGATACCATTCCACCTTCATCGCGATCGTCGTCAACGTTTACAACTTCAATCCGCTAAGTTGTTCAACCCTTACACACATCGAGAGTGATAACCTGACGGTCTTGTAACCGCCACAAACCCAAGAAAATACCGGTCCGTTTGGCGTGCGTGAGAGTGTATGTGTAAAAAATTTGATGAAATGTATGACGCAGCTTCAAAACTACACCCAATCATCCCATCCCTATCGCTCACTGTGCGGACGATTACATGTGATCCTTGTCGACCATGCGGATCGTTCATTGAATTTTTCGGGTTGCCGCTTCCATCTCTCCCAAACACTAGCAAGCGGCAAAGAAAAGAAGAGAAAAAAACCAAACTCGACTTACTAAATAGTACCATAATTTGTTATGCAGTCTCCACGATCCCAGCCTTCGATCGTCCATGCAAGCTGGCTGGCTGGCTGGCTGGTTGGCTGCTGCTATTCGCTCTGTCAAAACTCTACACCTTCATTTCAACCTTCACGGTTTCACACATGCACAGAGAGCGGCATGCAGCATGCGGCTACAAACCTTTCTTCCGCGGACAAACACTTCACAGCCGAAGAAGGAAACCGGCCAGCAGAGAGCAATGGGTTTCGATCGTCTCTCGGTAAACTCTGGCAGGCACAGACAGATGGGCACGCGGACAACCACCAAAAGCAGACCTAGTAGTCAAAAGCGACCAAAGTCAACCAAAACCAAAACGAAACCCCTCCCGAAAAATGGCTTTACGGCGGGGAGAAAAGGGAAAACTGAAGTAGCTTACTTTTACTTTCATTAACGCGGTTAGTAGGTCTCTCGGCATCCTCCAGGTAACCAAACCATACGGTTTCGACGCATCGTTGCCTCAGAGTGTGCTCGATTCCGGAGCGCGCTGATGTGTCGGTGTTAAACGACTTCACTTTTTTATATTGTGTACTCTCAACGCATTCTCCACAGACAAACGCACATGGCTAGTGTGCGCTTTGAGGCGCGAAAGAAGCGCTCAGAGCTTGATCATAACAGTGGAACGCGTGTGATGCAGTAATAGGCCCCAGCAGCAGGTTATATAGTTGGACGCTATCTGCGACACATGAGCTAGACTCCAAACTCCTTCTCCTGTGTGGCCAAACACATGTACCACGATAAAATCGACCGAGCTCTGATGCTGTCAATGTCTCCAGTGTCAATGACGTTATTTAAAAAACTTTTGTGCAGCTACCTCAACAACATCAAAGTTTACAATTAGTGATAACAAACAGAATCGTTCCCTAAGGCTCTGACTATAAATACTCATCGCGGTACCTCGTTAACCTTACACCACCATGTGCATGCAGCACGGTGTAAAATGACCAAATTTATCCTCCGTTCGTAAATGCGGTTTGATTATTCAAAAGTGAACCTTCGCATATATAGAGGTCGGTTGGCCTCCTCCTCGACGCTGCCACAGTTTGGAATGTAGGAAACCCGGCCCAATGTGCTGACCAATGACCAATCGATACCCTGACCCAATACACGCGTCCCCATCACGTCGCCGGTCCTACTGTCACCACGGGTCGTGTTTCCATTTCGGCGGCGCACCATCCATAACCCAACCCAAAGAAGGTGACAAAGTCGCGTGCTGCGCTTTCCTTTTCACTCTCCAACAAACGCACACCACCTACGCGTGAAGCACCTCGTCGTCCTGGCAAAACATGGGTGGATTATGAGACTGTCTGCACATACACAAGATAGCTAGGAACGGGACGCAAGCAACACACCCACGGCTTTTTTTTCTATAAACGCTTCAGAAGCGCTGTTTGATATGCGTTACAGTTGGTGACGAGTCGTCTTCGGGGGTGGTTTCGTACCGCTCCAGCACCACACTCTATCTAGGCATCGAAGAGATAAAGCTCACTCGTGTTTTTTTTTTTTTACTTTATACCATATACCAATTGGTATGCATGCAATGTAAGCTGACATTCCAGCCGCTTGCACCACACTCTACCGGGCGATTTTGTTCATGCATTCCTTCAATCGATCTCCGTATGCCTGATGTAGACGACAGTAAACAATCGGACAGAAGCCCCGATTGGTAGAGCCAAGCTAGTTCTTAGGTTTTCCCGTTTTGGCGAGTTGGATGTGTGTGTGTGTGTGTGTGCGTGTTATTTCCGTTACTTTTTTTTATTTACAGTGAATGTGAGTGTTTTTTTTATTTCTAAACCCTAAAACCAAAATAAACTCTAGCTTCCGTTTATTATATCCGAAAGCATGGTAGTAACCGGTTATTTACGATTTGTTTACCGGTTAAACTTGAAGACTCTTGATTGCTATAGAATTACCAACAACAACCTCACAAACAGACAAATGCTTCTACAACAACACTTTTCCGTAAAGAATGTGCAAAACACGATTGTACAAAATGCCGGTAAGGTGGACTTTGCCCCAAAAGATCGCCAACTCTTCTCACCATTCCGGTTTTTTTTTCTCGCCGGCACACCATGGTGCGATATCCAAATGATAAGACACCAAGAATGTCCACCGAACGTTCCAGTACATTGCTCGTGGGCTGCTGCAGGCAAAAGGCGCGCGATTGGGCGGAAAAATTAAAAACAAAACTAGTTTTCCTACAGCCCTTGTGGCACACGAGGGGGTCCACAGATCGGGGAGGCGATGGAGTATTTATGGAGTTCTCTCTTTCACCCGTCACACATCTTCCTCCCATACACATATATCCTTAATCACTCAGACCATCGAGAAAGATCTACACACGAGCCAGTGGTGATCGCTGCTGGCCAAAGCAAGTGTTTACCGTCAACTCGCAGTCACTTCCTGCCAACCGCCGCTTATCTGCCAGTTTCTCGACTGTCTGGTCGCGTTATTTCACCCCTTTTCCTGCTGCCTCATTGCCGTTCCCTTCCCTTCTCTCGATCAGATCATGTTTACATTCCCATCAAGGTTATTATGCACACCAAGCGGATTTGTTGCGATTTTAACCTGTTTCTTCTTCTTGTTCTTCTTCTGCAAGCCACGCGGCACAACCACCTCAGGGGTTCTTGGCCACGGTTCGACGCGTATCGACATTAACTGTTTGGTGTCCAAAATCCGCTTCTTGCACGCGATCGCGAGCATCGTCTGTGCTTTACACTGCTACTCGCTTCACAATTGTATCGCTGTAGATGAAGGTCAGGTGTGGAAATTGCGAAAAACCCACCGACAGTCATAAGAATATTAATATTGATGTCGATGATGGGTTGTTCTACGGACGGACTATTTAAGGTCACTCGTTGAGGTTTGGGACCGGAAGCACGTCTTGTGGCTCAGCTGACCTTGATAATGAGTGGATCCGCACTTTCAACTTGATTATTCCGCTCAATCCGAAATTTGACGTTGAATTTTCAATTAAAGAGGCTAATGGATCATGTTGGAAAAGCAATGTTAAGACCGTTGCTAAACCTTGACCACATCCGAATTTCATTGCACAACAGAGTTACTGAGTCGACCGGAAGGAAGCACCAAGCATGACCAGTCTTGCACAGGCATCGCATTTTTTCATACCATTCCAATTGACAGCAATAGCTTGGAAGATATTTTAGTAACTGTTGGTTGACATTTCCAACTCTATCTCGTACTACTGACCAACTGCTAGCGGCATCAGCATTGAGGAATACTATTCCGAAACAGATGTTGGCAGAATGTTTTTAGCCGTACTGACCGGCGAGTGGTACCAAGTCGTCTTGGAGAAGAAACCGGTGTCCACGAGGTTGCAAGTGGATTGATCCCGCGCAATCAACTTTCACTTCTTTGCGGCGGAATTCACGCATTCCCCACCTAAGGACGGTCGAACGATATCATCTACTTCGGTCGATTACCGAGACCGACCCGGGAACGCGGATTTGGTGCTGCCTTTGGAGGACACACGGCATGCACACTATCACCCAGAGTAGTTCTGTGCCCACATGTGCCAACAATGGTCAAAGGTGGGAATGGGTGAGTCTGCGGAATAAGATGCAGGGGCACAACAATAACAGTCTCTTTTGCAGCCTCAGTTCAAAACCCCCCCCCCTCCCCGCCACGCACGTCTCTTTTCACGGCGAGCTGCGGTCTGTGGTCTTCTTTCCCCAAATTTAAGCGCTAACCTTGAGCGTAGCTTGCCAGTTCGGTGACGCATATAGACGGGGGAGACCGAAGGCTGTGCTGTATTTTCACCATCCAATATTAACCAGCAACCAGTCACACATCCATTCGCAATGTAACCACCAGAAAGTACCTTGCAGATATACTGAACGTCCGACGAGAGACCGATTGCTATTGCTACATCGAACCTACGGGCATGTTGGACAAATGCTTCCAACGCTATTTACTTGGTCTCCATTCCGGCTTGCTTCCCGGTTGGAAAGGGGCTTGCAATGTTTTCCCACGGCATCGACGATACACGGTGGAGACAATTTGTAACCCTGGTAATCACTTCCAACTTGTCTTTTTTTCCCGCTCTTGCGAAAGGTTCGGAAATAGCACAGACTGAGAGCGTTTTCCTGGTTGTTTTGTTTTATTGTCAAAAAAAAATCAACCACTTACGACCATCGAGGCTTAAGAAAGGTAGACAAAAGTGTCGGAAGTTATCGGACATTGCCATCCGGGCCAATAGTTTTGGGACCGCGTGCCACTTGGGCAAAGGACATCGAATGTAATCGAAAACAATAAAAGTAATCAGTGCTTTAGCGCACTGCCAGAAGCCCACAAAGTTAGCAGCTTTCGGTTTTACACAATCCAGCCACTCTTGCTTAATGCTTAAAGCGGCCACACAGTCAGTCAGCTAGCCACACACACACACAGACACACACGGACATTTGCAGGCGGGGCGCGCTCGATCTGTCGATCTCTTTTATATGATGTGTATATGCTTCCAAGATCTAATGAAATGAAACACGAAACACGAAGCGCTTACGAAATGGCCACTTTCCGTCCGCTTCGAGCCATTTTGACGGCAGTCCAATCGATCTCTGACTCCAACCAACACACGCCCGGGCGTTGGCACACACAGGCGTCATCGTCAGATCAATATCGTCACTTTGCATGCCAAGCATGCAACGGCAAACAGCAACTGCACTTACTGTACTCCGGCCCGTTCCATCGACGACATGCGAACGATGCATTAGAAAATGATGAGGCACACGAAGACGATTCTTGATGCCCATCGTCATGCCGGTTTGTTTGCGGACCACCACCATCCAATGGCGTTTTCTGCGGGTCGAAGGGCAATTTCGCAGCGGTTTCATGGCAGTGAAATGTGACGTTTGCTCGAGTCAAACGTAAAAACAAACAAATCACCAATCCCACCCCGATCGTTCATCGACCAACTCGACTTTCCCACTCCATCACTTTCATTGCTCAGCTTACAAATGGCAAACAATCGTGTGTCAATTCATTGTACACTGTACTTATTATGAGAGGTCTAGTGCATGATGTATCTTTTGGCGGTAGGATAAAATTATTTAAAACAATTATAAAAGCAGTGATGCAACATACTCAAAGGCAGTGTAATGCATCTGAAAGAAAGATTCTATATCAGAGAGACAGCCTTTGAACTGGTGAATGTAAATCATTGCCACCTTGCGAGAACCTTTTTTATGGTTGGCTTACGTTCCAAACGTCCGGAGATGTTGCTTGCAATGGGAACTAATAAGAATAATGATAGCCGTTTACACCCGTCGATCACCTGTCTGTATGTGGGAGGCCGGTTATTGCAGCAACTTGTTTGGGCCCAGGCTTGGCCACACAAACATGATCGTTTCGGTGTGATTAGCGACCCTACTTAACGACCCGGAATGTCCGTGGAGAAGCTTAGATCATGTTTTCTCCCTTTCGTTAGCACACTCCAGCGTCTATATGGTTCTGGATGAGTTCCACAACGAAATGCGGGCACCAGAATTCTCCACTCAGTCAAGATAACGAAATTGTTTCAATCGCACTTGGGAAACACTAGAATTATGCAACTAGGATGCTACTGTGTACTAAAAGGAATGTAAAAATTCCACGACAAAAGCACACTCGTTGCTTGACAAGTGCTAATTACATTTTGTGCTGAGAAATCATAAGCTTGGGAAGTATGCAAAAGTAACAATAGAATTAGGATCATCGAGTAAAGACTTACAATGCGCGGGATGTAGAAAATGCTAGAATTTTAATTGAGTACAACGGCAATTTTTTTTTACGATGATGTTTAAAACACTTTGCACGTTAAGCCCACATTAAGTCGATCATAATCAATCATCCGGTCGCACCAAACCGATTATAAGCTATGAGAACGTAGCTCACAATGATAATGATGTCATTCGTCTTCACCAGTTCAGCCAGTTGCTGACGGGTTTTGCTTATAGGCAACAGCAAAAAAAAAACTCATATACAATGAATCAGAACTTTCTGTAAACTCATCTTTACTTTGAGCATGAGCAGTTGATTGATTCTGAAAAAGAATAAATCATAGCTTACACCGGAACTGACGGCAAACTGTCTAATGTCAACACAGCGAACGAACACCGAAGGCGTGTCAAAATCCGCTCACTAAGATCGTCGTCGATCGTTTGATCGATCCCATTCGACAGCCCTTATGAGATGATGTCAGGAATGGGGTAGATTACGACGCATACAGACATGTGTTGAGCAGCGGTGGCTTGCTAATTGTGTTAACACCGGTCCTAGTCCAAAGGTACATTCGTCTAGTGTTTGTTGAAGACATCAATTCCTCGAACGAAAGTGGATGCTTATTGAAAGATACTGTTCGATGCATGATGAACCTTTGCACTTTTGGTTACAATGTTTCCATATTCAGATGTCGACTCCAATAATAAGAGAACAATATTTTGTATCCATATGGACGTCCCTCTCTACCTGATGTTTGAGCAACTTTGGCAACTAACAACAGATCTGAACAGGCAACCTATCATTTGCAATTACTCAAGTCTGCAAATCGAGAGCAGCAAAAATGTCTGCTTGCGTGTCCGGCCCGGTAAGAACATTTTCCACTTGGCTTTCATTATGAAGTTTAGCGACCCGGTCCCAAATTGGAAAATACCTCGTGTCAAACGTGCTGCTGCTGTCCGCTCGGATTCTTGTCGTCCATTTCTACTGGTACCAGAGATGGTGTTGATTGTGTTGTTGATAAAGAGGTGACACTCACACATACGGCAAAAATGGTCAAACACACCCATACCCAGTCGAACGCGTTCGGTCAGGGCAATTTGAACCGAGAATGTTCTCCACTCGTCATTTGACATAAAATTGCAATAAATAACAGGTTCTTTCATAATTCGCGCCAGGCTTCTGCATGTTACGCATGTGCTTGGTTGGTCCTAACGTCAACTGTGTGCGACACAGACAAAATCGTCCCCAGCATTAACACTCCATTGCCGCCGGTTTCGCTATATAGCCATGTATCTCACCGCAGCAAACTCCGCATGAGTTTTGGGTGGAATGGAAGGTTAGAGCCCTCTCGAGGCCCCTCGCTAGAGGCCTTTCCTTGACCGTCAACCAAATCATTACTTGCCGCGATAATTGCCGCGAGAAACGAACTGGTTCTCGAAACTGACGTTAGTAGCCGGCAGAAAGGTGGTTTCGGAAAATACTAGAACAGGCAAATGAACTTTTTCGCGATCGCGTAACACTACCACTAAAGACTACGGCCCGGAGCTAGAATGTTACGAGCGGGTTCGCGACAATCGCAAATTTAGGGTAGAGATGTTTGAACTTTGAAGAATTTGCTTTTTTTTACTTAACTTTGCAACTTTTCTTATGATTTGGAAAACCCTGCCTAAACAAAAAGCGTTAATAATTTACCACAATGCTAAACAAAATCCTTATTTTTGAAGTGATCATCAAATTATCCAAAATTTAAATCCAAATTATCCGAAAGTTTCGTCGACTTTTTGCCTACATTCATACCGGCACTGGTTGCTCAGTTAATACATTCACAGATGATTTCAATCGAATTATACCTATCTTTGATTGCTAATTTAAAATAGAATCAGTAACTAGTGAATTAGTTTGGTTTAATAATATACTTTTTGTATTGGATTTTTTTTCGTGGTGGACTCCCATGGTTCTTGCTTCAGAATAATTCATGCAAACGACCAAATAAAATCACTAAAACGACGTCAAAATGATTGTCATAACATATCAGAACTGAAACAGATTGTCATAACAGAAAACTTTTGGTCTGACGGTCTGGCGTTTCCGTTTGGTTCAGGCAATGCAAATTTTTGACTTTCCTTTCGACAAACATCTGTCATCGACTTTTAAACGTCTGATTTAGCCAAACGGAAAGTCATAAAACCAAAGCGACAATTATGTGACGTTTGAGAAGACGTTTGGGTTTCACAATCAGGCCTAATGTCCTTTACCAGGTAATGTTTTCCTGTATGAGTATGTGTTATTATCTTCTTTAGATACCATTCTGCATCATTCACTAGTTTCCGTTCGCCCTTAGGAAACCACGATCACTGATATGGATCTTACACAAAGGTGGGGCCTACTTCCAACCCACCTTGACCTTGTTATGGGTGGTGTACGAGCAGTCCAAAACTGTTTTAGATTTGAAACCCGTTCACTCCATCCATCCTGTAGCTGTGGCTATTTTTGAAGCTCAGTCAGCTCAATGTGCACTATATATACAACACTTGTTCCAAACTTTATCTCCTCCTGCAGTACTAGTTCGGGTTTGGTCGGGTGTGTGCACCAGGTTCTACCGACCCGTCATAATCGGACTATATATATTTAGCACCTGTGCTCGTTTCATGCGAAAGCATATGATGGGGATACTATTTTTAATTGAACGCCGCCCAAATAAGTCACGAGAAAGATGATGTGGGATGGAAGCTTACCTAAAGATTCACGTTAAGGGTTGGAGATGCTCTTTTAGATAGCGGTTTGAAGCATTCGTTGACGATGATATCTACGAAAAGAGAAGAAATAATCGAAACCAGTTAGAAAATATCCGTGACATGGCGTTAAAGTTTTTATTTTAGTATCCAGATAGTCGTTTGGAAGGTAATAAAGTTCGTATCGATGTAGATGGTTTTGTATGAATGTAAGACTGGCTTTTCAGTTTCCAAGAAAAGAACCTAAATACCTTGTAATGGACAAACTTCAAAAATACTCCAATCGGTGTTTCATATGAAAAAAATGACGTTCAAATCTAAATCTGACCCTGAGATGTGAGTTTCTCGTCTTTCACGGTTCCCATATCTATGACCATCAAGCAGGCTCGCTTGATTGGTCACAAATGAGGAGAGGAGTTAGGTGGGTTGAGCGAGGAGGGGGTGGGATGACACACACAAAAAAGGAAACAATATTATGATGCAACAAGCGGCCAGGGTTCACGCCACAGTTATTCCTCCAAACACCAAACACATCGCTTCGCTGGAACAACCGCCAAACTGCTGACGTTCACCAAAACCCAAAAGCGCCTCCGTTCTGTGGCTCATTTACTTCACCGCACCTGCTCCACTTTGCCCAACAAGTTGCTATTGCGTTTAGCCTCAAAAGAATGAAGCACACACACACACACACGGCAGCAAAAACAAAGGCCAGCACTGCAGCACGGCACCGCCCCTGTACGACGTAAAGATGCACCTCGGGGCACGTCCAGGACAAGCGCGCGCGTCGCGCTGTGCACCAAAAACCTGACCAACGCAAATGCCTTCGGTCTGGTCAAGCTGCGAAGAAGCCGCTCGAGGGACGATGGCATAATAATAATCAAATAACACCGGCACAGAGTCCGGCGGGTCACCTAACGCTGTCCGGCTCCCTAACGGCGCAGGTACATGCGAAGGATGACAGCTTGTGAGGCATACACCGATGGCGAAGACTAACCTTCACCTGAATCGAAAGTGAAACCTCGATTCAGCTATGCCTGGGAGGAACCGGTCAACGGACGTTAAGTTAAGCCGAAAGTTTTGTTGTTTTCGCTTCGGACGCCAAACCGAAGGAGACAACTGTGTAAAACTGTCAACTACTGTGCGAGGTGCGATCGCCTGTGACTTTACAGCAACCCTTTCGATAATAAAGTTAATAATCCGGTCGGGCAGGCACGATAGTGATGCTAAGGATCGCTTACATGCTGCCGCCACAGTCAAGGATGCTTTGAATGATCAAAATGTCAGTTCCGATTTCGCTTTTCGTGGCCGTTTGTAGGGTCATAAATTCCGAAATTTTGTTTCTGGAGGACACAAACACACACGCACCGACTGTGTGCTCTAAATAAACTTGAAAAAAGTTATGCGTTGCGAACCAAATAACCCAAACACCCGCAAGGGACCTGCAATTGAACACATAACGTCTTCACAACCGTTATCGTATACAAGGGCGTGTTGCATTACCATTTCTTGCAAATGAATCGTAAATGCTCTTCCTTCGCCGGTGGGCACGCGAGTAAGCACACAAATATCTGTGTCAAGATTAGAAAGAGGACAGTCACCTCCCCTCCACTCAACGCAAATACGCGATCATTGACAACTAAAAACATATCGCCACCCCACCCGACACTGGAGCCACAGCTGGCAATTGAATAGGTTCATTCATTCGTTAGCTTGGAGTCCACGTTGTACATTGGGCGAGACCGGTATTGACGATGTTCTGATATTATGTGTCGAGCGGTTATGAATTCTTCCATTGTTATATAATATTTTATAACTTATTAGACAAATATAAAATGGTACATTTCTCCGTTTCAAAAACTCCAAGCTGGTTGTGTGATCAATGAATATTCTGTTCAGAAGCCTCTTCCTCTGTATTATGGTCACGATGGACTCTTCCAACGCTTTTTTGGCGTGTAAGCGCACACCTGATGAATAGCAATCACACAAACCATACAATCGCCTGTAAAGGAAGAAGTCTGCAACGGAGGATCCGACGCTAACATCCGGTTACTACTATATATATACAGGTTTTACACCGTATAGACACGATAACTTTTGGGCCACGTTTTGACCGATCGGCTGTTGTCATACTGATAGTACACTAGATTGACTGTGAACAAGAAAACCCCTCGAATAACGAATAAAAGGGTCGCGTGGCAAGGTACCACCTCCCCCCCCCCCCCCCTTCCCCCTTTCCTTCTTGACTCAAATGGCTTTATTTGCGTCGAAAGCCCGTTAAGAATTTGATTGTGATTTTTGCTTTTTGTTACACCAGTCTGACGCGTTCAACGACGGGAGGAAGGTTAAGTTTCTTAACTTGCACTGCAATTGCTCTGCGGTACAATATTTACATGTATTTATCTAACTATTCCTTTCGAAAGCACCCCCTCCCCCTCACATACAGACAGCTTGGAAAGAATTGTGATTGCGATTGCATTAGAATGCATCTCCGCCTTGTCTGTCAGTCATCCAATCATTACTGGCGCATGTTTGCATTGGTAATGGACCAGGCTGCAGCAGATCATTAGGGAGGGAATGAAAGAGCAAACGCATTAAGCAGACCGAACCGAAAAAAAAAATCAAATCCAAGCGGGACGCAAAGGTGGCCACGGTCGCTCGTATGCAATTGCCTGCGCCGAGCGATGGATGGTTGGTGGGTGTGCTCATTATGCTAAAAGCTCATGTGAACGGCCTGTAATTAACGGTGGCATAATTGGACATTTAACAACCACATCATTGCAGCTGTCGTACACATCGTTCTGCAAAGCGTTATGGCCGATTGTGACTGTCGTTCTCAGCCTTCATGATGCGAGTATGTGTGTGTGTGTTTTTTTGGTTGCTGCCGCTATAGTTGTTGTACGTTAAATTTGAATCTCCTGAAGTGGAGCATAGGCACTATCAGTGAAGATCGAAGTTAGTGATTGTGACTACAAAATTAACTATTTTAAGAGAAAAAAAAACGGCAATTTATGCAGATTAATACTTCGTCACCACGCGCAACAGGTAAAGAGGTATGTGTGGTTTTAAAAGCTCAAAGCCTCTATAAATAAATGAGAGAGAAAAAAAAGCGTTGGAAGCTGTTTTTGCATAAAATGTTTTCCTATTTTTATGCATGCTCCATCCGCATCGAGCTGCGTTGAGGTTTAAAGAAATGAATGCGGAATAGAATTCGCATCCTTTTTCCTCCGAATGCTGTCCAATTAATTTTTGAAGTTTGCTAATTTATTCTGAATAATGAACATTCCTGAACCGTAGCTTTGGGTCAAAAACTTGATTTCTGAGCGGCTATTCCGCATGGCGGGCGTTTGATCGTGTCAATAAAATGAAGAAGGTAGTTTCTGAATGTTGTCTATATTCTAGAACCATACATTCATGCAGAACCTATCGCGTACGATTGATTCAACAATACTGATTTCATAGAAGTTTGCAAAAAAAAAAAAAAAACTATGTTAACTGTTGCTTGCAAATTTAAATAATAAACACACTCATAAAGCAGGCAACATATTATTCTTTATTGTTCATCACTGATTTATAAATATGTAGCATTAAATTAGCAATGTTTTGTAAAAGTGTTCAACACCTAAAACCAATCAAAACGTGATTCAACATTTCTTGAACAAAAATCACATAATAGTGTGTATCAACAGTCTCATCAAATGAGCGTGTTTTGCTTCATTCGAATCTGGTTGAATGTAGGTTGAATGATTAACGCTCATAAACGATTTTTACCATGCACTTTGATGAGTGCCAGTTTTTGAAGATAGATAACATACGTGTGGACAGCGATCGCGTAACTCAGCGATCGTATGAAATCATAACCGAAAAAAAATCCCCACAACTTCCCCATCGATGCTTCGTCTAATGCATGCACAGATCGGCTCTGGCCATCTACCGGCAAAACTGTATATGAAAGGCACCGTGGGGTGGAGAGAGTTCGTTATTAAAGGGTTTCCCTTTGAATTGAGATATACAGATGGTATATCTCAAAATCCGCCCCTCAGGACCAGCATTGGAAGAGTGAAAATTAGCTCAACTCAACTCGGATTGCTGGTAAGTAGCGCGAGTGCCGTAAACTGACGAATTGCATAATTGCAAGGTCGCCAACGGAATTTGAACGAGTCGACCAACGCACTAGCGTCCCCCTTACCGCATCAGTGAAGGGGCTCGCCAAGCTGCTTGGCCTAGTGTGAGTGGAAATGGACGCGAAAAGAAAACAGTGCGAGAGGGGAAAAAAATGAAACGAACGAGGCCACATTTTTTAAAATAACGATTTTGAAGGACGATGATGGCAATAAGGACTTTGATCCGGAAAATCCTGTATCTTGAACTCTGGGAATTACATCGAGGGTTTTACATTTTTGGTTCGTATTATAGAGAGCAACTCCACAAAAGTTTATCGAACCGGCGGCTACCACCACAAATAGTTCCGGTCCGGTAGGATTTTCCCTTTTACGAAAACGTCTTATCTTCCGCGTCTGTTGAGTGTATTACATTTGGCGCTTTTCAACACATCCATTTCACCCAACTGACGTGTTCGTTCCTTTTGATTTCCCTTTTTAAACGAGCAAGGTTTGCGCTGGCATTACGAAAGGGTTGGATGGTAGCGATAAGAAAAGCGATAGCGACATAAAACCACGGCATAGACTGATAGATACCATTTATCGAATTTGTACAAAGCTCGAAGCTTAGGGCGAGTTGGATAATGAACGATACCTAACTCAGTACAACATATGATAAGAAAAATTAAAAAAGTAGACACACATCCACCCACTTACGTCGTTATCAAGAATTAGAAAATACTGCGACTGAGGGGTACTGTAAAAAGTCGAACCAAATTAGTATTATATTCGCCAAGGATGACTAACTCCTCTGTCTGTTCAGCACAGTCATCGTGCTGTATCACGGCGACGGTATAATCAGAAGCAAACGATCGAGCGCTAATCATACCGACAACTCAAACCAAATATTACTCATCTAGTAGATGAGTTTGGGGATATCTGCGAATTTATTACACCCATCTAATGATGACACGGGGGCTCGACCGAATTGTACGATTGTGAGACAGTAAATATGACGCTCTTGGTCGTGCTATAGGTGCGTAAACATTCTACCAACACATACATCACGCACTACGGATTGTTTCCGTAAACATCGCGCTCCGTTGCAGGACCTTTTACTGTTTATTGGAAAGAACTGGAAGCTTGGTGCGGTTACATGAACTTGGAAGTTTCGCGATCAAAAGCGCGTCTATTGCCTCACAAGGGCTAGATGATAAAAGCCAGCAGTGCACAAGCGTCACCTTAGAATGCATGCCCGTGCAGGGGAGGCGCCTGACTGCCTAGCCTCGGTTTCTCCTCCTACCACCTCCTCCAAGAGAGTGCACCATGACAGGGCAGATATTAAGATGGATGGAAAACCGGTATAGACCTGGTTCAGCAGCATATTATACGCCTAGGCTCGTGCACTGCAGTTGCAGGTTGCAAAACATACTATTTGCACCATCGCTTCGACCCACACCGATGCATCCCTCCGTCCCCCCTCCTTAGCAATGCTCCATTTCCATCATTAGGTCGGTCGGCCCGGGAAGCCGTCTAAGGCCATGCTTGGAAGCTTGGACAAAGTTGGAGAGTGGTGAGAAATGTTTGATGAAAACAGACGTTTGTTAGTTATCATCCTCCATACCAAAGGACAGAGTATCGAATCCCGTCCGGACGTTACTAGGAATACAGTTTCTTTTGAAAATAGCCAAGTTAACCAGCAACAGTAGGACAATTTTTACCAACAAATTGCCGTGTCGCAGCTCCTTCGCAATTGTAAACAAACCTTCTCCACATTACATAACACAGTCCCGGCGCATTTCTTACAGGAAATGCACTCCCAGACAGGATTGTTCGGTTCAAATCTGGATGCCTAAAAGAAATCGATTCTTTAACTTTTGTCGTCAAAAGAAAATTGCGTTAAAAAATGAAAAGAATAAACATAGCAAAATACCCACACAGAACCGAAAAATGCGCGGCTTTCAGAATCGAAATGATACATCTTTCGTGAGGGTGGCCGGATGCTACGAAAAGAAGAAACAGATACACACATACACACACACATATCACCAACCATCTGCTGGTAGACAAACATCTTTTCCCTGGTGCCCTAGAACGAATACTCTAGCCAAGCGTTTTCCGCTGTCCCATTTTCCTCCCCATTCCCGTCCAGTCCCGTCCCGCCCCGGGAGGGTAGTCCGTTTTCCTCGGTCTCTGCATGCTGAAACTGTGTCACGCGCGCGCGAGATGGAACACACTGCTCGCGAGAGCAGAATATGATCTAGTACGTACGGAAAAGAGCAGCTTATGTAATCCCGGGTGTTGTATGCCTGTTCTTGATACACGAATGATAAACAATCATATTTCTTCTTTCGATAGGAAAGATTGACGAGTGGCAAAAAGGTTCTTGGATGGATAACCAAATGTGTCAACTCTTTCTTCTCCGGCAGAGGCAAGCAATCGGCCGGTTGCGAACGTAGACCAATTTTGCTGTGGCGAGACGGTGAGAAAACGCATTAGAACTGACTCACTTTCACTCGGTGCTGCTTGAAAAGGGACCACCACAACCTTGACGGGCGACCACAACCTGATTTTTCAATCCGAATGTTCGTGCCCTTTAGCTTAATTGTTGTGTTGGATTCTTCGGGGCCGTTTCGTTTCCTTTCTCACGTGGTGTCTTTTTCTCAATTGGCATGTTCTTCGCCACTGTCCTGCTTCTTCTTTCCCGTGATTACCCCCAATTCACCTAGATGCTCGTGTGACGTATGGGGCCTGCTTTACTATTCATATTCTCATTTACGCTTAATTAACTTCCCAGCCTACTAGAAGATATGTTGTGTGTGTGTGTGTGTGTGTGTCTATCGTGTACATTGCACCTTCTCGCTCGCACCGATTCTAATGCGCGCTCTCTTTCGCACGGGATTGTGTATGGCACGCGATCAAGCGAAGCAAAGTACCGTACAACAAATTCTTCTTATCAGGAAATGCCCGCGACGAAATCACATACACACGCCCACATTCACACACTCGCACACATACATATCACATATCGCTGCATGCCAACATTTCCCGCGCGCACGGGTTTCCTTCCTGATGCAATTCTTGAAGGTGTGTGGAAAATTGTGGTGACAGATGCTAAACTAGAGCGGTCTTTCATCCTCATTTTTTGGAGCACCTTTTGCATGACTGGTGTGTGTTTAGTTGCGGGCCAGAAATTGATTACACACTTTCATCGAAAGCTCCTGATTTCCCCCGGTTCTGCCCCACCCAAAGAAGCTGTGGCTTCGCAATCACACTAGGAAACTGCACTTACTTGTTGCAGTACTGCACGGCGATTTTTGTCTGCCTGGCCGTATATCCTGGGAGCTAGAAACTGTTTCTATATTGCACTTTTGCTCTCTGGGTCGGAACACAGGCAGGCGGCTGGGGGCAAAATTAGACGGATTCGGATGGTATTGTCTTCGTCAAACAAGCAACAGCACTGGGGGACACACAAATACACCAAACGAAAAGAAAACAAAACCAAACCACGATGGGGTACACACACGCGCGCGTTTTAAGAATTGTTTGCTCTATCCCGATCGTTGGGTTAATATTCCTCTTTTCAACCAAGAATTGCACTACTCGGGAAGTGATTATTGCACTCGAGAAGAACGGTAACGGTGGCACCACGGCACGGCACCACTACGGCAGCAGCAGGAACGTGAATGTGAGCTCGCGATTTAGATGGGTTTCCTACGCATCCAATCTGATTGTAAGCAACTGACGCTTCCGCTGGATTTTGACGTTGGTTTTAGCGAGTTCTCCCACCACCGGCCCGGGGGTGGCCGTTTATATCAGCACGGTTTGACTCCCGGTGGAGCGCGTGCGATGGTAGAGCAAAAATACACTCCTAAACACGCACACATCCACACGGCAATTGCTTCTCCGCTCGGTGAGTATACTCGCCGTCACATGGAAAAGAGACAGCAGAGAGCAGCACGCACACGCACAGTAGAAAAACCACGTGCCAGGTGAGCGGGAACCTGTTCCTTGCAGGGTTGGCGCCGGACCGCTAGGGCGACTAGCGTCCACTAACACGTGATGGGTATAGCAAAGAAATATTACTGATAACAAACGAAATAAGGCTATTTACTTGATCGTGCATGTGAGCAATACTTATTAACAGAGAAACAAATATTAATAAATAAAATAAAAATTCTACGAGCCCTGTATTTGCACAACGAGAGAAAGATAAAAGAGCGAAGAAATCTTCATTCTCAGGAATCGTTTCGCTCCCGCACTTCCGTTTCTCGCATGAAAACTGCACACACTCACAACGCTCTTTTCTCTCACTCTCTCACTCTTGCTCTCTTGATCAACAACACACACACACCCGAGCACGGGTTGAACCGGCATCTTACGCACACATCTTTCGCTCGTTTTGGCAACAATTACTCCATTGGAGTATCGTTATATTGAAATGGAATGCGAAAATGCAAGACACACTGTTGATTCATTTACAGAAGAGTTCATTTGTACCGACCAGCTAACAGACAAATGGGACCTTTTCTCTAAGAAAGAGCAATAAGAATTATATTTAAAACGATTGTACTTTATTTATGCTTGTCTCTTTATCAAAAAAACGAGTTAGAAAGCTTCAAATTTTTTCTTACATTAAGTATCAAGTTGATTCTATAACTAATTTCGTTCCTTTTGTAAATTACAAAACACCCAAAATAAACCGGAGTATATTCTACACTTTTCAATCCACCATACTAGACGCACCTCTTTTTCGCAAGTACTAAACAAAATTTCCCTCTCTTTCTATCTCTTTTTCTCTCGGATCACTACAAAGCACGCATACTTACTCAAACGAAGAAAAAACAGAGCAAACGTCACGAAACGGCCACGCGCTAGAAGGAGGAGGTCATTTCGTCAGGATAATTATTATATTGCAGGAAGCATTTAATAAGGCCAGATACCTCGAACGACCGTTGCCCAGTTGTAGCTTTGAAGGACATCTGAAGTAGTTTTCTGTGAGGAGCTTCAGTGTTGTTATTGTTGTTCAATATTTTTCAGATCAACTGGTGTTTTTAAGAGTATGTTGTGGACCTGTTGATTCGCGTGGTTTCCTCTATTTATCTCGGCTTAATCTCTAAACAAGAGAATGTTATTTACAATGCATGAATCATTTTCTTATAACACTATCGATCACTTTCAATTTACAGAGCCGTGTTTTATACGATCAAAACAATAACAAGAGCGATCCGAAAATCCCTCCAGCTTGATTCATCTGGATTTAATTCCAAAACTGCGTAGAATAGAACAGTGAAACAATAATCCATTGGTGTGTAAACATGACCGGAGCATACCAGCACATTATTAATAATAAAACTACACAACGGTACACACAGCCAGTCGTAAAACGAGTCAGTCAGTCAGTAGACGATGTCTTCCGTTTCAAATAACCGTTTCAGAGGCAGCACAACCTTCACACGCCACCGGAACAACGGGTAACTAATTTACTAACGCGACGCCCAAGATCAGGACTGCAAAATCGCCTGTGGACCAATGGCGGCTTCCCAATGCGCTGGTGCACGGTAGGCGGACATAAAAACCCTTCGTCGTACCGGTGTTGAAAACAGAAGCATTAGCAGGTGCCTTTTTTACCTTCAACAAGCTCATAAAAGTCTCCGACAGCCATGAGCATCTAGTTTTATGAACTCTTAAACGTCCCCCAAAAAGCGAGACTTGTGTCGCACGGGTTGATCTGGTAAAAAATCAAGAGATACACCACGTACGAAATTCGGAGCATTTGGAGGTTTGTTTGGGTTTGGTCACTTTTCCACCATTGTTCATGCGAAATTGTTTTACATGGCTCATTTCATAAACGCATGCTAGCGTGATTACGATCGTGTTTAACTCACTATCCGGCAACTTCAATGCGTGAAACTATTTTATTTGCTTGTGGTTCTTAAAAAAATGCGCATTACTTTAAAACTTTATTGTTCACTCAACACTTCCTGGTAATTGTATTTATCCACTTGTCACAGACACGTGGAGTTTCACATTTATCAAAAGCCGATCGATGGCTAGCCACGTGTGTGATGTAGTAATTAAAAGTACAGTATATTAAACAACTAGCACGCCTGTTGATAGTTTTGTAAAACACCCGCGTCACCTATCATTTGCGCAAGTGGCATGAATTGGGCTTTTCTCTTGACGCACTTGCTACGGCACAAGAATTGTTGATCTTTAATGATTTCTTTTTTCTCCCTTGTTGTGGCAATACTTGTTCGATGACATTCGCATACTTTCCTGTATGCACTGTAAACGAATTTGAAACTGCTCGGGATGTAATTGGAAATCCAATTCGCCCTCTTAAACATCTGACGTCAGGACAGGTACTCGGTATGGTGCCGGTAAGGTGTGTGCCTGTGTGTACTACAGTGTAAGTGACCAGCATCATCGGTCTTGACCATCATCACAGGCTGACAGTACAGAGATTGTATAAAAACAAGCTCTCCCGAGCTCTAAGTACGGTAGCTGTTGCGTACGAGATGCGTCACATGGTCGAAGGTTCTGGATGTACGTTTGTCGGGTGAGGATATCAGGGCATGTGATAGATCGGGGGAGATTGCCGCAGGAAGCAACAATTAGCTGTTGGTAGTAATACAAGCATACAAAGCACGCGAGCAAACGTTTACTGTCGGCAAGATCTGGTCGCTGGTGTATTGAATTGGAGTATCGGGGACTTTGAACCACTGGTGGCATCCTGCTGCCAGTGCCTCGATGATGGAAGCGCAGAGAGCACCCGTACCAAAGCAAATACACGCACCAATTTGCAGACAAACAGAACGCAACCATCTCGCACTCTGTCTTTCGGTTGGAGAAAACGAAGATCATCAGCGATCTTCGTCACAGCGTTGTAGGATGTTTGGAAGTATGCATGTACGTAAGTACACCTTTTCTCAACTGAGCAATAAGGTGCTGTAGGTGAAAAAGCAACAAGAACTCTCAAGTGTTGGGGTGAAAACGTTTGCCAATCCGTTTCCGTTGTCTGGGTGGAGTTGATTTTGGTGCCTTTTTGTGTGCTTTTTGGGGTACAATTTTTTTACTGTTAAACCTGCCACTGGCCTACACTAATGTGGCACTGATCGTTAATGGATATACTGGGTTCGTGTGGTAGCAACGGCCCATCCGAAGGGGTCGGTCGAGTGTCATCGAGGCGGGAGACACATAATTGAATTTACGTACCGAACAGCCTGTGGCAAACAAATCGCGATTTAGCCTTTTTTTGTTGCTTCCCCAAACCCTCTTCACTGTCCCGTGTTTGGTGAGCTTGGAGCAGGTTCGGCAAGGGTTAAATAAAATCAGCAAACAAATCGTCGATCGATGGACCGTAACGAGCGCGAAAAAAAGGCATTATTTGAGGCTTCCTTGTAGCGGTTGTCCGCACAAAACTTCACTCGAGTACACGAGAGGCAAAAATCTGTAAATGTTGTGCGTTTACCAAAAAAAAAAAAAAAAAAACATGGGAAGCGTTCTTTCTTCCCGAACCTTCCAGAACGTTTAATGAGACTGTCGATATTGACGCTGGTGACTTTGCGGTTATTTCGGATGATGCAAAGGAGTAAAACCAAAAACAAAACCCAAAAAAAAAAAAACATATCCGTAGAACCCTCTGTGCGCTAGAAAGAAGCACAACATGAAAAACCAATGAGACAATGAAGTGAGGAAACTCTTAAAGAAACAGGTTTCTTGAGTTTTTTTTTCACGGTGGAAGGGTTCTCCGGTTGCCTATTTGTGCGCACTAACTCTTCTCATCAATTGAACACTAATTGCACTTACACATCCCCACATCGCAGAACTCACCCAGTGGACATTGGATTCGTGGTGATCGTGGTGGTGCAAAGTCCAAAAAACACAAAATTAGCCACCCCAAAGTTCCGCCTCTCGCTGTGTGCTACATAGATCGCAACGAATCGTTCCGTTTTGATGACGTCAAACGCGTCGTGATCGGCTGCTGTTTGCCTTCTTGTTCTGGAAATGGGGCCTTATACCAACCCGAAAAGAATGGCTTTTCTGCGTTGCGTGGAAGGTGCCGAAAATAATCACTTGCGGTCACTTTTGCGGTCTTGGAACTGATGATAGGTAATAGGATAAATAATACGTCTTGTCGTCTGTTTTTCATCCAGCACCATGCCATCCTTTGCTTGCGTCACTTGCATTGGTGTGCGGATCCAATCGAGTATCATGACGCTTTTAATTATGTTTCAAACTAAATTTTTGCAACAGACTCGTATTCTTGATTTGGGGTTTTCCCAACGATTTCTCTAGATGGGCGAACGGTGACAAAATAGCAACAAACAACTAGCTCGATTTGGTCTCCGGTTCCGGGTGTAAATAACACTGGCGTGTGCACTAGAATCGGATGAGAAAAGCAGAAAAACGAAAGCATAATCTAGAAACTAGCACAAAACATTAAATTTCTGCGCATCGCTTTGCTGCTCCAAATCAAATATCAAACAAACTTTGATGGCACACTTGTTGCACCGAGATGTCCAAATTGTGTCATTTTTCTGTCGATGCACTTTTGCGTTGGTTTTTCACTCCCAGCTAAATAAAACATGAAGGTAACAGATAAGAAAGCGAAAGTTAAAGTTGGTGATTGGTGCAAAAATTATTCACGAAGAAAAAAAAAACATGGAAAATGTAAAGACAACTGGAACGCAATGAAGAAGGTAATGGCCAGCTAACCTAGTCTAGGCTGCCTAACCGTGTTAGTAACTTGTGAAGGGAATTGCAAAACTGTGACATCGTGTTGCATGATAAGAAGACAACATTCAAATAATTGTAGGTTTTTTTGGGTAAAGAATTTGGGGCGATTTTTCATTTATTGTATTGATGTTTAAATATTATTTCTTGAAATTAAAATATCTGCGTGATCTGGATATTGATAACCTAAATAATGTATAGTTTAACAAGAAAACAAAAACGAGCAAATGCGAGACAAACGAGCAAACGAGAAGGATCGTAAAAAAACTGCCTTAAGCTTAATTGATCGTCAAGTGGAAATAAACTTCAAATGCTAGAGCGTTATAACAGGAACCCATTATTTGTGAAACAGGCCCGTTAGTACACTATTATGACTAATTTGGAATGAAATTTATAATAGACGGGACTTTGAAGGTCCCAGCTATAGGGTTATAAAGCAGTACAAATTGAGTCGTCATTAGTATGTGTTGAAAAGATTCTAGTGCAAAGTTCAATAAGTTCGAATACATCGTTTCATGCGTGTTTAAGTGGCATCTAGTGTTGTTGGTTTCACATACAGGCTTGTATATAGGCTATCCTTAAAGATTTGGTGATAGCTTGGGAGGCCGTATCAGTGAGTATTCCGAAACGGAAAATTAACCAACGGCATGATCTTTACCAAGCGTCAAATCTTGAAGATCAACTGCTATACTCTTATCTTCTCTTTGTGGATTTCAAAGCCGCTTATGACAACATAGCCACGGTAAAGCTGTATGGAAATCTCCCTAAGAACCCTTTTCTACCACCAAAATAAGTCAATCCAGATATTGACATATGCGGATGACAAGGATATCATGGTTTAGAGGTTCTTATGTAGCACAAAGTTATCACAGTATCAATCAATCGGCATTAAACTTCGGTTTGGATATGTCTTGGGTTGGACAGCATACATATTGCATACAGTAGGAATTTGACCCCGTATGTGTAGAAGGACAGTGCATAAATCTGCGAGTTCTACGGCGAGCTGTACGGTGGTCTTACCATCGTGTTCCGGTGGGCTGATTATGTCATGAGAATGGCAACGAACGATGCAGCCCGAGCATTCGTCCTGTAAGGATACTGTCCAGGTGGACAGAAGTGGAGTTATATTTCCAAGATATAAAACTAGCTGTCGGTGGAGCATGAAATATTTGAAAAAAAAAATGAAGCTCATCATACAACACAAAAAGAATATACTTTCATCAAAACTTGACCTAGGTCGGTTCGCTATGAACGGTATTTCAAATATAAAACTCAGAAAAGGATATCATGTATTTTCATTGTTTCTACGCATTTAAAAAACCAACTTATTGAACGCCATCCGTCATCATCAACACCATAGTTTCTCAACATTGTAACATTACATGGAGCAACGTAGATTCTACTAACAACCTCCGTTGCACAACGCACACTACTACTTCTTAGTGGTTGAGCCACCACTAACACTAGAACTACCAGACCAGTCCTTTCGACTGGTTTCATACCTTTCAAGTGGATTTATTTTCCATAGTTAAACAATTCTGCCGATGTTGATACGTGACTTTTACACATTCAATAGGATGTTAATTTCTATGAATTTAAGAATTATTCAATCTAATCCAATATTGATAATAATTTACGTCACGGGCGATTCTACCTTAACCAGTCCCAGGTGGTTTTGTGGAACGATGAACACTTATATCAATGCGAAATTCTCACAAAATGGTGATTAAATATAAATGACAGACGTATTCCTTGCAGTATATTTAAATATTTATTTATTTAACATTGAGTATGACGGCACGTTGCCGTATTGTCAATATGATAATATTTAATATACATATATGAGAAATAAAGTATAGTTTAACAATTTTCTGAGCAACAAAGCTTAGTATTAAGGCTGTAGTAAAATTATGCTTTGATCATTTTTTTGTAAACGATTTTAATCTTCGAGGTTTCAACGCAACAGGATAAATTATTGACTTATTGTAATTGATGATTTTTCAATGCTGGTGTAAGAAAGCACCAATCAAATGTATATTAAGATAAGTATACGAAACCAAAGAAATATAAAAATGTTATACAGACCATAAAAATTAATTATTGTTCTAACCACCAGTCATTTTGACTGGTCGCGGTAGAGTTCCACGCGAAAAGATCCCGGTGGTTCTTGTGCTAACTAGTCCTATCCTGCCTTCGAATAGGACACATCTAGTCCTCCACACAGCAGTTTCGGTGACGTTGACATCGCCGTCCGCTACATCCTACAACCTGATACCCTACCTGACCACGCTACTATTCTATTACCCTACAAACTGCAGGAGAACCGCTTTATTAGATTTTTACACATTAGCAACCTATATGAAGCAAATCAAACAATAGTTTTAACTTCTTGCTAACCATAACCACAATAGATTTAAATAGTAGATAAGAATAGTTTTGTGTTAGTATGTAACACTTTTGTAAACTGTAAACTGTAACGTAAACGAACAATACAAAGCTTCATAATAACAGTAACGAAATCTTCTTATTAAATATCATTATACTTTTATATCCATGATTATAAGTATTTACTGCCCTAAAAAGCCATTAACAGATTTTAAGTAATAAGTATCATTAAGTAAGTAAGTATAAGTATCTTTAGACGGATAAAAACATAAAACAGATGTTGGAACACAATCTACCAACTGATTCTGATGCAATGATGTAAAATTATATCGCGTGAATTAATTTAGAGCTTTCATGCGGTCCTGGGTCGTGTCACCCATCTTAATGGCTTACATCAGACATACAGCAAACCCTCACTACGAGGAAACGATTCGAATAGGATTTGATCCCTAGTGCTGCAGTATGCAGATCAATTGTATCGTGTTATGTCGTGTTGATGTTATGGTTTGTATTTAACAACTGGTCAACTGGTGGTAGCTATCATATAATTCAGCAGTTAGTCCTATAAATGGAAGTCCCGTTGCAGAGTTTTAACAATCTGAAGTTAATTCGTTTTTTCAATACGATCAGGTCGTCCCTTTCGAAATAAAAATTAATTAATTTTATAGTTGAATTCCTTGCCTGTTGGTATAGGCGACAATGGCGCCGGTCTTAATACGGCAGGATCGGGGTTCAAAACCCATCCGGACCGTCCCCCCTAGTGACGACCCACTATCCAACTACGTGGTATGGGCAAGTCAAGTATGCCATTCTATGGCCTTCTTGACCTTATAGAGGCCGTTAAGAAGAAGATGAAGAAGAAGAAGAAGTTGAATTCCTACACCTGATCATAAGCTTGCAGAATATAATTTCAAAGTAGTTTGTTTGCCCCGAATAAATTTACAGTGTTTTCCACAAACTTAGTGGAATCACAAAACATAGATTCCGTAAGTCTACTAAACTCTATATCCGTAATGCAATGCACGATTCTTGATGCCTGTTGTAGGGTTGTGTGGGTTGTTTTGTACTATAATTATTAATCATACTGTTTATAACGTCGATAAAAATACTCCCCAGCCTAAAACCGGATTCACAGTGCAAAGCGGAATTGTATAATCAAAGGGCACGTTAAAAATGAACGTACAAGGACGTGTGTGGTTCTTTGGTGGTCAAGTCCAGCACGCCGGAGGTCATCCGAAGCGAAAGCGATAACCTCCGGACACGTGTTAATTTGGAGACAATCTGTTGAGAAGCTCAATTTTTATGGCAATCGCCAAACATGGATAAAGGTTTATGCAAATGGTGTTTGATTTTTATTCATTCGTCCGGACGCACGAGTAGCGTCAGAAAACAATCATATCGGCGTATTACATGATGTAATATTTTTGTTAATTTTGATCCATTTTGGAATGTTGAAAAGTCAGTATCTTTACACTGTAGCTGTGCTCATTTTTCGTCCATGTTTTCGATTCTTGTTGAGCGTGCCTCCGCCTCATAACAGCAATCGGAAATGTCGACCTGGTTCGGTTGAAAGAGCCATCGGAATCGTACTCGTTAGGCCATTCCCCCAAACACAAGCGATATGGCCATCAGCTGGCACTTTCGTGAAGTTCGCATTGAATTGCAGCTTGTTTACGCACTTGAACTAGGCTCGAGTGTGCCGAATCGCAGCTGTTCGGAACTGGGCCCAATCTAGCGACGGGACCATCGACCTGCGACAAGAAACCTGCAGCTGATGTGTAGGAACCTTGTCTTCATCCATATATCATACATCATCTTCAAAACGTTCCATTTACTCAACGTGAGTGATGCGGCAGATACGGTGGTACCCGCAATTATCGAGCAAAGTGCGCAATCGAGGACACCTTCAAATAGACCATCGTTATGACCTTGACAGATCCACACGGCAGCATTGGCTAAGGAGACTTATGACTTGGGCAGGAAGTAGCAGATCACATGCGCTGCTGGAAGTGTGGCGAGATCGCACGAGAATAATTAGATGGCGTAACCTTTAGCGTGCAGTGTAAGTGGCCAAACAGGCAGAAGGCTTTTGGGACGAAGAATGCTAGCAGCAGCAGCAGCAGCAGCAATGCGGTGGACCTTCGTTTCGGACAGTTCCGGCTTTTTTGGGCATGGTTCCGTTGCGCTCTCGTTTAATGCGCGGTGCGTGACGGAGATTCGAAATTTAACGGCAAAACCGGATCGGTACACGCCGGGCCTGCCGAAGGAAGTGGTGGTAATTTGAGCAAATGCATGTCACTTCCGAAAGATTCCAAAGTGATAAGCAATTAGTGATAGTTAAGGTTCGTTTTACAAGTATAATTTGAGGCTAAATCCTACAAATGTCATTGAAATAAGAAGCATCTGTTCTTTATTAAGTTCAGCATAACATGCCAGCAAGCTTTTACCAAAAAGCAGTGATTGATCGGCTGAAGGTTTTCTTTGTTTAGAGAAGGATTCAGTTAAAGGTTATGTGCAGTAAAAGCGAAATCATCAGGCGAGCACTGGACCATTATGGTTGTCACATAACCAATACAAGACAGGTTATGAATCATCATGAATTAAACAAAACAAAACAAAAAGATCACATAATTCGTGTTACTTTTTTTTTCTCTGCATGGTGAAACATGATATTTTGATGGAACTAAAAGAAAAAAAACAACAATAAATAAGTGTTTGAAAAACAGCATCATGCCATGTTTAAATTTTTCATTATGTTAAGAATTTTTCTCAACAAAAATTGTATTTCTGTTTATTAGATCGTTTTGGATGATTGTTTGAAATGTAAATTTTAGGTTTGGTCTACTTTTACTTGGAAAATAAATATTCGCCACAATAAGGATTTATGAGACTCTAATATACAATCACAAAAACTACATTTAGGTGGTCGGCGAGTAAGCAACTCATCGATGGTCACTGTAAAAACAGTAGTTTGCATAATTTCTTGGTATGCTACGGCCGAAGCTTAATAAAGATTAAAAAACAAAGCAAATAGCTATTTATTTTTAGCAAATAGCGGGCTAAATTAAAAAAAAGTTTAAAATTCCCTGTAACATTCCCAGATTATTTGGTTAGACCGATGTGAAGGCTGAGCTTTAAGACTAAGTGATCGCTCATAGAGTTAATGAATCTGTCCTTGTTTCTTTAAGGCGATAGATCAGGTAGACTTTGAACAGTTCTCCTTCTCGATGAACATTTGCTTGATAAGGTAACTTTGGAAGAATCCGCCAAAGAATCCAACTCTAACGAGTAGCACTAGTAACCTGATGATTTCTTCAGGCCTCTTCTTGCTTCAACTACCTGTTTCAACTACTTAATCTGATATTTTAAAGTCTTTCTCTGATCATTTTTTTTTTATTCATAAAGGACGGCCAGGCCGTATTGCTTGCAATAACTTAAAAGTAAGATACCTCTTTCATCTTAGCTGGGAGACATTTCCTTCTCCGAGCCGTGAAAGAGCACAATATCCCGGGTGTGCTCGGTTGTAAATGATCATACTTTTCTTTGAGTATAGATTTTGTCGATAAAAAATATTATTATTTGACATGGCAGCAAATTTCGTAAGAAAATCGAAAAGAATTCATGTCGATTTTTGTTTCAGTAAAAGAGTTTAAGCTATCGCCCGCTTTTCCAATTCCAATTACAAATAACATTTCGGGCCAAAAGAATATTAATTGGCAAATCGAAATTTATGCTAGAAAAATAGAGCATATGATTCATTTTTCTAAAGCTATATGATGGATATTTGTTGTTTAAATATTTTTGTTGTAGCTGGAGGTGATCCAATAATTATTATTAACATAATTAGTCATCCAAGGGTTGACGCTCGGTGGTGTAGGCACCAGCAGTGCCGGTCATTGAACGGCAGGACCGGAGTTCTAATCCCATCCGGAACGCAAAAGAGCCTTTAAAGAAAAGCTGTCTAAAACTATTTTTAAGTTGATTAGATGTCAGATGGACATCAGCTGCATAGACTGGGGAGTATTTGCATGACTGGGTGGTCATTAGCACAAAATGATCTATTTCTTGAGTCAGGTCTTCGAAAATGGCTTACTCGAAATGGCTTACTAGACTGCCGATATCACGTAGTTGGTTAGTCAGTCCTCACTACGGGGGGACGTTTTGGATGGGATTTGAACCCCGATCCTGCCGTATTAAGACCGGCGCCATTGCCGCCTCTTAACTATCTATTAGGAGCTAAGATGTTTATAGAAATTTGAAAATACGTCAATAGTTCCATTTTATAATCTTGTGAAGAAATATACACTGTGGCGTCTTTTTTGCTGTAAATATCAACACCGGAAGGAAGGGTAAGAAGCATGATTAGCCCATGGTTCTATAGAGCAGAAATCTTATGAACCTTATGATGTGATATTCGAACAATATGAAAATAAAGTATCTCTGGACGACTAAAATGAAATGGAAGGCTTATAACCTAATCCTTACAAAGAATCAACAATCTTATTTTTAATCTCGCTATCCTTAATACCCTGGAACCTTCCTAAAATCTAGAACTAGAATAGCTCTTCTAAGTAATCTTTTCTTGCTCTTAATTTTTGTGATTTTTGAAGAGACGCCCACGCCATATTTTTTGCAGAGTTGCAGACTTTAAACTGAGATTGTGTTTAACCATGGTCCTTTACCATTTGACGACGTTTACTCTTCTCGCCACTTTGTGCCAATGAATAACAACGATACATTTTGTAAAAAAAACTGGTAAAACATTGCGGAAGCTATTAAGCAATATCTAGAGAACAAGACAATAGGTAATCATTAAACGCTTTACCACGACCACAGTGATCAGTGATACAATACACAGCTACTCAAGGTTAAAGAAATGATCAAATACGCGTTGTCCGCTGCCCCAAAGTTCGCACTATTAGGCTGACGAGGGTTTCGCTAATCGCGAACATCAAATCGGGCAATCGACGCACCACGTTTTGATGTACATCGTCCGAAAGCACACGGGCGCGAGGTTAAATAAATAAAGAAAATGGCCACAAACACAAAAGCAGAAATCGTACAATCAAGCACCGATTCCGATCGGCGGCCCCGCAAAAATGTGGATCAAGGGTGATGCGCACGGTAGCCGAAAAGCACTGACCAAACCGTTCGAAGCGAAGGCAATCAATCCATCAGCTGGGTAAGAAAATCGGGACAGAAGCAAAACCAAAACAAACGTAACAAATAAAGCAAGCAAGAAAGAAAGAAATAATAAAAAAAAATCGGATACAAAACTGTCCAATCGTGAGCCTGCTTTACATAATTGGACGCCGTGCACTCATAGCACGTGAAAATCACGCACGCACGCCTCGCCGCGAACGCTCGCTCGCTGCAACCATCGAAGGTGTATTATGAGTTAATGGCCACCAGTGGAACGTGCGTTGGTGGGCAGGTTTGATTCACAGCAAGACCTACGAAAAAGAAGGTCTTAAAGCGCCAAAAACGATGCATCTTGTCTACCTTGGAGAGCTTGAGGAGTAGAGATTCTTGATTTTTTGTTTTGATTGTGATTCGCTTGTCTGGAATCTATCAGCTTCAACCCAACATAATATAATGGAGAAGATGATCTTCATCAGAAGCAGAATTTTCAAACAAAAAAGCATGTCGATCGGATCGATGAAATATTGCCAGTTTTCCTTCGTGAAAATTAAACCGACTTTATACCGCCTCTGACACTGACTTGCGGGGCTATTACGCGTGATATTCTTGATATCGTGCACCATAGGCCAAGGTTTCGGTTGACGAGGCGACCCCACTCTCGGTGGCCGAAGCAGATTCGTTGGAGCGTCCGTTTGGTCAATCTAACCTTCACCATTCGACAAAAACGACACAAAGCCAACCCGATCACTAAACCTCCGCAGGTAACTCTGCACGAGGTGACACATCGTGGTGTTGCAATCGGTTCTTAAAACATTAACTTTTTGATAATCTGTGTTGGTATGGTATGGCTGAGATGCAGTCATCGTAAATCTTCGAATGGATTGGTGGTGACCGGTTTGTTTGCTGGTTGCAACACAAAATGCGGAGCAACAGAATTTATGATAGCGCGCGTACTTACCAATGATTTTCGGTCTTTGGTGGCGAGGATCATCGTCGTCGAGGATGTTCGTCTCAAGCGTGTCACACTGCTTACAGGGGCAAGCAGCCAGGGCTTCCGGCGCAAATGACAGGTGCTTTCAGCCTTGCGGATAAGAAAACTCTGGTACGTGCGGAATCATTAGCACGTGTGTTGAAAGAAATAACCGTTCACTATTGCAACTTCAAAGGATGTTATTACCTGCACGATCGGTCAAGATCGAAAAGTCACCCAATTAAAATTTAAAATGCAACTTCCAGGCGCCGCTGTTGATGAGATTTCGAAAATTAGTTTTCTTGAAAGTTGAAGAAATTAAGACAAACAAAAAACATTCCCACTGAATGGTGATGGTTTTCATCATCAACATCATCATCATCGACTGATGATGGATGAAATACCGATAAACTGAAAGGTTAAAGGCTAACACACATGATTGTTAATCGCAAGGGGGAAATAAGAGAGAAGTAAAAAAGCAAATCAAAAGCTAATCAATCTGCAAAAGGCTGTGAAAAAATGGTGCTAACCATCTATTTACTAAAATAGCTTTAGCATTTAGCTACTCTTCTGCCTTAAGCATCATTTTCATTTCATTACAACACAAGAAAATTACATGAAACGTGTTTCGAACTGTGTCACAAATATGTATATTGAGATTTAATCATGAAATGATCACTTATCTAACGTCGATCAGATGTGCCATCATTTTTTAAAATATACATTGGCTGTGATTCTTGCTTTTCGGTTGTGTATTTGAATTTGTTTGTTTTTTATCAATATAAATTATCTGCGTTTTTTTACTACTTCAGACAATTATTCCGTCGTTACGGTCTGGTAAACGATATCGTCGAATACCTGATTTTACTGGAATAATTTTTTTATCCGAGCATTTTTTTTTTACATTTCGCAACGCTTCGAAAACAAGGTTCGAAGTGGTACTTTACAATCATCACTCGCCATTGTCCTCCAAGTATCCTTCACTGGCGTAGAACAAGCGGACTTTAGAACGGCGTGTTTTTGTTGCTCTCACTCTCTTCCAGTTTCAATCTCGATCGTGCAATTTTAAGTGGAAAGCTAACACATCAGGCGGAAAAACATAACGAGGTGCTAAAAGTGGTGATGTTGGACTTTTGTTTTGTACGGCGCAATTAAATAGTGGTTGGTGGAGACACTGACAAAAACGAAATTCCGATAACTATACACCTCGGCCGGGAATCGGGGTTATATTGTGAGGTGGCTCAAGCATTGGATATATCGAAACGATATGAACACTGCTTCGTTAACGTGGTGCACGTTTAGCGAGGACTGATCGTTTTAATTATTCCGCCCGTGCGGTAAACAAGAACCGGATGTTAAGCTGAACTGTCTAGTATTATTATTCTAGTAAGAAAATCAGTTCACGGAGTCAAGCGGGGAGAAATCGACGGCGACAGCAGAATGTTGATGCGACGGGGGTCAATGTAGAAATGAGTTTTATCCGGCTGGCTGCAAGGTATGTGTGAGTGTGTGTGGGAAAGTTCAATCGTACAATTTACTAGATAGACATTCCTTGAGATATTTTCCAAGGATTTAACATGATTCTAAGACCTTCTTAGATTTTTATGCGATCACGCACGATTGTTGTATTTGATCATGAATGATCAAACTAGAGTGATGGGGGAATGAGTGAAATCTCAGACATCTTAACTGATACAGAACTCGATAATAACAAAAAGATTTTCTCTCTTTTTCAATGAGGGCGATCAGTGACGGATTTAGCCTCTCGGACGCGCATTTCCCTAAGCGAAATGTGATTCGAGGGCCTCTATCACATCGCACCTGTTGACTCGAGGGGAAGGTTCTTGTTCGCTCACTCCCCGTGCCGTTAAACAAGTCTTTGGAGGGTGGTTGTTCGATGTGATCGCTGTGAATTTAGTCCATAAGAACATTACCTAGGTAAAAAGACATTACTGAGGATCGCCAGTTATTGCTAACTTATGCAAAAGAAGCAGCTCAGCTCAGGATTTAGAACATTGCAAAAGTGATTCTTGTTGACAACTGCCCTGTGCCTGTACCGCCAAGTGTCATTTCGCTTACAGATTGCTAGAGGTAGAAGAGCGTCGTAGAGATTCATAGGACACAAAGACACGAAATAGATCGATCAGGAGAACGCTGACCGTCCAGACAGACAGGAGACTTGTTCTGTTAGTTTGAGTGTATTTAATTGTGGCTGTTTATGTTTGAATAAATACGTATTTTACATAAAACTATAACTATAACTCTGTAATCTCAAGACGTTTCCGACAATTTATGACTTCCATTGACTTGATTTTATCCGGATTTTGGCAGGATAGCCAGTCCAGCGTGCGTAAAAACGGTTCGAACGGAATTTGATACCTATACTAGACGACAAATATTCAAGAAGATATTTGAAAAATCGTTATTTCACTGATGAACATGACACAGGGAGCAATATTCTAAGATCGTCAGTAGACTATTTGCGAAAGCTAAATTTAAGCTAACGAGTATCACAGATATTCAATGCTTCTGGGGGTGAAATATCGTTGAAGAAGATTTACTACAATGCTTAGCAATTTTCAAATAAGCACCGAACATTTACTCTCCCGATCGTGCAGTAAATGTTCACTGTGCATAATATGCATTAGTTAATATTCACTTAATGGTAATGGTGTTCGTGGGAATGTTCTACCTATTTTAGGTTCTGTCACGTCACAAATTACAGTTTTTCGGTTGTTTTAGAACCATGAAAACCGCTTCTCAATCTCAATCATTAGCGGCGCAATAGAAGAATCGCGTTTTGGTAGGCTAGTGCTAATCACGTGAGCGCAGGTCAGGAAGCGGAAGGAAAACAACCATCAGCAATCTGCACCGTGAGCATGTTACTTTTTTTTTGTAGTTGCAAATCTGCACCCGTGTCTGATTAGCAAACTCCCACACCCAGGTCCATGTCTGGTAGTGTGTGAGGTGGTTGTTTACTGGCCACATGTGCAAACACGGCGACCTCAACACATGATACTAGGTTCTTCAAATGCAGGTGTTTCCGTTTAGCTTCCCGAACTTTGGCTGTATATTGTGATCTTGTCCCATCGAATCGAGCCCGCTTGGTTGGCTGGAGTGTGGTAGTGTTTGCCAAAGTGGTTGGCAGTACGCATGAACGAGATGTCCACTTCACCACTGGCCGTACCGTACCCAGACGGATAAGGGCGGAAGTATCTGACAGCGTTTCTGTCGCTAAATTTGAAGGATGACTCAATGGATTGACGAAATTATCACAGTTAATGGGAAACCTCATCACGCCTCTCGGTGGCAACGACTGCGTTTTGCGTCAAGGTCAATATGGTTTGATGCTGGTAGGTAGGACCGGGACGTGTGAACAATGTTTTGCCTACACGCACCGTGCCGTGTACGCAGGGGAAAGACCACAACGATCGGTCGGTACTTTTGCAACGGCAACAACTCATGAGAATCATCCGGGACGCGAATCAATCGTCACGAGAAAGTAATTCAACACTGGCACAACATGTGCGCTGGTTGGGCGTGGGGCTGGGTAAGAGGTCAGTACTTCCCCGGGTAAGACCCAACTGGGCGGATTCCGGATCATCCTTTGTATGAGTCAGTTCCCGGATGGTTGGGTTTGGTGGGACGTGATCAAATTACCACCCGCTAGAACAGCTCCACATTTTACTGTCGACAATTTACACACCGACAACGGGTACGCTTGGAACATTTTAATGAACTCTCGCAGGCTCCCGAGCCAGGAAGCGTACAAAGCTCGGTGGACGTTCTATCGTGATCGTGGCGTGGAGGGGAATTACAGCCCCAGGACAAAGACAAAACCCACCGATCGAGTGGTGATCGTTATGCGGAATGTGTTGCGGTTTGAAATAGCGGGTGGAAATTTTACCGTTTGATGCACGGCATAGATGGGAAGAAGACGGTAGTTCTAGGGAAGATTTATTTACCGCCATCCTTGAGTCACTGCCTGCCTTCAACAGAGCTGTGCGTGTTTTTGCGCTATGATTAGAGTGAAGCGGCACGTTAGACACGTTTTTTTTTTCGCACCGGTTAACGTCAGTGATGAAGTCTCAATGCTGAAATAATTTGCATAAGAACATTTTAAAGTCAAAGCATATGCATACCGTAGATGTTGACACTACGGCGACCGGGTGCACGGCAGGACCTAGGTTCGAATCTCGTCCAGATCATTTCCCTGCAGTGGTCTGTAGTGTTCTAGTAATCCAATCGATTGCCAGTCTTTAATACAAGAAGCTGCCCGAACTCCAAGCTTTTTCCATGTTATGATGCGCCCAATTGTATAATATTTAAAAAATGTTAAATTTTTTGAAATATCAAATTATACACATGATCGCCTTTTGCACAATGCTTCAAAAATATATGAAAAAAGCCGAGATATAACTAGCCACGGGTATGCCGAAAGCGGTTGCTCGATTCAATGCTGGAGACTCCAACACAAAAGGCGACGAACACTTCAAGCAACAGAATTCCAAGTATGAGAATGAGCAATTTACGTTACAGAATAAGGTCATTCAAGAACGAAAATATAATAGATTAAAACAATTGTTTCTCAAGAGTACCTTTGTAATCTCTCAAGGGTTCGATTCAATCATAAGCCAAAAAAAAAGTCAAACTGTTTCTGTTAATTCCTCAGAAAAGCGACGAATAAAATTCTTCAATCCGCAAGGCAATAACGCAACATGTGGGAAATCCAATTACAATCAAACCTGAAAATCTCACCTTCAATATCATCAGCAAAATTACAGCATTAGGGTAAAACTTAATCCCCAACTTTAAACAAGACATTTTCTCCCCCAAATCGTCATTTTAAATCGAATTAAACATCATACGCAATAACATAGAATATTTTTAATTAAATTAATAGTTTTTTTTATTCTCCATCCCCATAGATTTTTGTTTGTTTTTGTTCCTTTTGCTATACGTGTTTGTTTTACCTTACACTGATCATCTATACATACGATTTCTCAGCTTTAGTTTTGTTCTCTTGTTGTGGTTTCTGGTTCCTGTTTGTTTTTTAAATATAACAGTAGTTTTTCTCTTTTTCAACATTCGCTTTTTTCAACACATCAGTACAGTTTTTGTTGTTATTTTGTTTTAATTTTCAACGTGCTACTGCTGTTTTTGTTTTAATTTCACGCATTCCATTGGTGGTGCGAATAAGGGTTTTGTAGCGTCACGCACATACGCACATACCCAACGACCGGCCAAAAATGCTTTCAAGCTACTAACCCTGTGTCAAATGCTAACAACGCGAACGAGCGACGATTGTCATTCCTCTCTTCTTGTGCTGTGTCTCGTTACAACTATACGAAAACTGATTACGGTTCGAAAACAGTTCCACAAAATACGTTTCTTTGTGTTTCACGAGAGTTAAAAAACGCAATCTTGCATTTGTTCACATATGGACAAAACGAACAAGAAAACAACAAAACTAAAATGTTTGAAAATGAACAATGTTTGAAAAAAAAAAAAAAAAAAACGATATCGTCCTATAACTACGAGTACATTATCTCTTACACACTAACAATGGACAACGACGATGAAGGATGATACTGAACGGATAAATCTTTTCAAAATTTGGTGAACAATTATTCTGTCTGCCTCTTGAGTACAGAGATGCTGGTGCTCGGGGGCCGCGCTACGCATGATTGGTGGTTTTTGACTTTTCATGAGTACCTCCGGTACGAGCAACCGCTAGTTACTCGATGCCGAAACGTGTGCACGAAAAGCTATCACGTAGAAAGTTTTTTAAACTAGCAACAAACTCCTCTTGGTATCGGTTTCTCTCGCTATAGCGCTTTTCTTTTGACTTACGCCGATTAAACGAACAAAAAAAAGAAGAAAATTGCAGATTTCACAGACACAGTATTCAAATACCCGCTTGCCAATATAATTACTTCAGCTCTGGTTAGTATTTTTGCGATCATATGAAGCATATGGCTTGTTGTTAAATTTGTGATTTTGCGCATCTTGTTTAACTCACTCCACATCCACCCCAAGTAAAACACAATCTGTTGATGAGCTAGGTAACTTAAAAAAAACAGCATTACGCCGGAAAGACACTAGGAAGGAACACCAAGCATTACAGTTTTTTTTTACATAAAGGCAACATAAATAGCTCCACATATCAGTTGACCTCAAAAACAGGAATCTACAAACAACGATACGCTGAACTTTAACACTACACATTTCCATAAAATTCTCAACTATTGGATGAATTAAAAGGACTAACAAAGTAAAATAAAAGGCATCTATAGCTCATCAACATTTCAAAACTGATGGGTGCGTGTAGTTGTAGTTATTAATAATCAAACGATATCGAGGACATTCCATACAATCCAGAGCCTGGAAAATGCAACCGAGCGGAAATTAAAGCCTACCTCATTTGAGCAACAAACACTACGACATTACCGATGCTGTTGTAGCGTAAACCTAAAATGTTATTATCGCTTAAAGCAAAATAAAACAAATTTCCGCTTTTCAAATTCAACAACGCAACAAACAAGCAGAAAGGCGTACGTATTTAAGGATGGACTGCCTGCCAGCCAACCGAAAATAAACAAATATTGTCCACGAAAAAAAAAAACAAAGCATATCATTTAAATCAATTGTTTCTTTAAACGTGTTTTTTTTTCATTTGTTTTACACTTACAGCTGCTTCTTAAGTTAGCAATATTCTTTACCGACGGACTCCCGATAATAAGGAATCATCGGAAAGATTTTTGTTTTGTTTTTCTCTCCAGTTGTACTACCACCACCATGCTTCGATTTATCTTAATCACTAAAAACCGAAATGGCTGCTGCTGGTACAACAAACCGCGCGTATGGTGGAAACAGTCCACATACAATCACATACATCGATAGTTAATGTTTTTCTTCCTTTTTTTGTTTTTGTTTAGTCATTTTCTTGGCCTTCTTTGCGATCTTGTTTCTAGACCGCCTGTACCGCTATAGAATCAGTTTCTTCACGTTACATCGTTTCTGCTATCGCTAGAGCCTGTCTACCTCATTTTGTTGTTTTGATTTACAGTAACGGAGCATCGCTTGCTTTTAATTACAGATATTGCAATTCCTATCCCTTTGTTACTATGACTTCCTTCGCAAGAGCCTTCGTTTATCCTGTACAACATGACTTTTTTTTCTTTTAAAACAAATAAACAAACAAAAGTAAATGAAAACAAACAAACAAAAAAAAAAAACCTAACACCATCAACTAACTATCAACTTGATCGTACTGCTTATCGTTTCCCCGAAGGGTCCACCCCACAAAGTCAGTGTGAGCACCACCCCGTGTGTGAGGCGCCTTTCTTTTATACATCTGCCCTATAGAGTTTACTTCGTACTGTGTAAAAAATTCCAAAAAATACATTATCCATTATGCAGCATTCTATCCGTGCTACGTGCGTCTGTGTACGTGTGTGTTGGTTGTAGTTTTGTGGGGTTTTTTTAACCCGGTTCCGTCCATGAAACCGGAGCACGTCTGGCGTGGATACATGGCCAGCGTCACACCATCACTATCGGGATACCTTCCCTGTCCGCGCTGCCACAATACCGTCAAGTGGGAGGAGGGGTTTGAAGGATGTTGTAAAGCGCTCCGCCTGTGTGTCACACCGAGCGCGGTCTGAAGATCGTCGTCCATTATTTTGTCCCGATGCTTGGATGCAGTGAGGCGTCAAGCACACAGCAGGGAGTAGAATGATATTTGTGCAGCGCAACCACTGAAGACGGGTGACACGTTCATCGAAAGGCGACGGTCAATACTGCATATTCATCTTTAGACAAAAGCGTACTAAAAATAAACAATTTCCTCGCGCCCTACGGTGGGCCGGTTTGCTTTGCCTTGCTCCCCACTTTCCAAGAGCTTCTTGCCGTGCGCAGAAAGCTTAAGGATACACGGATGGCATGCATGATGATGCGGGCGGGTTTGAATGGGAAGTATAGGGAGGATTGTATGCGTCCAGATGGTGAAGTTTTAGAAAGATGATGATGACGATGATGATGCTAACCACCAAATGATTATTAATTCTAGTTGTTGTTAGCGTTATTGGATTTTCCGGACCCGCGCTCCACCAGTCTCGCCGATACCACCGTTCGACTGCTGGATCGATTCGACAAAACCGTTCGAATTGCCATTGCTGTAGGAATTCGCCGTTTTGGCACCACCGTTCAAATAGATTCCGTTCCCGGTGACCTTTCGCTGGTGCAGTTCATCATCATCGTTCAGGACGGGCTGATTTTGTATATGTGTGTGCAGAGAGAGAGAGAGAGAAAAAAAAACAGAAATTCCTTTATTAGTAGGCAGAAAACCGAGAACTGATAAAAAAAATCATTCGACATGCACAATTTAATGCACGTTAAACCTTGATTATAGATTATTGAATGCAGAAATAATATTGACAGCGTGAATGGAAAGTTTGCGTTCTAAGCGACGCAAACCTCCATTCCCAAGTTTAATTGATCGGCAAACATTTTGCGCACAGGTACTCGTTGTTTTTTGCGCATTGAAATTGAACAATATTCCCGTCGCGTTGCACCATCGCATTAAACAATTGGAAGAGTACTAAGCCTTGTGAAAAGTTCAATTAAAATAAGCAACAAACAAAACCGATCGTTCCTATTATCGGTCGGGATCATTTTAATAGATTCCGGATAAGTTTAGCCGCTAACGGGACAAAACGACTAATTTTGTACAGAAATTTCTAAGGATGTTAAGAACGATTAAATTATCATATCAGAAGAACGAACATATATAAGATATCTAGCATTGAGAAAACCCGATAAAAGCTTGTAAATATAAAAATTACCAACATTACCAGCCAGTCAGTAGCTTTGGAGGATATTTCACTGAAGCTCGAACTGTAAAATCTTACTAATTGATCGATCAACTGGCACTAAATCTCTGACCTAAAGAAAACCTAAATCACTAGCGTCCTTGATAACAAACAAGCATTCATTTATGCAGGGGTGATGTACAGATAAGTGCTCGGATCTTTGAAGTAGTCCAAAACGGGGTCAAAAGGGTGCCGACAACAAAACAGATGTGAAGTTACGGCTAACAATCGGTCATACTACAGATTGCAGAAACTTCTCCACTCAAATATCTGTTGTGTGATCAAAGCTTGGACTATATAGAACCTCTACAATCCCAGTATTCACATAAGATTCAAAGATATGGAATCAACGGAGGAGATGGATCAATCGATGAAGGACCTTCGAGATCATCATAAATACGTTGATCTCTGGCAGGTTGCTCATGTCATGAGAATTGTCATTCTGGACGTCCCACCACCGTTCAGTTCTTTAGAGCTGTCCACAAGGGGAGAGGAGACAAGGTAGACCTAAACAGAGTTTGAGCGATTTCGCTGATATGTCTGCTAGCAAGGTTAGGATATTGCATTGGCGGATTGGGTCTAGGAGGCGCTAGACCGTCAGCCATATCGAGGACCATTGTCCATTTGGAACAGTCCAAATGTGCAAAGCAATAGTAGCGCATGATAAGTAAGTATTTTTACGCTTTTGTTTTCAATAAGTTGCTTCCAAGTTGCAGTCCAAGTATATTTGAATAACTATAAAAAATAGTACGAGTTCAATAACACCTAAGAAACTGCGGTAGTGCGGTGGAGAAGAGGATTATCTGTATTCTCGTGCATAAATTAATTCCAGTTTTGGTGAAATCAATCGATAAGCAGAATTTACGCAGTAAGGGCTATAAATGATCAGCAATCAATCAACAGCAAGATCATCATTAACTTAACAATCTTAACAAAGTGAAAATCTTCTGATCTCATCAGCAATACCGGAACACGTAAAAATGATGACTGTTTTAATCAAACACTCAAAGGAGTGTCCCTGCTCGCGTCACGAGAACGGATGTTACGTAAAACTAGTGATCGAGAGAGATTTTGCCGAGTGCTGTCGTTTTCTAAGTGTTGAGTAGTTTGCTTACTTATCCGGCTCTATCAGGTGCGAAAATTTGCACTCTTTCCCAACGAGATGGAGGTGGATGCTTTTGAGAAGTGTTAACTCACTTGCCGGGACCGCAATTACCGCAGCATGCTTCTTCTTCGAGGAAGTGAATAAATAACAAGTAATATTATGCGTCAAATTGAGCATCGTTGCAGGAAAGCCCAAGTCCAAATCAAGTCGGCTGGGGTCAAGGGAAAACGTACCAAGCTTCCGAAGGGTATATGGAAGTAAGTGAGTACTTCAGGCGTCATTAGATGCGTATTTGCAACGGTCAAATAAATACATTGTTCAATATCCTCTTCTCCACCGCACGAACGCATTAACAACAACTATACAGCTTGTTTTCCTGTATGATCCTTCTGCGCTTCTGCGTAAAAAAACAAAAAAATCACCAGAGCGTACTTACATAAAAGATAAATAATCAAACGCTATTCACAGTTGTTTGGCACATTAGGATGAGAGGTCCAAAAAAAACTTCTCGTTGCTCAATTGATGTTTGTCAAGAGCACGTGATTTTTGCTCTTGCCTTCCGTCGTCGTAACCTTGATCGATGTACTTTTGTGACCTTCCGGTTAGGTACCGTCTCCATCTGAGGTAACAATAACAATGCAGACGGAGGGGAATGCTAGAGTGAAGAGCTTTTCTTCTGCATCATTAGACCATTACCTAGCCGTTGGCAATCCGCCGTTCGGTTCTGATCGATGTGGTGAACGTTCTGTTTCATCTTCAGATAACCTTCAAGAAGGTTTTTATTGCTCTCCCGGACCAAAATAATAACCAACCCCTTACCGAAGGACCGCAGTTGAGACAACGCAAACCAAGAACTACAAACCATTTGCTGATGCACAAGAAAAGCTGAAAAACCACCCCATGTCGCGTCGTCTACGTCGAGAAGAAACAAAAAAAACCTGTTGAACTTGATTGAATTACCAACAAGTCAGTACAAATAATCGCACACAGCAAATAAGCACCAGTCATTGTCGACAATTGATCATCATTTTGACGTCAATTTGTGATAAACTCTTCTACGTCCGAGCCATACACGCTACACAAGACGTCCGAAACGAAAATAATTCTTTTCGCTCATTTACGCGATTACCGAGGCTAATGCTTGTAGCGATCTACTATTAGAAAAAAAGTGTGTAGAATCCTGGCGTTCACCAAAGCCGTGACGAAAGCATGACATTTATGCAATGTTTTGTTGTCTACTGCGTCTCTTCTACGATACACTTAAGACAGCTCATGGGTCTAGAAATGTGAAGGGTTTTTCGTTTTCGTTTCTTAGTACGCGAGAAATGCTACATACCATGCAAGCACCCTGGTTGTTATTGACGACATCGCCGTTGTGTAGCTTTCCGTTGGCATGCGACTTGGCCAACAGTGCTTCCGCTTCTCGTTTGGCGCGGCCAACCCGCTTGTTGTAGGCCTGCTTGTAGAAATCGGAGAACAGGAACAGGAACATGACACCGTGCAGTCCAATCCACACCATGAAACCCTTCGGATAGTCGCATTCGGTGAACAGTAGCTGGAACTGGTGCGTGAAGATGGCGACGAATTGGGCCTGCAAATGTGGACGGTAGTCAAAGACAAACGAAATCGGTGAAAATGATCACTCATTTCGGATTGGTGTGGCGCACGGTAAGAAATCTAGATCCAGTTAGCCTTCGATCATATCTTGGTGCCTGCGGTGATGGAGCCCACGGTACCAGTTCCGGTCAATACCAAAAGTGAATTGCGGAAGTACGTTGGCACGCACGCATCACGAAACAGCGTCCTTATACGATGCGCCCTTCACTAAGGGCGGTCGATCGTTAATACATTGCATGGAACAGAGCTGCACACACATACACCAAGAATGCATAGACCCCATCCGCAAGCTGCTACTTACCATCTGGAATGCAGTGAGATACTTTTTCCACCAGATATACTTTTGGTATTTTGGTCCCAGTGCCGCCACCATGTAGTAGAAGTACATTACAATGTGTACAAACGAGTTCAGCATCGCAAAGAATGTGCTGTGGCCACCTGGATGAGGAAGAAATAAATACACAAATAAATACCAGAAAAAAACAACAAATTGTACAAAATTCAAACAAGTTTAAGAAATTAATATAATACTACCAGTGATTGGCAAGCCCCACAATGTTGAACGGGGTATTGTTAAGCTCTTTTCAAGTGTGTCTACATTTTTGTAAACATTGAGAATTAAAAAGTCTGGTTTCAAAACATTAAAAATGAAAAGACATCATATGACTCAAAAACGATTTAAGCTCGTACGTTCGTTTCTCGTATCGTTTATTCTAAAAAAAGACCTTATTATGTCCATTTTCGCGCCCGAATACTTGATTTTCTTAAACGTGTGATTTAAAACAACCGACCAATTTTTGATGGAATATTGCAGAAAATTCAATAGGGTCCACTTGGCTCCCACATTCATCCGTAATTATTCTGGCTCGTAGAAGGCCCTTCGATTCTACAATTTAAACTTTTGCCAAAACTGATGTGAAAATAAATGTTTGCATGTTTTGAGTACTCCATTTTGATCGTTTGAAACGGTTCTGCAATATAGATTTACCAACCTTAAAATCTGTTGGTATTGACAATACGGCACTGGACCGTCATTATTAATTATAAATAAATAAAATATGTTGGTAGCTGTTTCTTTGATTAAGACCTCTCCACTCTAAAATTCATTCCGCCAAAATTTAGCTTTTTAGAGGCCACTAAAGTAAATTACCCTTTAACCATCTTATCAATCGACTGATCCATATATCCGTATATTATGGGCAAACCGATGAACTGAATCGATTACCAAGAGCAAAGCAACAATAAATGCGCCATAGTAGCTACACATTGTATGTTGGCCAAGCTAGTCTATGAGGTATGGTGCAATTGGTTTCTTTTGCTAGTAGCAATGCTTCCTCAGCCACGAGATCTTCAGGGTTTGAAGAGAGTGGAAATACATGTAAACAAACCTGAAGCAATAGTTGAATTGAACTGTGTCAGGACAATTCGAACAATTTGAGTTACGTTTTATTTTATTGCACACCAAGTCTTTGCTTCTTCATAACTACAATTCACTATTTGGCAAGACTTTCTTGAATTCAGCATGCGCCAAACATTGCTTTGTGTAAGAGCTCAATATTGTTCAATAACATTCAAATAGAGTAAGTACAAGTGATGAAAAAAAGATTAAATTTAACGAGACAAATAAAACAAGGTGAATCACAAATGGCTAGTAATCATTAGTACGATCACTAGCAGCATTTATGTCAAACGATTACAGATAACATCACAGTATGACATGTACTGCATCAAAAGTCTTCCACTTCGTGAGTGTAATAGATCGTTTAGATGATTGCTAATTCAAAGCAAATTATCGGATTGAGCTTTTACGGATAGGAAAGAAGACATTAAAAGCATTTATTTCAATTTGAATGATTTCACGTCGTTAGCACCAAATTTTCCACTACCACCCTCGGGTTGGTTCCGATTTTATGGAAAATCCCTTCCCTTCGTATCCGTTTTACATACTGACCAGGGAAACTTCTGGCAGTTTTCCATCATCTTCTCGAACGTCTTGGACACTGGCGACTAGATCCTTCGCTCGACATTACCATCGAAGCAAATGCGTCAGTTACAACATCTTTCATTATCGGCTGCCTCGCACACGCACACACAAAGCAACGCGATTCATAGAGCCAGTGCCAGTGCCGAGAGTACGCGAAACGTATGATCAATTACAACAGGAGTGCCATTTACTTTCAGCTGACTGCTGCAGCACGCTGTTCGACTTTCGATCGATCTCGATTTTTTTTTTGTTTGCGTCCATAAACCGATATAACCTGCTTGCACGACGAGCAGCGGGCAAGTGCCTTCCCTACAGTTGCGTAGGACGACCACTGCACACCGACACTGAATTCTAATCATTCCATGACGTCCGAGACAAAATGGAGCAGCGCGCACATGTAGCACTGAAACTGGAACAATGTTGTACGTCTACGAGCGACGGTGCACCGATTCGACTTTGCACTTTGCGTATTTTCGCAACCTAATGTTGTGGCTCCATCAGCATTCATGATTAGATGCCGTCGGTTTAGTAACTTCCGCCAAATAGGAAGCGTTTCCTTTACTTGGGTAAAGTATTGTGACACTCTTTCGTGTGTCGCAAATGTAAACGGAACCTGTCGTGATGGTGTGGTGGTGGTGGTGGTGGTATGCAGCAGCACCACCAGCGATTGTAAAACATCCTACCCGCACCGGAACGTCAGACACATCATCCCGGAATGTCGATCATTCATCGAAAAAGCTCTGATCGGAGAAACCGGTTTTTGGCAGGACGGAAAACCGGTGCGCCACCGCCACAAGGCCGCGCAGGTACGACGGTAGCAAAGGGAAGCCGCCGGGAAGTACATGGGTGAGAGCGCTTGACTTAAAAATAGTACACAACTTTCCCATTGTCATCACCGACCTAATCTAGCGCCGCAACACAACACGAGGTGGCGAGAAGTGAAGATCCGAATGCTCGCGCAGAGATCCGGACACAACAATACGTAATGACCGAGTGTAAATAATAATAACAAGCAATAAAAATAATAGCATATCGTGGGATTGATAAATGCGAAACGGACAATCTTTCCGAAGCGTGAGTGCCGCCGACATGGCGAAAGTTGGCAGTGATCTTCCTTTTTTCCAGGTTTTGTTTTTGAGAAGAGATTTTTTGTCGCTTCATGCCCCGTAGGGGCGAATGGGCCGGCTAAGTGGATTGCGCAACCCTTTCCATATTGACCCATTTTTTCAGTTGGAGAAGGTGCGAGAGGTTGTGGATATGATTGGCGCAGAGCCAAATGTGCAACACTTACCGGGAGCGAACTTCATGCCCATCCACACCGAGAACGGCATGCAGCCGTGGTGGATGACGTGCAGTGTCGAGACGTGCTGAGTCTTCTTCCGCAGGATGAAGAACAGCGTGTCAAAGAACTCGGTGAATTTCGAGACATAGTACCACCAGCACGTCCGTGCCATCTAAATAAAGAAAATGAGATAGAATAAATATGTATTGCGAGTTATTCAATGCAGGGCCATCATTAGCACTCAATAGTTAAATACTATTGCTTGTGGGAATATCGATTCTTACCCGTAGAGCAAGTGGGTTATCTGAGTAGTCGACAGGCTGGCATCTAAAGCTGTAGTGTCCACCCCATCCACTTTGAAGGTACTGCGAGCGTAACGAATATTTTGTAGAGAAAAGATGAGAATGAATTCCATTTTCAATTAGATGCTAATCATTTGGTCTGTTCGTGTGATTGCATAAACACGATTGCAATCATGCCATTCTCTTTCGAAACAAACGGTTGCACCGAATAATATAGCAATAAAGATAAGCAATTTATTTGCAATGATATGCAACGATCATGGCTGTGTACAAATCTTGGCATAGTAGACGCAACAAACGCATCGGCATGATTTTGCCAGGCAATCTCACTTACCTCGTAGAATATCCATGTACTGAAGATGGTTTGGAAGAGATTATAAATTACTAGAGTATTCCTAAGATCCATTGGTTTTCGCTTTTCCATCAGCTTTGGTGCTAGCGATTTGCTAAAATACGCATAAAATATGCAAAGGCCTAGAGTGGGAAAGGGCGAGGACATCATTGGCCAGTCGGCGACCCGAGGATCTGCATGTATGACGAAGGAAAGAAGAACGATCGATTAATATTTTTGGGAGAAAGTGCGCAATGTCACAATGTGTTGTCTAATTGTACAGGTAACGTCCCATATACCCACGCAGCACAACCCCGTCTCGACCGTAAATCGATCGACCTCATTAAGGTTGCGACGAACGGGCGAGCGACCCAAAATGACTAGCGCGTTCCCTTATCCGCTGACACCGATCGTGTACGCTTTTCCATGCCACCATAATTGTCTCATACTGCTGTTGTTACACGGGTGGCGACATTTGAAAATTATGCATCTGAGCACATACGACAACGCACACGATCAATGGAGGTAGTGATGGCGGTTAGGTTAGGTTAATACTGCACAAAAGGAACGTCACAAACGGAATGCATAATCGCACCTACCCTGCCGTGTCGTGTCGGGATGGTTCGGAATGGAATGTTAAAATCAAAAACTGCCACCAACTGATGGTCGGTGTCGGAAGGTGGGTTACTTTCGATTGGTAATTGATTCGGTACGCCCCGTAGCCAATTGATGTGACACGCGGGTCACGCGTCAAACAGATGGACCGATTGACGGACGGATGGACTGGTTGGGCTGACACGGGCACGATCGATGCGGATTACTAAGCATGAGGGTAGAAAATTTACCATTTCACTTGCAGGTTTTTGCAGGGACATTAGGCACCGTGCTAATTAGTTTACAACGCGCACTTGCCACCGAAAAGATCAAGTGTCGCGGAAGTCATTACCCTCTTTTATTGAGCGTGTTAGGTTAATTGTGGTGTTCGGTTCGGTTGAATTCTCGGCAATCGAAAGTCTATTTTCTGCACTTACCGCTTTGATTGTCCATGAGGTCTCTGTACCAGTCATATATGTTGGTTAAAATCTGTGCCATTTTGAGTGAATATCTGTGGGAAGAGATTGAGAGACGGAGGAGAAAAAAAAATACATAGTAAAAAAGTTAATTTGATGTTTAGTCATACTGATATACAGAGTTGTTATCTTTTTGTGCCAACAGACAGACGAAAAAAACGACCACAATTCGCTAGATTCACACACACACACACGAAAAAAACACAAAAACACAAATTTGCTGCATTTCTCAGACGCTGTGCGGAGAGGAAAATTAATCTTCACGGCAGACACGTTGAAAAGATCGCCGAGTCAACACGATGATCTGCAGCCACACTCGAAAACAACAAGAGAGAAAAAAATAACTGCGACGGACACGCATCGAGAGCCCACCCCGTGATAAGCCAACGAAAGCGAAAATTAGGCCAAGATCGCATCTGCTGCTGTATCGAAAACCGCTTCTTCGCACAACGCCAATGCATGCGGAATACGGGTATGATTTTAATGATTTGGGGATGAGGAAATGCACGGCGACCATACGCAACGGAGCACACGAAAGAATGGAAGATTATTTACACCCAATTACTGCGCCGTGTTGCGTTTCGACGCGAAACGGTTTGCCTAAGCATGTTTCTTCATGCGCCATTTGTAGGTCATCCCTGCGTCGAGGATGAAGGTATTGCGGTGATTGTTATTGTAGGGCTATCAATGACTGTGTTGGATGAACACACATTTCAATCGGGATTTCGATTTTGAATTTACAATTTATAGTAAATCGCACTGATCCTCGGTACGTAAAGATCTGTTATCAGCACGTTGAATGTGTCACGTATTACACAGACGAAGAAGCTCTCCATCATCCATCAAGTGTATCCCCATCAGAGAGTCGAACGATGATCGTACGCATTGTTTTCTCCTTCCCATAAGCGAAGAAGAAGATCGGTCGGTCGTTCGGTTTTGTTGTCTGCCACGCAAAATAACAACATGCGCAACTTGTCGCAATTATGTAATGCAAACGATAGTGAAAACCACCCCAAAAGCACCGTTAAGCGTCGACGGTGTCCGAGCGGCGCGGTACGACGAGATCTGGTAGGTCTCGACTTTGGAATTTCTCGCACACTGGCTACGGCTGCGTAGACCTTCTTCTGCAGGCGTTCAGTGAAGAAAAACAGGAATAACATACGGTTGAGGTTTCCCCCGCCCAGTCCCCCGAATCCGTGCCAATGGAGCACCGATAGCCAGCTAAAACCCGTCACACATAGCAGCCAGAAAGCAAGGATCGCATCGTACCGGGCAGGCTTTGTGTGATCGTGCACAGGTAACCTTGAAGAAGCGGTTGTCCCATCGTTGGACACTGTAATAATCGGTGTCCCAGGGCCCCCTTACTATGTGTGAGTGTGTGCATTACAGGCTCACGATGTAATACGGACGAGACCGGTCCAGTCACACAGCAGGTTCCCTTTTTGTTTTTGCGGCGCGTTTCGCTTACTTTGGCGAACTTTTTCGTCGCAATAAGGCTCGGAAAAAGGTGAATGGCGAAATCTGTGTCTGCAATAAACAAAACGGTGAGCACGACGAGTAAGTGCAGCCATACACTACGCCGCTCTGGTACTGTGCTTCTCGATGTTGCACACAGATTCCTTCGAGACGGTTCGATTTTGCACCGTAACCGGCACATTGCACGTACAGTCACCAACCAACCAACCAGCTGCTGCTGGTTACTCTGGCCCGGTGAGTTCAATTCGGGGTGGCTGCAAGTGTGCTCGTGATTATGCTTTACTACTGTACGCCTCCTTTTCATTGCCGTGGCGTCGCCCCTTCATCTTCCTCATCTGCTTCCCGGGATAGGTGCAGGGTACAGTTAAGTACTCCGGAGCAGTACACGTGAAGAGTTGAAGTAATTGGTTGGCTGGGCGGGGAGGTCGAAATCTTGCACACGACCCAGTCACGAGACGTACAAACCCCCATAATCACTGACCACAGGCGTCTGCGAACTCACACATACACTGGTAGAGCGCGCCAATCCGATGTGTGGGAATTGTTTCACTTTCCACTGCAGGCAGCAAACCACTCTCCATGCCACACGGAATTTCCACGCAAGAAAACCGCCAAACGCACACATCCATCCAGTGGCGAGTGGCTTAAGTAAGCGAACCTGGCAAAGGAAAACGACGCAAACACCACGCGAAAGCGTCTCTCGATCAACACCAGCGCAGCAGCAACGAGCGCGCATACTCACCCCGCCAGTTATGTCATCATCGTCATGTTCCGTGGCGGCCGCACACGCGGCGTCATCGAGACTAGTCCAGAAGAAACGGCACAAAAAGGAGAATCGAATCGCGAGAGCCAACACAGTGTCCACAAAGGTAGGAAACACCAATACAGCCCTGGCGGTGAATGGCTTGTGTGTGTGGTTGGCAGCCGATATTTAAAATTCACCGAAACAGGTGCGTTTTGTCCTCAGCCGGGAGATAGGAAATCGTGATCCCAAGATGCGACTTGACCCAAGCAAGAACCCATCATTCAAGCGGACAGATTCCCTTTCGTTTGAGCGCGGGATCACACTTCATTCACTGTTTGTGTCGACCTTCTATTTTGCGGACGAGAGCTCATTCACTTTTACTTGATGATAACACAGTTTTTGCTTCCAAGCTTCAGCATAACAAACACACACATGCACATACATACGGACAAAAAATGAGAGGAAAAAATCGCGAAGCACTTTGCCCGGTCACTGCACAAGCACGAGTAACAAGTGATTATATCGAAAGGAAAATGAAGGTCATCTGGGTACCATTTCCCGCCAGACGCCATGGAGGGGAAAAAACATTTCACATTGTTTTTGAAGGTTAGCAAGAGTTCCCTGCAGACGATGATCTGTTAAAAGATCGGTCTCTAGTCAGCTCACCTCGCTTGGAAAACCGAATATCGCAAAAGTACGGAACACACCCGCTGCCGACGGACGATGGTTCACTTCTGACGGCTTACTCTCATCCACAAACTTGCTCGACCGGGCATTGAAGTCTTTCGTGTTCGTCTGCGTCGTTCCGGTCCTTTTTTTCATGAAAGCGTTCTCGTCCGGCGGTGGATTCGTCTTCATATTATCTATTGGAGACGATTTTATCACGCACACACATGGTATGCAGCGGTCACGAAAATATCACACTACTAGTCACACTTTTGTTTTACAAGGTTTTTTTTTATTATGCGGATGTTTGCATTGAACGGCGGAACTATGTGTCCAGGTGTTACTTTTGAAGAGGTTACAATGTTTTCTAACACTGTAAAAGAAAAAAAGTTTCACATCATGTAGCGAATTGAAACAATTGCGAAGAAGAGCATAAAATTGTCCAGAATAATGGAAGGCACATATCTCGTACCGTTCCCATCGCCGAGGTTAAATTGTGCGTGCTTGACTACCAGCAGTAGTCAACACAAGCATAATGCTTTTACCACGCGTACTCGAAACATGCTAATTACAACTTTACCATCCGATGCACGACTTCATCTGGCGATGAAGCCTGTGTAAATAATAGGTTTTATTTCAAAGCGCATTTTGCTGTTACAAAGCGCAGCCACACGCGGGCATTTAATGAGATTAATCGATAGAGTAACAATTAATATGAGATTTTTTGATACACCAAGGCAAACACGAAACCGCAACAGCTAATTGAATCCATTTTACAGCCTATTTAGCTTTTCAGCTTTCGGATTGCGGCTGTGGGATGGCTGTTGGGTACACATGTCATTGAATCGGAAGGACAATGTGCTATTCTTGTTTGCCTTAATCGAGCGCTTGATACTACTACTTCACAAATTTTGACATTTTTCTTATTTGCTTTCGGGCTGAAGCTGAAGGATATCCTGCCGGAGCTAACGTGACTACGATTCGGGCTGCTGATCAGCGTTAAAAACTACTGCCGGAACTTATCAACCACGCCAAGCCAATGCTTTTAAGGCACGGTAAGAAATAGAAGGTGTGTCGTGTCTGATAATATTATTCTTTCCCCGACCGTTCAGTGGGGATGGGCGTTGGAGTGCAGACTTGCTTTATGTAGTCACAAGATGATCGCGAGAGCTTCGTCAAGGTTAGGGATTATTTAAGAAGGTTTGGTGCTACTTGCTGCTGTCTCGCGCACAAAACAAGAAGTTGTAGTCAAACATCTCTACTGGCATCACACCGAAGATCACTACATTTGCGCATGGATCAGTGCGTCTCATTCACTGCGAACTTTTGTTTGATTATCACTTATTACGCGCGGACAAGTATGTTTAGGCTGAAGCACAGCAACTTGTGCGAAACATGCGTACAATGTCATGTTGATGCTTTTGCTAATAGAACGAACAAATCTGCTGAACACCTGGTTGGACAAGCAATTTCATCGCTAAACGGCAACGTTGGCCCATCCGTGTTACATCATTTACAGACCGACAGAGAAAACATTCCTGGAACCAGAATTTATTGCCATGATCCGAATCTGTTCTAGGTCGACGATCGAATCACAGCGAAACCTGCTAAACTCTATACCAAACTAGTTTTCGTTCATCTTTGGCAGGTAAAGAAGCACACCGGTTTTTAGTAAGAGCGTCCTAAAATATCCTAAAATTGGCGGTCATCATCCAAAGTGTCCAAAAAATCAGCTATAAGCTTTTGGGAGATTCTCACCTGCTTGTAGAAATGCAAATGAATAGATCCGGCATGGGGAGAGAGGGAGAGAGCGAAAGAAGAAGAAAAAAGCACACATTGTAATAGAACCTGCCAATACTGTCACATGTCCCTCCATGGGAACGTGTTGGGTGGGTTCATCAATATTCAGCATTGGCTAGAGTATTCGGGGGTTAGCATCGTCTTTTAGGTTTTTTTCTTCTGCGTCTTCCGAGCCTAGCTTTCCAAAAGCCGTGATTCTTCACTTCTGCTATGCTTGTTTCAAAGTCAACGGGTACAAGCCCTAATATATAACCTTAAAAACAAGGGCATTGTTTCACAGCTGTGTCAATCTGTTCTTTTTAAAGTTCGACTAAACGAGATGAAGCTGGAAAAGTAGTTTTAGTCGCGAAACAAGAACTCCTAGCCTTTTGTGTCATATTAAAATGTAAAAATTGGGAGAAAACCACAAAAAAAAATTATTTGTACCTGTACCCTTACCGAGCAATTAATAAGCTTCACCTTGTGCCATACGTGTGTTACTCCGCAATGGAACAATTATTAAATCAGGTTAAAACGAAATAAACAAACAAAAATCGTTAACCTTCAAAGCAATGATCGTGCTCTGCAACTATCCTCTACCAACTACCACGTTTGGCGGTAATAAAACAACAATGAACCAAAAAACAAGCGCAAATCGAAATAAAACTTGCCAAAATTGCTGGCTGCAATCGAAAGTCCACAGACGGCTTTGGAGTGTTGAAAATGCGGTACACTCATGATGACTTTTGTGATGTCACTCGAGCTAACGTCAATGCAATGGTTTGAGATCTGCATAGTGAAATTGGGATGAAGCGTGACTAATGAGGATTTAAGTGACGTCGTCGTTCGAAAAAATGCTAATGGTGGGAAACCCTTAGTTTGGAACCAAAACCCAAGAACACAGGCCATCTTTTAAATGGTAGAGTTAACAGAAGAAGCAATACAATTCGCTTATATTCCACACGATGCCAAATACGTGTCCTTCTATGCTCACCCACCATGTTCAACAGGTTATTGCTTCATCGTACCTGTGTACACGAGCCGTGCCAGCAGTATTCGCAAATGCGGAACGCGATTTCCAAACCCAAACCTTGCCCTCTCGATCAAGTGATCTAGCAGCAACAGCAACAGCTGTGGCACAGAGGGTATAGGAAGAAATTGCAATCTGAACCGTGATCGAAACCTTCTCGAGAGCCTTCTAGAGAGTTTAGCGATAAAGCATTGGGACAAGTACTTTACCAGCGTAAACGTTTTTTCTCGATTGTTGCTGCATTGCACTGCGCGAACATTCTGCACTATGATGCAAGATAATGTTCGAGATCCGATCAGAGTTGCCCAGGGGCAACGGGCCGGTCGGCGATTTTCACCGACCAAGATAATCCATTACGGGCGTACCAATTGCAAGACGCAATGTAGCTCACAAAATTCAAGCTTTACCGTCCCCTTGTAACCACACCGAACCGAACTGAGCAGGAGCGATATTAAAAATTCATTCATTTTTAATTGCATCAAACATCATTGCCCAGCGCATGCCGGGTGGAAGCAGAGCACGAGCTTGTTGATGGTTAGGACGGGGAATGCGAAACGAACACGGAGCTATCCGAAACCGAAATATTCTCCACAACGTGCGGCTGGTGTAAAAAATCCACACAGACTTCGATCGACTTTACGGGGTTTGAATCTAATTAGATGTTTGTGAGTATGTGAGGAATAGAGGTGGATAGGTCGCGACGGACAGTAATAACCAGGCCGCTGGGCGCCGACACAATACTTTGGCGATATCTGAATATTGGAATCGTTCGCTCTAACGTGTAGCTTAATGGGGGCAAAGGTTGCCGGATGTATTTTGATGGCGTGTATCATTGAAAGCCAGTTGCAAACTCAATTAACGAGAAGCGGAATGCGAAATAAAACATACAATCTATAGCAAGCTGTACCCCGTCAACCGCTTGGAGATATTGACTGTAGTTATAATTCGAAATCCACATTTAGGGATTGATAATTGTGAGCTTTTCGCAGCATTTGCGATTTTTTGTGTACTATTGTTGTGTTGCACTGTTGGGGCAAAAAGGGGCAACGACTAGCAATTTTAACAAAACCCTTGCATTTATGCACCACCACATCAACGTTGAGGCATTGGTTTAACCAGCTCTGTTTCCAAACAACACCGTCCACCGTGTTTCACCTCTCTGTACCGCCCCGGTAGTTCTCTAATAACAAAATTGGCACAGTATCCCCCCATTCAGTTCAGTCAAATTTTCCACTTTCCATGGGGGGGCATTCGCATGGCCACCCGAAAAGAGACGGAAACACTTTGTTTCGCGTTCTTGGGGACGTCTTTTGGCAATTCCGTGCTTACGACAGACCTATCGTTGGATGCATGAAAGGAGGGAACCTTGCAACACGCACACACGAACGAAGCCAAACTTCCTGGTTTTTGGGTTTGACGATTTTGTTTGCCTCAACCGTGTACCGTGAGGCCTAACAGCGACCACACATAAACAAAACAAGGGCCGTCTTTCGGGTGCCTGAGAGTGAGTTTGTCCACCACCGTCGACCGGCGGCACGCTTGCGAAAGGTGTTTGGTGGAAGCCTTTCCTAGCTTCCGTTGCTTGTCCCACCAATCTGTCGTGCAGCGTCACGCACGCAATTCCATGCGCACCGATAATTTGTCGTCGCCTCGTCCGGGGGCATTATTTTTGCACGTATTTTCTCTTTCTACCACTACTAACCGATTCATTATGAGAGAGGCTCGTCGACTTGGACTTTAAAATGACGTCAGTTCCTCGCGCTTCTTCAACAGTATTCTCGGGTGGTGACGGTAAGGCGCAAATAGGAGTGGACTAGCAACTCACCGTTAACCTACTCTTTTCGCGGGGTTTGGGGCGGTGGCAAAGTGCGCGAGTTGTTGATATTTCCTCATTGAGAAATCATTTCTCGAACGTTCGTTCGCACGGTGCAACCTTGTACGAGACAGAGAAGGGGATTGGAGCCAAGTGGAGGATTCCAACCGGTGGCAATAGCAACCAGCAACATAAGCTTCCCTCTCGATGCTGTTTCGGAAATGGTCTCCGCTCGTATACGGGTGCCGTGTGTATGGTGTGTGTGTTCCGTACACGAAATGATGCAGCAAAGAGAGATAGTCTGACTATTTTTTTTTTTTTTCATTTTCCCCCTCCCAATGGCCATCATAAAACATCGTCTTCACGATGTAAGGTCTGCGCGTATGCGTTGAAACCAACCGACCAAACTAATCGGGGTCATCATTGCTCTATCAGCGTTCGCGATTGACAAATCTTTCACTTCCCAAGCGGAGTTCAACAACGAACTATCATTGTGGTCCGGGGTAAGATATTTCCAATTTGACCTTTCGAGGACGGTAGGGCTACTTTTGCTGGCCCTTATGGAATGTTCCTTCCTGCGAAGAAGATGCCTGAAGGTTAATAGGGTTATTATTGAACAAATTAATGCGGAGAATCCGGTTTAGCATCGTGAATTTATCTTTCCATCGGTGGCCATCGGATTAACTGATTAAGTCAGTTATCACAGAGCGCTAATCAGACACGATACGACAGAAATGGGAAGACAGTGTTGACCGATAGCAAACGGAAAATGCTTATCACATATTGAGCTGGCCGATAAAATGGACATATCAGCAGCGTTTAAAAGCTCTTATTTTTTGGCATTTAAAGTATTGCAGTCTGTCAACCGATGAACCTCAGTTTGAGATTGATTGGCCGTACACAATTGTTTCCGGGATTTATACCATATCCAGCCAAGTAAGATAAAGAGACTAACGATTCACTTGGAACCGCTAATCCCTGGCCTGAGTTTCAAAATGAACACGTTGATGTTGATACGCGATATCAGTGACGTGTGGCCAAGATCAAAGTCTGCACCGGAGGCTATTCCATACCTTCAAGCTGAATCATCCGCTTCTGCGTCTTTTGAAGAGCCAGCATGGGGCCTTGAACAAACACATTGCCACTAGGGGTGAAGTGGTTGGCACGATACCGATCTTTTTGGTTCTCGTCCCCATTCATCCCGCAGGGGTATACACGCACCCACACAGATGACTCTGAGGATAGTGCATGGAGCTAGCCAAATAATTGTGCAACAAGTTTTCCGCTCTAGGCAGAGTGTTGTTTTGTACTGGTGTTTGTAACGACACACTATGTTTTTCCGCGGGAAAACCCAATCATGGATGGAGGGGGGAGGGGGAGGGGGTTGTCTGTTGGGTGGTTGTCGCATTTTTATATCCAATGGTACACCCCACATCGCTTCTTCGATTTCGAATGTCTGACTCAATGCAACTAACGCATGCTTGTTATCATCATAGCTGAAAGGGGTTATTCATAATTCGATTACTCACTCGGCTAGTCGCTCGGTTTATCAACAGAAAGTGAGGGACAAAATGTTCACACATACACAATGATATATAGGCGTACTGTTTTTTTTTTCTTCTTACGGTGGTCCTGCCCGCTTCAGGGTATTCCCTCTCTCCTCTGATGGGGAGTCGCCCCAATCACAAACCACGCTTCACTGTGTTTTATGGAGTAGACAGTTTTGGAAATCGATACACGTCGATTTCCCACTGCCGTTTGTGGGACACACCACAAAGTACGTGTGTACGTACGCACACCAATACACGCGCAAAACGCGTGATAATGTGTTTCACCTGTTTCACCGTGGTCTCTGTTCCAGCGCAGGGCCTTCTCTCTTGCATAGCAATACCACCACCCTTGGTTGAAAGAGTAAGTTATCCTTTTCACGACCCGGTCTCTTAGCGCGCGCTACTGCACACGCACCCACGGGAATTGGGATTTACTTGCGGCTGGTTTTTTTTTTGGCTTTTTGCTTTCGCAGTACATGAGATGCGTTTTTGGAGGTTACTCTATCGATAAGCTGCTACTATCGCTTGGCCATCATTTGTGGGCTATAAAAGTATAGTATGTATGAAGCTGTTATAGCATGCGTTCCGCCTCGTTTATGAGGGGCGTGAATGCTTCTTGCGGACGCTTGAAAGTGGATGTTGCTTTTGCGGGTTATGCAGTCACAGGACAGAACAAAAATGTGTCTCTCCTTTGTCAGTGGAGGAAGAGGTGAATTACGAAGTCTGGGGAGACAAATGGGGAGTTGTTTGTTCGATTATTTTAGACAGCAGCAGGTGACATTTGGAGCAGGAGGTCGACAAAGTTCGATATTCAAAAAGAAATTGTAGTTGTTTTGGGGCCCTGCTAGCACCATCTTTGGAGGAACATTTGAAGTAAGCAGTTATGCATGCCATGACGCGTATTTGTGACAGTAGGCCATATGATGCGATTTGGGGTTGTTTCACTATCTTGATTTATCGTCTCTCTTGCTCTAACAACCGGTGGGGCGCATCGTCACAGCTGAATTTAACGCGCTCGGTATGCTTCTTCTGTTGCAACTCTGGGTGATGTTTTTTTTCCTGATATGCAGTCTCGGTACGCACTGGATGTAGTCGCTCGGCACGTAACGACTCACTTTCGTGAAAAATCTTTCCCATATCGTACAGAGCGGGTTGATTTTTCGAAAGCAATTCGCAGCAGCACAACAGCCGGCACAACGAACGGTTTATATTGAGCATTCCGTTACCCCGTATATTACGCGCACACAACATCAGCTAGTCGCCATACACACCATTCAGAAATCTCTTGACCGTTTTCTGGTGGTGGAATACAAAAAGCGGAAGAATTTCCCGGCTCGATGTACACGATTTGGCCACCGGTACGCGGCAAAGGGGGTGAAACGCTACCACCGAGATCCGAGTACTGAACTCGCGCGCTATAAACTATCGCACCATACACACCCATTGGCAGGAAGATAAAAACGCCGAAAGTGCGTTCTCGCTCTATCTCACTTGCACGGCCAGCTACGATGGTGAGAGCGGTGCGACAACAAACTGTTTTCTGAACCCGTGAAGAAAAACTACTTCCACTGGCTAAAATTAGCTTGCAGGAAAACAAAACCATTCTCCTGCATTTGGGGACGGGTTTCTACCTAGAAAAGCACGAACAAGAAACAATCAGAGGCTACCACCACTACGCGTACAACAGCACACTACCGTAAAACTTTCTTTCCCGAACGGGAAAGTACAACATCGCGCCACATGGCAGACGCCACACAGAGGATGATACATGCGGGGTTGGTTGCTAATTGCATCAGGTTGCTGTGTTCGGCAATCGACAGGTAGAAGAACATTTTGCAATCAGAATGGTCGAACGATCGCACCAACACGGAAGTAGCTTTGCGGATTTGGGAAGGCAGGCGGAACCACACAAGATTGGGATAACGCACCGATCCATTCTGATAAGAGACGGCTTCGTAACGATATAACTTATGGGCGGAAAACACTGCGAATACTGCTGCTACTGCTCTCGGTAGATGTGCATCTTGCTGCCAAAAACCTTTATCTTTTCAACGGCCTGTACATACAACGTTGCAGAAGAGTGGCCAATGAATCAGATCACACCTCGCAGAAAACCACGTACATTACATATATCGATGAAAGAGCACACCAAAAACCAAATCAAGAAGCAACAACATCACACTCGAAGCAAAAAATCACACAACTCACGCACGCACGCACGCACGATACACACAGCAGCTGCTGGTCCGGTGAAGAACAAACGAGGGAAATACTATAGTCAATGAACACACCCCCTCCCCGAGAAGATATCCAAAAGCATAATTTGTGCTAATGCAGTAAACAGAAACTCACTATTTTACGCTGAGCTGCGGCGAATCAATCCTACGACAGGAGCGCGAGCAAAACACGTCCGAACTTTTCAAGCGCTACTAACACAGTACGGTTCGTTCCCGAGATACGCTCTATATGCCGTTGGCTGCTCGCTCGCCGACCAATGCCGAAACGGCTCCTTCAATTGTCAGTTTTATCCATGTTGACAGTACTGCCGGTCTGCACTATGGGCCAAAATACGCGTTTGAAGAAAAATTCTACATATCTTTGATTTCGATAAATGAAATACGGCCTGAACATACGCAAATAAAAATACGCAAATGAAAATAAGCAAATTTTTATAGTTTGTCGAAAGAAACGATATAACATTGATACATTATTCTTAAGAAGCACTGGAGAGAGCATAGGAAAGTGCTGTATAAGATAAACGGCTTCCGAAACAATAATGTCCGAAGATGATGGTTTTAACGGTTTTCGAACATGGTATTTGAATTATTTAGATGTGTTTCGGAAAGCCGTTGCAATTTATTTAACTGATGGATTTATTTAACTGAATTTTCTTACTTCAGCTTGATCCGTAAAGGTCACATGTCTGGAGGGTAAGATAAATAGTTTTTTTCGTTCACCTTTCTGAAAAAATTCAAATAGAGATGTTTTGGCAGTAGTTCTTCCACTCACATTCATATATTGATTCAAGATATAGACAATTGCTCTGCCATTGCTTTGCGTTGAGTACACGAATGTGGACTGTAGATTGTAAAAAGAACGCTAGGATAAAATTCCCTTGCAGTTAAAACCTGTACCAATTTCTAATTTCTAACAGATAATCGATAAACGAATACGAAAAATTCCAACACCATTTCAGTTGTTAATCTTTTTTTGCAAGAATATCAATAAGTATGTTTATTGCTTTTTTGAATTATTGTCAACGAAAGTTTCACATTTAATGTTAATATCACATGCATTGGTCCTGTAACCTTAATAAAACCATAGCTAGCTACCACTAGTTCCCTGTTTCTTTGTAAGTACACCGGTGTCCCTTAACAAACAATAAAAATGTTAGAACAAAAATACGAGAGCCAACGTGCAAGTAAAGCTAGGAGGAACCCGTCCCTTAAACAAGCTCGTAACCAAATATTTCCTCTAGACTGTAGTCAAAATTTCTAAAATCCTCTTCGTAGAGTAAATACAACCGCTTCAGGGTTTCCGAAGGAATGTCGTTAAAGTAATGGATTAAACGCTCCCGTGTGCTGGAAGATTTGTACACCATTGGAAAGGTTAAACCGTGCGCACCGACCAAATGCAGTGCTAGAGAGGAATCGTCCGCCAACGTTTCATATTTGCCTATAACATTGTAGTGTATCAAACATGGGTGGCAAAGGTTCGACATCGGTTCCCAGTGTTCGTTAAAGGACATGGTTCCATTTTTGCTCAGCTCCGGCGTAAGTAAGTACTGTACGAATTCGTTAAACGTTACATCATCAGCATTGGTGAGCGATTCATTGGTGGCGTGCATACGAAAAGATTTGATGATTGTTCGGCCAATGCGAGCCTGTAGAAAAAAAAAAGAAGTATAAAATAGTTGGCATTAAATACGTACAGATTGCACTTTGAACCGTGCTGTACCCGTCGCAGATACCTGAAAGTATTTGGCACTTTTGGAGTTTGCCTCCAGCTTATTGCGGAAGGCGGACAAAAGTCTTTCAAACGGGTGTCGAACCAAAATGAATCGGTTGTAATCTGACAGCACAGCAATTTTTTCCTCATCGCTCAGCATTTGAAACGTCTCAAACATTCCGGAAGCATGTGCCAGATCAGCAGGAATTTGTAATGGATCCGTGCCGTTCCATTTGTTTATCAAAATCATCATGACACGTTTCCAGTTGGTGCATGCTACCTGAAAAGGTAAAGGAAAGTATGAAAAGCGAGCAAGAGTGGAACTTTTGCTGAAGTATTTCACTACCTTTGGTACATAACAGTACAGAAACTTATGTTCACGATCGATTAGCAGATGATCCGCTGGAAGTTGTTTCAGCTTTTCCATCCGTTCCGCAACATCATCCTTAACGTTGTACTGGCAGGACTTTTGTAGAACGTCTTGGCGGTATAGATTGTTCGCCTGTGTTAGCTCGTACTCGTACTCCTTGTATCCGGATGTTAGTATAGAATTGCCCGTATCTTCCACAGGCCAATCACTAGCCTCCAGACACGACAGCAGCAGGGTGGAAAACATAACCGTTCTCCACGTGACACACATTTTGAATATTATTAGAATGTTACATTAATTGGAAGGAAGTTTAACTTTTCTCTTGGCGCGAACCACAGCACAATTCCTTTGGTCATCGGGAGTTTCTGGTTCGGATTGTGGCGTATCTATGCTTTCACGCGGCCCACATTCCTTCAGCAGGTGATTCCCACATTGTTGCTCAGGTGGTTTGTTTACAGTTCAATGTCACAAACAACAATGCGTGATCGTTCCAGCTAAGCTCTAATCAGTGGAGAAAAAGTGCAATGTTGATTGTTTTGTCATTGGGCACACTAAAACGACTGCTAAATGGTTCGTTTATGCGAATGTACCTGTATTTTTCCAGAAACATAATCTTCTTACTACCTAAAACAACCGGAAAAAAATAAAACTAAAACTGTTTACGGGCAACAGGCTGGACAACAACTCTACCGATCGCCATGTTGGATTATTTGACAGCGATTGGGAATAGTAGCACTGCTGTCGAGAGTGATAGAGACAGGGGTCAAAATTGATTTTTATTTATTACGGTGAGTTTTTTCCTTAGATTTCGCGATGATGGAAATGCATGTTTCTGAAAATTTATGGTGCCATTTGAGCTTGTGAAAGTTGTTGGGATTTTTTATTATAATCTAAAAAACTTTGATCGGTGTTCCTTTTCTACGATTGTTGTACGAACTCGGTTAGGCTATGGAGTATCATTTTTGAACCAACATCATACGAGGTCAGTACTTGCAAGTTTGTATGCTGCGGTAAAAAGGCAGGTTTAGCTTGAGAAGTATGGGGCTGTTCTGGTTAAATAGCACGCATCAGGGTCAAGTTATGTGTTTTATTGTAGCGTTTTATATGTATCGGATTAATTGTATTTATAGAATATTCGTTTCAATGCTCATAGAAGCACTCTTACGTACTAACACAAAACAAAAAACACTCCAAAGAAAAGGTTTGAACGGCTTCCGGAAAGTGTAACATAATTAAACGGAGGACATACTTTTACACTATCTACTTGGTTCATCCCCTGTGCTGACATCTGAAACGAAGCGTCAAAACAATGATTGAAGGAGAGGAAATTGTTAAGCAATCCCTGAAGAATACTCACTTTTACCATCACAAGCAACAATTTTCACTTTGTCCACACGAGCAAACTCGTGCACCTCACGAAACTCCACATCGTTCAACATCAGCGTCCAAACGTTGTCACAGAAGCGATAGGTGTTCAGTTTGGCGGCTTTGAAAGTGACACGCGACTTTACCCGGTTCGAAAGTGCCGCATTGATGGATTTATCGAACTGCACCAAAACTCGTCCAGCCAGTTGCGGGGTGATTTGTCCATACTAATAGAAACAGGCAAACATTACAAGCAAGCTAACGTCGGGCAGCATTGCGTGCCATATGGTACACCGATACGGCCGGAAGATCTATCATACCTGTATGAGCTCGTCCAGACTTTCCTGCAGCGTGTTGCCAAGGGTTGTGTTCCGGTACAGCTGGTAGGACATATTCACTTTCCGTACAACGATTTATACCAAGTGCAGTGTTGTAATTGTCTGATCGTTCACTTCCCGCAAGTTTGTGGTTTTCCAAAATGAAGCAGCTTGATTGGGTGGTGAGAAAATCAAAACACAACTAATGACAGTTGTCGCCAGGGATTGGCAAGCAGTGTGACAGTTGTAAAATGGCAAGACGTTTTGCTGCATGGACAAAATAGTTCAAACAAACCGTTGAGATAGACAATTTAAAAAATGTTCATTTTTAATATTATGCTATATGGTCGGTGTGTTTGACTTTTATTAACTGGTTAAAAAAAAAATAAACGGAGAGTATTGAATAAAAATGTTGTAACAGATAATGTAAAAAAAATACTGGTAGGTAATAGTTAAAATGGTTTGGAAATAATTTGCATTCTAAGTAGTTTTACATTATTTGACTTCCTCTGAGTAGTGTTTATAAGAAAGTCTTTGATTTATTTAGTTTAGAATGTAAATAAGACGGAACTAATGAAGGGTAAGATCGGTCATATAAACGAATACCTTTCCGGTATTCGAATTTAATAAGCGAAAGTTAGAATATGAGCAAATGAATATATTGACCGTTGGAAATTTTGTTGTGTTGATCTGTTCGTGCTCTATTTACCCAACACCGTTCCCCCCTATAACATATTGAATCTTCCATTCCCCAAGAGTCCTCCCATGTCCAGTCTCTGATCATCGTATTGCCACCGCACTAGTTTTGAATGGTAATCCGATACTTTCTATTGCTTTCTGATCACGCACTCTAAACGGTGGCGATGCACGAAACCCGCCTCATCCACCAAATGGAGATGATTGTTTGCCCGCATCGTTTTTCCCGTGGTCGGAACGAAAGCATACTCGCCCGAGAGTCCATTAGTGGAAAGAAGTTCATTTACAAAGCCACGCGCATAACGAATACCTTGCCCCGCAGAGGTAAAAAATATTTGAATGCCTCATGCGGCACCCCGAAGGAAAAGGTAATCGACGCACTGTGTTTGGAGATGATTAAAAATAAACGGAATTATTTCGAATCGTAAACTAACTCCTGGCTGTCCGTGATGGACGCGATACCCGTAGAGTGTCCACGAATCGATCAGTGTTTGGTTTGGATGAGGAGCGTTGGGTGCAAACAGTGCCCAAGTTACTCCGGCTTCTTCTAAAATGCTTTTCCGTTTACCTTTGTTCTATTCAATCTTGCGCGCGCTCTCGCGGGATATGTTTATTTTGGACGATAAATGTCAACTTCCCGAGCCGAAAAAAGGTAGGACCGTAGTCCGTGGGCTGCAGCGAGACAGGGGCACGGGGTGGTATGTTGGCACCACAAAAATTTCCGTTCTTACGGTCCTATGATGAAGGGATTCAGAAGGTGAAAGGGAAGTAGGATCAGACAGTCGGGAAACGATCACACGGTTCGATGAAATTAATGACGTTGACAGAAGGAAGCGTTCCCGCTTGACGACGGAGACGATCGGAGTCGATGGGCAAAGATTTCTTTTCCAAATTTCTCCCCCCCCCCCCCCCCCCCCCTCAAACAATGTGACACAGATCCTACGGGTAGGATATTGTTACCCTAAAAAAAAGAAGAAGAAAAGCCAAGGAGGGCTTGGCCGGAACGGAAAATTTGCCTGTTTTCCCACCAATGCCGCTCTGTTGCTGTCGGTCGTTATTTTCCTTTTAATTGAAATGAATGTTGTCCGGGGTCGGCTCTGCTTGAACCGTGGTACGACCCGACCGGGTGGAATGGGCGGCAGCTGGAGTAATTTTAAGATTTTTCCAACTCAACTAGCACGCACATGCGGCGGGGTAGTGTGTTGTGTCTTGGTGCGGAAGTTTGCAAAAGGGAAACGTTAGATTGATGGTGACATCGTGACAGAACGATGGTTGAGATTTGCTTTCAATTATTCATCAATCGCGTACTGCCAAGGTACACATTATCAATCCGAAGGGGGCGACTGTATTATGTTTGTGTATTTGTGTGCGTAAGTGTGTATATGTTTGTATGTGTGCGAGTGTAGGACAAATAAAACCTAGCCCAGCGGAAAACTGCCACCGAGCACGGCGGCGTGCCTCCAGCTGGACCAATAAAGTTGAATAAAAATAAACATAAATATCAAGGGAGCGAGCGAGCTTTGCCTGGGCAATAAAATGTGAACAAGACAAAGGAATCGTAAAAAATCATAGCACCGAGGAAAACGGTAGCTAATCAAGCGAAGGACCGAATATATTAGTACAAGTAGCCCGCAGGCTAAGCACATACCTTATGCCTTATGCACCAGAGAAGCCAGTGCGCTAACGGCACGGACAGCGATGAAACATACAGTCGAGTAATTAATCTTCAATTTGTGTGCTTAAATTTTGAAGATCCACCATCCAGTGGGACATGGGAAGTACACGAAAACACTCGTTCAAATTAAGGTCTATTTAAGGTTCTTCCTAATACAATAGAATTGTTCCTCCCGACAGGTATTTGCCACCTATATTCTGCCATCTTTGTGCTCTATTGTTTATGCTATGTAGTGGGATCAACCACCAGCGATCCTGCAATTCCGAAGTTTTGTAGAAGCCAGCTCGACTAGACTAGACTCCCTCGTCTCGTTCGTTGCCATCGTCAACGAACGATGTGTGGATGCAGCTGGCCGTGCGGTTGTTTGTTTTATGAAATACGTATTACCAGGGCGCAGGGCGAAAAAGGCATTCATCCGTTTGTTGCGCTCATAAAAGTGTGCATCTACACAGAACGGACGGAATATTAAGAGGCGCTTAGGTTTTCTTGATGTGTTCGAATTTCTGATTTCATGTTTGAAGATGGGTGTTGCGAGCGCATTGGCAGCCTTTCCGCTCCGGTTTACAAGGTGTTTGAACGCCAGGAAATGGATTTTTTCCAAAGGATTGATTTAAATGAAGAACAAGAAACGAACGAACGAAAGAGTTGCACTGTTTAATTAGGTCTTTCATAATTCGTTTTATACCTCGTTTCATACAACATAACGAGGAAAAGAAATTTTGAAACTATTTGCCTACCTATGAATTTGAGTTATTTCACCTATAAGCAATCTCATTCAAATCCCATCCGGACCGTTCCCCTCTAGTAAGGACTGACTATCGAACTACGTGGCATCAGAAAGTCTAGTGCGCGTCTAGTAGTTAGACGAAGGTTTTCACTATTTTCAAATCCAGAGTCATATTGTTTCATTTCACGGGCAGTCGAAGTTGATCAAAATCTTATTTTAAATTTTCGCGTGAATATGCCTTGTCCAAAGTACTTTCCTCCTTTATAGTCTACTGATATATGTTTCTTTTGGTGGATTTGTTAATTTAATTAAAATATTTCTTGGGATTTGATCCACGGACATGCCACGTGGAACCCTTGGAACACGTGGAACACGTGGAAGCCGGACCGCATTTCAGCAATTTTCTGCTTTTTCTGTTGTTTAATCAAAACTTAAAAATAAAGCATTAGTTAAAATCAATTATAAATTCTTTGCGGACTGCAGAGTAATAGTAAAGATCCCTGCACATCGATCCCTCATCAGTTCGAAACACACGATCAATAGAATGTATACCAAAGCAGAACGTATAAAAACACAGCGAAGGACAAAAAGAAAAATAAAAACAACCGTATTTGCCTCAGCCGGCAGCAAATGTTTCCCAACCCAATGGAAAATCCATCTTACGGTCACATTTTTTCCTTCCATCCCAGCCGACCCAGCCCGCTCCGAATGGTACTTAAAATAAACAGCAATCATTTCGGTCTGTTGTTATTGGGTGTCGGGTTTTGTGTGTTGTCTGCGTGCCAGCGGTCTAGTTTGGATTTGTTTTTCTTAATTACAAACTACTTAAGCGATATCGATTGTTTTGCTTCTCGATTTTGACAGCGATATGCCCGATCGTAGCATTCATTCGTAGTTGCGATCGGGAGCTCCGGAGGCCCGAAGGTAGGGAAACGTGAATCGAGCACCCGCCGATCGTAGCAGCTATTCATCTTATTAATTGTGCGCCTTCGTACAAAACGAAGGATGAGGCTCAAGAAGGGTACGGGACTGGAATATCGTTTGCCGCACTTTAGTGGTCAGCCAGGCTGCGCTGAAGGAATGATAAATTTAGTTTGAATCCACTGGGTACTGGCCCTGGAAAAGCTTGCGGCTTTACGCTGACTTCTTGCTTGCTTCCTTCCAGAGGAAATAAATCATTTCTTTAATTTTTGTTTGTCATTTGTCACCGAAGCAGATTTTCGAGCATCCGTCGTCGAAGGATAGAGGACGACCGAGGCCACGGAGATTCGAACATGGTAGCACGTTTGTCTTTTCGTGTCTATTCGTGTGTATTCCCCGTACCGCCACGGTGATGGGATTTTGATGCGACGAGGAAAAACTATCCGAATTAACTGCAGAGCTCAACAAGGTCCGATGAAGAGATGGGTAGTATTAGAGGTAATGGTGGCGCTGGTAGTACTGGGTTTGGTGGCGAAGGCACCGAACGGAATGAAATGAATTATGGTTCCGTAGGTCGTTAAACGGAGCAGCTCGCTCGGGATGGTAGATGGTGCGGTCGGAATCGGAAAAAACAGGTGTTACGCGTAACAGCAAGGTTAGAATGGCTGGAACGAGCTGGCACTGATTGTAGCGGACGCTGGTAGCGCACACGAGCGATAGGAAAAGCGCCACCATAGCCAATGCAGAATTTGCCGGCCACGGTTGTCGCCCGGGTTGCCCTCGGTTGGGGCTGCATGATGTGTAACGATTTGCTTTTAATGTGTTTGATGTTTGACTTTGTTTTTATGATGGCATTTATCTCACTGCAAAGCTTACCGGCTAAGCTGGCTGCGGTTGTTTGCTGCACTGTTTGTGTGTGAGTGTACGTTTTTGCCATTACTTCTATTGTGCTGTATGGTTGATCGATTTCACGATTGGTTTTATATTTAAAATGAATTATTTTTATTGCTTCAGCTGGATGTTAATTTAATTAAAGGTTATGGAGTGATAAAAAAGATGTTCCACGCGATGATGTGTATCATCGCGACATCACGGCATTAAAGAGTGAAGATCGATTGAATTATAATTTTGTATAAAAGTGTATCTGGCTCCATCGCTGTTTGAAAGTAAAATTTTCTCTTTGCATCGAAAGGAAATGTATTTTATGTGGCACATAAAAGTATATTAATTTTGAATGTACTATAATATTCTGTCTTGTGTATGAGTGTACGGTACGCTTGAATTTATCGCTTTGTAAGCCATTTAATGATTTCATGGATATCCATTCTTTTAATCATTTTCTCATGCAACAGATTTCAATCGCCAGATGATGAGGAATCAAAAAGATGATCCCTTTCTTCTTCTTTGATACCTTTGATAACCTCAAGTTGCCTTGGGGTGCCATTTTCCGTTTTTTTACTTGTAAAATCAGGTGAATAGTTAATCCTTCGTATAGGGGAAAAAATAGATAACATTCATCGGGCCAACATGATAGTATTCATAACATCTCTATATTCTTCTAATATCTTCTAACATTTTACCTTTTCTGAAAAAGGTATTGTCTTAATTTAACGGCCAGTTTACAATTTTTGCTATTTATGTGAAGCAATGCACACTGATTTTTTTTCTAATTTTGTTTACACTTCTTCATTAAAAAAGCTTACGACTTAACAATTAGAGTGTATACATTCAAATATACAATAATAAGTGGCGGCTCGGTGGGTGTAGGCGACATCGGCGCCGGTTTTCAAACGGCAGGACCGAGGTGGAAAAAAGAGATAAATCCCATCCGGAGCCGGGAGGACGTAGTGAGGACTGAATATCCAACTACGTGGTATCGGCAAGTCTAGTAAGCCATTTCGATGGCCGACGAAACCTTGGAGATTGTTATTAAGCCAAGAAGAAAAAGATATGCCATATAAATGTACAAGATATAAAAAAATCTAAATATGAAATAAAATCGTATTTTGAGTATAACAGTTGCACCGTAGAGAGCTTAAAACGCTTAATAAAATGAAGCTAAAATATTTGTACTTTACCGAAGGTTGTCTTGAGTTTCACGTAGTTTTGGGCGATTTTAAAAATCATTAAATAGCAGAGAAAAATATTTTCCAAACATTTGTATAGTTATGTGTCACAAATCATATTAAAATGTGTGTAAAATCGATACGGCACTGGACCGTCATATTCAATTGTAAATAAAATGTGTGTAAAATCGTACAATAATTTTCAAAACATGTATTCAATGATTCAATAACGGGGAGAAAACGCTATGTTAATATTTTGTTATTACACATAGTCACCACAGAATATAAATAAAATAAACGTATTTAATGATTTGCTAGAACATAGCATACTATACTATAGAACTTACTGTCTGTTGGATATATAATACAATATATTAATACATCAGGAGATAGGCAATCCACCTTACACGAACACACGAACTAACGCCATCTATGCGTAAAAGTAGGAACTACCATCACCATATTTGAATTACTATATGAATTAAGTAACACAAAATTTATACATCACTTACGAAGCACGGCGGCTCATGGTTCTTGGAAATCGATTGAATAAATGAGTTTTAGTGAAGAATCTTCAACAAAAGGCTTTTGGAGTAGAATTTATTTCGTATCCCGAGTCTGTCTAGCTCTGAAATCTTACCAAGGTGTAGAATTCTTGGCGTGTAGCCGAAGAAAGACACTTCAGAGCGTTCTCCGGCAGTGTCTCGAAGCCTGAGTTGGAATTCAAATTCTCTTCCGTAGGCGTAGGAGTAGGCCGTAGCTCTACAATTTCTTTATACCAATTGTGGCTACATATCGCTTCCATTTTTACCTTTCCTACTACTTTTTTTTATTCTAAAAAAACAAGTATGCGTATAGTTATGTTAAGGACTGTTCGACAACGAGTTAAGGAATGAGGGGATTTTGTATAAGAATGTTTTCTCCGTAATAATTCCACTCTACTATACTATTACATTGAAAATGCCTGAAGCTAATAGAGTCTAAAAGTATCGCGTTAAGGAAATTTAGCGCCGATTAAAAATCAGCACTGTTGCTGGCAATTATATTATTTGACAATAAGACGTAGAGCCGTCTTTTTTAGTGAAATATATTTTTTTTATTTATAAAGGACGGCCAGGCCGTATTGCTTACAATAAACTTAAAAGTAAGATACTCCTTCCATCTTTGCTGGGAGATATTTCCTTCTCCGAGCCGTGAAAAGGCATCATATATATATATGATGCCAAAGGCTCGGTTCCGTTGCGTATATATCGTCATCCAAATCCAAAGTCGTGTTCATAGCGAGGGTCTTATCGTGTGGTCTTATCGTTATTCCGGGGTGTATGTGGGCGTTTCCATGCTCGCAGTCCTGATGGTAGCGGGGGTCTTGATCGTTTTCCATTTCAAAGGTTCCTTGATTGTGTCCAATCTTGAAGTCTTCCTCTCCCTTTCGCTGCTATGTCTGTCCATAGCATCGGCCGGTGCAACTTCTTCCATATGGTACCCAACCCTTCACGCATCGTACTCATTCATACATTCATTCATTCATCCATTCATTCATCATCATTCATACAAGCGAGGTACAACATGTATAAGACAGACAAACAGTGGGAGTAAAGGGGGAATGGGATCACACTAATAATCCGTTAGCACGGCAGAAGAGAAAGATTACTCTCAGGTAGACCTCGTCGCAGTCTCCCAGCAGGTCCCGAATTGGAGTGTTTGGCAACTTTCCAATGCCCCGGACTGCGTCTAACAAGGCGGGTCGAGCAGCCTCGTATGCCACACAAGACCATAGAAGATGATCTATGTCGTGGTATCCGAGGCCGCAGCCACATACTTTGCAGTAGACCTGTCCTATACGCTGGAGATGCGCGCCCAAAGCGAAATGATTAGACCTAAGCCTAGACATCATTCGAATGAACGCACGATCACCTGAGATGCCGTGGAACCAAGGCTGCAAGGACACTTGGGGAGTGATCGAATATAGAAACCTCCCGAGCTCATCGGTGTCTTACAAACTCTGCCTCCGAGACATGCAGAGAGACTGCGGGGCACGCATGTACTCGTGAGGTGTGATAAGCATGTCGAAAAAGGACCCTTCCGAAGCACTCTTTTTGGCCAATTGTTCTGCCTTTTCATTGCCGAAGATACCGCAATGTGCAGGCAGCCAAACAAGATATATCCGGAATGATTTCTGAAACAATGAGCTTAAGACCTTTAATATTTCTTTTACGAAGTAGTCCGGGCTCTTAATAGCCTTCACAGATTTTAATGCTTCGACAGCGCTTAAACTGTCGGAGAATATAAAATATTCGTCTGGAGGACAAGCACTTATAATCAACAAGGCGTAAAAGATTGCGGCGAGCTCCACTACATATATCGAGCATGGCTGGCGTAGTTGGAAATATGTTTCGGATACAATGTTATATACGCCAAAACGGATGCTCTGCTCTGATGAGGATCCGTCAGTATAAAAATGGTTGCTTTTAAAATGACCATTCTTTTCCACAAAAATGCTGGGAATTGCTGTCCTGCGAAGACTATCGGGGATAGACTTGGTTTGCTTTCTCAACGAGGTGTCTACTCTAAACCGGGAACTGCAGGACCCAGGTAAGCTGGCACGATTTAAATTAGCTTGAGTGCCAGTGTGTACCTGTAAGGAGGTAAAATCATGAAAGGTTTTCATGATTTTACATTTAGTTGTGAAATATTTTAATATAATTAAAATCAATACTTCCTGTATTGCAAATTGTAGAATCAAAATACAGAAGAAAGATTTAGATGCAATTTGTTTTCAACTGCTTTGCGGTCTTGGCCTGCCGCAGCAGAACCCGGCTCTGTCCGTGTGGACGGCCTAAAAGAACTTTCTGAGCTGGGTCGTCCGGTGCCATGCGTATAACATGGCCAGCCCATCGGAGTCTGGCGAGCCTAATTCGCTGCACGACAGTGAGGTCGTCATACAGTTCGCACAGCTCGTCATTGTACCGGCTCCTCCATTGCCTTTCCACAGATACGGGGCCAACGATTCTTCTGAGCATTTTCCTCTCGAACGCGGCTAAGAGGGCTCTGTTTTGGACAGGGTCCGTGTCTCAGAGGCATATGTGAGTACTGGGACTGTAAAGGTACGGCACAGTCCCAACTTCGACCGTCGCGACAGGTTTACACAATATTACTTTTTATATTTTATATTTATATTTCAATCCAGCTTACGATACAACAAAATAAATATTAATTATACTTGCTGATTATCATAAAGAATCCTTTTACAAAATATGATTAAGTTCAGAAAAGGATTTGGTCCCTGGATTCATAACGCAAATATGAAAAGCTTACAAAACTTGTTTCAATAATTAAAATCAGGAAACGCTTGCAATAAGCGTTACAATCTTGAAAAAATCTTGGTAAAATTTAAACAATAACTAGAATGTAATACAAATCATATATTTCATAAAGAATATGTAATCTAAACTATGCAACACATCAGACGCTATTCGAAAGCAAAAGTAGTTTTTTTCTATTAATATACGAACACGAATTGCAACATCTTGAAAATCTAAAACACAAAACCTATTTTGAGCTAAATATACAAAAAAGTATTAAACATAATGTACAAAGAATAGATATGTTTTTTAGCAGAAATAATGTCTAGTAATGTTTTTCAGTTTTTTTTGGTGAAATGTTTAGTCCAAAAGGACTAAAAGAAAAGAAAAGTAAACGTCTGTTTTTACTGGAGATAATTTCCTTCCTTCCGAGTATGAATATTGATTCAAGTATGAATAATTACATCTATCGTTAAAATATTGTTAACTAGAAGGTTATCTGTTTGCACAAAACAATCAAAACAGCGCACCGTTTGTAGCAAAACATCCCTCTGACGGGGCGCACGCTTGCGATGCACCCAGGGAAAAAGCATGTTTTGATTTTGTTTTGCTTGCTGTTATATCTCCCGGGGGTAGGAGGGAAGTGATAGAGGATAGGGGTTAGGTAGATTTTCCATCGGTGTTCCGCGTGGAAATTGGTCACTCAGCTTACGAGAGCTCCCCCGGCACACTCGGCGATAAGAGCTTGGGTGAAAATTCGTCCCACTCGCTGCAACTTCGTGAGTGAGTGCGTGAAAACGCGGAAACACTTCACATCGTTCGGGAATCGGGGAATAACACGCCGTGATCGGTCGTCTCGTAGGAGCTCGGTAAACCTTGGTCACGAAAATGCCGTGAGAGCACACGTACAACGCTCGGGCGTGGTTCGGGCCACATCCAGCCACAGATCGTGTTCGGCTACGGGAAACGCATCACGAATCGGTTTCGGTGGCGTTTGGCTGGTTCGAGCGGAACTCAATGCAGGCAGCTGCGTTAGTTTAGGGGCGTTTTGCGTTAAGCGAACAACAGCTCAGACAGTACGGTGTCACACGGTGTGCGGTGCGTTATCTGCAGATTATCTTACCGAACGAAGTAGTAATCCCGGGAGTGTTTTTTTTTGTGTGTGCTTCGTACAAACGATTCCGAGTGATTCTGTGTGACGTGAGGCTTTTGATTTTCATTTTTGCTGTATGGGGAGTTTCGAATAGAGTTTTAGCTAAGGATGAAATACATCTTAGCAACTTAGCTAGCTCATTGAGGTGGTCGATCAGGTTCTTGATCGTCGCTGGGAAGGTATTTTTGGTTGGAAACTTGTGAAGTGTGGCTAACGTATTGTAATTAACATCTTGAAGCATGCCAACGGAGTTCGAGTGAGATGACAACTTCCTGTTTGGCGCCAAGTGGTGCAAAGATTACTTTTGTCCTGATTGAGATTTACTCATTACTTTAAACTAACGTTTGGTTTGTGCAAGTGTGTCAGTCGCCCAATGAAAACCTAGATAACACCTGCGAGATTACTGTGAATAGTTGTGTGGTGCAGATTATAAGCAAACCATTAAAAAGGTTCATCCTTACGCAAGGGCTCGATACCGCGTTCGACGGAAGGCTCAATAGTGGCCCCATCATCGTCGTCGTCGTCGCTACGGTACCGGCGCACAGGTGAATTTTCAATAAATAATTCTTAATTATTCAGCACGATTTACTCAATGAAATGGTTAGCGGTGAACGAATCCATTTATATTTCACAATAATGTAGATTTATGGAACTCCGTTGCAAACAAATGCGTTTTTGCATCGGATTTTTCGGCAACTCCTCCCCAGCTGGTGCCTCCGCTAGCCCGGCCATTCAAACGTACGGATTTTCGCGTCAAATGAGAGCCGGCGAGCGAAAATGATGGTGTGAAACCCATTAACGAAAGGAAAGTGCATGAAATTCGTTGTGCATGTGTGTGTGTATGTGTGTACGTGTTTTTTTAAAGGGCGTTGGTAGTAAATTAAAAACGGATACAAATCCATTTGTGAAACGGAAGAAGCAACCGTAAAGGGGAGGAAAAAATAAAATGAAGTAAAAAGAAAGAATAGTGCAGTGATATTTAAATCCAATGCCCGATCCTGATCCCTGCAACGAGTGAAAAGAGCTGCCGCGAAGAATAAAACGGAAGAGGATACAAATGTGTGCACCGGTGCCAAATGTGCTATAAAATGAGCCGCCAGACGGATGAAATCATTGGCTAGTCATTAAAAAGGGGGCAATTTGTGTGTCAGTGCGTAGTGAAACGTGTATGTTTCACACCCTGTGATAGGGTGTGCATGCGTGTGTGCTTTGGTGTATGTGTGCAGAATCCGTTAAGCGAATTGCGAGCCATCAACAACATTCTACAACGCAACGTTGCGCAAACGGAAGTGTCCGGGACTCCGACTGTCGGGATAAAGAATACAGGTGGAACAGCGACCCAGCAGCAACTGTAGCGGAGTCGCCCTTTACAGGTACGGTAAGGATGCCGGGAAAACTCGGCACTGAGAATTGTGCAAATGATGAATAATGAAAAATTGATTGATAATTATCGAGAACATTCATGGGCTATTGGGCGGCAGGAGATCGTGTGCCGACATGGTGGGCAATGCAGCGTTAGTACGTGAGCATGATTTTAACTTTTGGGTGAACAGTTGAGTCGAATGTGGCATGCTTTTATCAGCATGTTGCGGTTAAATAATTCGTAATTAGTTCGGTTTCGGTAGGTCAAATGCCGAGGATCTATGCGACTTAAGGATGATGAATATAGCTTTTCAACATATGCGTCGAGTTTGACACGACTAAGATTAATCATCTTAGCAACACAGTGAAGCACAGTAAATCATTTAACACGTTGACTCACATTACACAGTTTGTTTTACATAATCGGCACATCCGCGTCTAAACTGGAACAGGTTGCTCGCATCTTTAAATTCCGCTGGCATCCTATTGTACATTTGGATTCCTTTGAAGAATAGAGAGTTTCTAGCTCCCTGGGAAAATATGTGCGGTATTCTTGGTGCATCGGCGCTGCGTGTACAGTATCGATGTACGTCTGAACCACGCACTATTCTTTCCCCCAAATACCCAGGCAGCATGCCTTTTACTAGCTTGTGTATAAAGGTCATAGTTTGATACACAATCCTTTGTTCAACCGACATCCATTGAAGGATATCCAGCATCACAGCAGACGATGTACGTCGACCACAACCTAACACAAGCCTCATTATACGGTTTTGCAAGCGCTGCAGCCTGCTTAGTTGGCCTCTACTGCCAAGAAACAAGATTGTCGATCAGAAATCAAAGTGTGATGATATTATTGATTTGTAGAGCTGAATTTTCCCAACTAAGTTGAGATCGTTCGCTAGTGTACTCATCACTCCACACTTTTTGGCAACTTTGGCGATGACCCAGTCTATGTGAGCGTCGAATTTCAACTTTTCGTCCAGTAAGACCCCCAGGTATTTGACCTGGTGGACTCGATCGATTCGTTCCGAATTTATGACGATAGAAGGAAGGCTGACTAGCTCCCGCCCCACAATACCAAACCGCTCAAGAGTTTTCAACATTAAGGGTTTAGATATTGTCTCAAATGCTTTTTTTCAAATCCAAAAAGACAGCAATTATCGAATACTTCTGTTCCATTAGCACTTTCCATTTCGCCAGTACAAGATTCAAGGACGTTTCACAGGAGTGACCCTCCCTGTATCCCGACTGTTCCCGGATCAGCAGCTCATTATTGTTAAGGAACTGTACTAGTTGTTCCTTGACAACAATCTCTAACACTTTTTCGAGGACGTGAAGCTTGTTAATGGGACGAAAATCTTCCACATTGATAGCCCCAGTCACCTTAGGAATAGGTATAATCAATGATTCCTTCCATGTTTTCGGGAAAATACTCGTTTCCAATGACTCATTTATCACCGAAAGAAGGCTCTCCTTTATAACATGAAAGCAATCCCTAATTGTTTGTGAATTTACATATCCCAGGCCTGCCTTTTTGGTCAGGTTAAAACAAATCGTTTTTAGATGTTCAAGAATGATCCTATGGAATCTGAAACTATACCTTGGCGTCTGAGTGCAACTCAACTCATCGAGCTCACATACAGTTGATATATTTCCATGGATTTAATTGACGCTGTTCACAAAAAACGAATTGAAATTGCTAGCAATTATGGATTCTTCTGTTTCCACCGTTCCTCCAAATTTCTCTAATGAAACAAATTGATTGATCGAGACGGCTTGAAACAAAATGTAAACGATCATTTAACAGTTGCACATGCCATTGAGCAGTCCATGTTTTGTCTCTTATTGTTGTAGCATCTTTGGCATGCGCGTCATAATTTTTTTCCTATCAGAGACGTGACGGTTGGCTAAAACAAGTTGTTCTTGTTGCGGACCGAAATTTGTTGTATTTTTGACGAGTATTTGTAAAAATTCAGAAACAATATTCTCTCTAAATTCTCCTATGCTGATGTTTTTCTTTGTTGCTGTTTTAAAAACAAAGGTTCCCTACAAAAGCACGATTCTTAGCCTAGATTCCTCGTGAATGCTATTGTTTCAAAGCGTGATTTGGTGGCCTAGCGGGCACTTCAGTGGACATGTATAGTGGCAGTCAACGTGTTAAACAATGGAAAAAAGCAAACGAAAATAGACACAAAACGTAGCGTAGAATTAATGTAAGTGTAATAAGCATACAGACATTGGGACTGATCGGGAACTGGGAAATATCTGATTATCCAAGTTGAGACGTATTATTCTTCGCTTGTTCTGGTGACATACTCCAACTACGGTGTGAGCGAAATTGGAGTAAAACTGTAGCTGGTGTCCTCGCCACTATTTAAAAATCCTTTCGTTCTTTGCTTATATTTTTAATGAATTTAGAAACTCTTGTTGTACTTGTTTTATCATTCCTCGACATTTGATTTGTTATTTTATTTCCTCGGTAATGGAGTAGAAACGATCATGCTTTCAATAGTTGTGATCGATGTTTCGGTGTTTCCCAAGAATGTTGTTTGTCATTAGAATATGCAGTATCATACTCGAGACAGGATGGATTGAAAATAATTTGTTGAATTAATCTCATTTAAAATCAACAGGTTTCTGGCAATCCTTATTTGTGGCACTAGGTGTCACTAGCATAGAACCCCGATTTAACCACGGTCATCACAGATCATGGAAGATGGTTGCAGGCTTCGTTTTAAGTATTCTATATGATTTGAATGTTTGTTTTTGTTACATCCAGTTTTAGCTCCAATTCCCATCCAGAGCTTCCTTCTTTAATCAAGATTTGCTATCCTGGTACGGGTAAAATCTGGTAGAAAACGTGAAAATTGGAGACAGTAGCTCCGAAAAAGAAAGATGATGGAATTTGTTTTCCTGGTCTAGGTCATCATGTTGGCCTGCTCTTTTAAAGAGCACGTCGTCGTAACATGCCCCGGTCAACAATAGATCTCCAGGAATCTTCGATCCCTGGCTGCAGCTTCCCATTCATGTAGCTTTAATACAAATTGTGAAATAAACTATTGAATTTTTGGAAAAAAGAGGCCTTCTTCCCGTAGCCATGTTGTGTATCCACTTTAATAATGATCACACATGTTTATTATGCCACTGTTTCGGTGTAAATTTACCGCCGTGAAAGCTTTATTTACAGCAATGGAAGCAGCACAAAAGCATACATCATAAACTGTTCTTTTAACTGAATGGCGATTGTTGTACCATTTGGTAGTTTGGTTTATGAAATCGTGTGACACTTCACTGGTCCTCTTCGTAGGGTAGGGGGACACTTTTTTCCTGCGACCTACACACAAAGCTTCCTACCTGTTACTGCTTATATAGCAGAAGTTGCTTGCTTTAAGGCCCACAAAACATACGTTCTGCTTTGCTTCATTCGTGTGTGTGTGTATGTGTTTGCTGGGATGATGCTTCTTGCTATTAGTTCTTCGAGCGAAGCGGGCCAGAGTTTTTCTTTTTGTAAGCTGCTGCTGCTTGAACAAGTGCCTCCAGAATGTAATAAATCTCTAATGAAGATTGTTGCCGCCAGCCTGCCGCGAACGTGTATCAAGCTGAACTTGAGGCCATGTGAAGCTGAAACATGGCAAATGTTGGTGTGCAGCATTGCTTTGATAAAAATCAGTCTGAGGGTTTTGGTAACGTTTTCGTACAAAGCGATTTATTGTGCGAAAGTGACCGTAGGGATCAGTGCTTGTTTTTTAGTTGCGATTGCAACGAGGCATCTCTTGATCACATGTGTCCGGTTTGTCTGCTGTTGATAGAATCACCACGCGGATCCGTTGGTGCATTCCTCGAAAAGCTATATTGCTAACAGTAAAAAGTGTATTGTTTTACTAAAGCTAATTTTATCATCAATTTGTTCAACTTATGTTTCTTTGGGGATTGAAAATATAATAGTTTGTTTTCCGTTAGCAACTCCCATTTGTGATCGTTTTGAACGATTGCTCATAAGCCTCATCATCATACTTAGTCGCCGGAAGCCCCTATAAATGCGAATCTGTTTCTCTGTTCGTACTTGCTCGCGATCCAATCTGTTACGAACGACATTTTTCTGGTCAACCACGGCAACCAACGCACATGCTTCCGCTGTCGACTTTTTAATATAAAAATTCCACTGCGCCAAAATGCTTCTCAATTTTTGCCTGTCGCTTTCACGTTTACCGGCTTGATTGATAAAACATTTTCTCGAAAGAGTATGACAAAAACCACATGCTACATCCGGACAGTGGAGCCAGCGGACTTGCAAGACCAGCAGCAAGGAAGAAAAAGAATCTCCAACAGTCGTATCGAACCGTGTGAACCATGTATCAGCGGAAGTGCATTGGTGTATTGGGCTGTATCGATGCGTGTGGATGTGGGAAGGACACAGGATAATTTAAAATTGGTTCCGGGATGTGGAATTTAATTTAAACACGTTAAATAGCGTGCTTTACGGGAATGAGATTATTAACGTTCATGTTGTTCGACGCAACATGTAACATGTGCCACCTTCCGAAATGGCCGTAAGTTTTTGCTTTGTTTTTGATTGCGCTTTATTATGCACCATAGTGTGATTGACCATACTGAACGAACCCATTTACTCTAGTGATTGCATGCCACATTGTTATTGGCTTAACGGTTTGTTTGGCAAAAAGTGAGATCTACATATATTAATGGTAGCGATTGGGTGTATAGTAATTAACAGAGGTTTGTTTTCAGTACAAACCACACAAAAATTAAATTGTGATTAAGGAGCATTGAGCCTAACAATGTTACGAAACATTACTGCGAAATTTAAATTGATTGTTTTGATAATATGATGCTGACGGCATGTAACGCAAAATAAACATAGATAAACAATAACAATAAACAATAAAGTGATGGATTTTTTGGAAATATTGTTATTTGATTAGCTTTGTTTTAGCAAACTGCATTAGTATGATTAGAATTCTTTTTAATTCGTCATTTATTATTTGACCTGATTGAAAAAATGTTTTTCTTTTAAATGAACGTTTAATGTTCACCATTTTTAACAATGACTTATAGTATGAGTTCCTGTCATATTTCTTAATTTTTCTTGGTTTAAGACATCCTACTAGGTGACGCTGGCCATCGAATGGCTTACTAGACTTATCGATACCATGTGTAGTTGGATAAATCAGGCATCATCACCTGATTTGGATGGGATTTGAATCCCGGTCCTACCGAATGAAGTAGTCTGTAAACAAATGTAGTTCATAATTATAATGATGTCCCATCTCATATCCATTCACGTGATTGAAATATGGTCGTTGCTTAGGACGGCAGAATTAGGAATATTAGCCGTTATTAAATCCATTCCAGTTCAAAATATTTGTTTTGTTTTTCAGCAATAGGTCAGCTAAGGGCCTTCATAAAAGGAATAAAATCTCTTTGTTTTTTAATACATACCAACATAAGCTGGCATATAGTTTGTTTCAACATCTTACGTGTCCGCTTTTCACTGTATGCACTCCATCACCATTATATCAGGTGACTGTTATTAGGACAAGTACATTTGAATCATTCTGGAATGACGACATAGTGCTTATCTGTCGTTCATTTAGTTCATATATGTAGTTTAATAAACAATTTCATGAAAATCGTTTAACAAGTTTAACTATCTCTCTTGCATCCTCTTGCTCTTCCTCAACTATGCATAGTCAGGGAAAAAGTTAATATTTGATTTGACCCCCGATCCTGTTGTGTGAAGACCACAGCCACTATCGTCACTGCTACGGGGCCGCCCCATACACTAAGTACTAGGTGCGCAAATAAATAACGGCCGTTTTTTCATAAGTTTATTTTTACTCGTGGCATTTTTATTTGTAGAAATTGGGTGAATCAATTGGCCATTATTGTTTATTACTTTCATCCACCTTTTGGGTAAATCGCAGAATCCTTTTCGGAAAAATGATTCGTTTTTCGACGCAATCCAGGAATCCAACCAATACTGGTTCTGTTCACAGGAGGAGAACTGCTGGTCAGACAATCCATGTGCCATGGATCGAAACTGATGAAAATCCGATGGTGCCAGATCCGGTAAATACGGCGAGTGCGGTAAAACATCCCATTTAAGGATATTAAGGTAGTTTTTCACTGGTTGCGCAACATTTGGCCGAGCATTGTCATGCAACAGAATAACTTTGTCGTGGCGTGATGAGTATTCTGGCCGTTTTTCACGCAGTGCTCGGCTTAAACTCATCAATTGTTTCCGGTAGCGTTCACCAGTGATTGTTTCTCCCTGTTTCAACAGTTCGTAGTAGATGACGCCGAGCTGGTCCCACCAAATACTCAGTATAACTGCCGAGCTCGAGTCTAACGCTTTCAGCCGTATAGATATGGCCTGACGAGTTACACCAAGCACGGCTGCAAGCTCTTCTTGCGTTTGGCAGTGATTTTCGGACGTTTTGGGCGACGTTTTGGGACGTTCTTTCACGTTGAGCATCCTCCACGGTAAAATCACTGCTTGGAAAGCGTCGAAGCCAATCCCGACACCTTGTTTCGCTTAGAGCAGCATCGCTGTAAAAACTCGAAAGCTCTCGCTGTCGTTTTATTCGCTTGAAACAAAAACAGGCGCTTATCCGGCTCAAAACCAGACATTTTCAAGAACTAGGAACTTTTACTCGCACGAAATAATCACTAATCTGTTTCTACTTCTTCTTCTTCTGGGAGTAACGACCTCTAAGGTCATGCCGGCCATCGAAATAGCTTTCTAGACTGCCGATACCACGTAGTTGGTTAGTCAGGTCTCACTACGGGGGGACGGTCCGTTTGGGATTTGAACCCCGGTCCTGCCGTTTGAAGACCGGCGCCGCTGTCGCCTACACCACCGGGCCGTCCTAAACTAATCTGTTTACACAGTTTGATTATGTCATTCCCGAACTTTTTTTATGACGTTTGGTTATGACGTTGTTGTAACGTTTGTTTGTTTTTTTTTTATGACGTTTTTATGACGTTTGTTTGTTTGCAGACCTACACTAAGTAGGTCCGTAACTAAGTCAGACCTACTTAGTGTGTGCATTTTTATTAAATAATGGCAATGAGATACACATTGATTATGCACAATGATGCTTAAAAATTGTGTAAGAAAACCATTTTAAATTTCCTTGAACTAGACCATCCTAAACTACAAGGCTAGCCTGAAATTAAATAAATAAGTTTCAAAGGGATATCATTAAATAAAACAAATAAGTTTCAAAGGCAATAACTGGATCTCAAATTCCAACCGAACCATTCCGTTGTAATGAGGACTGTTTATCCAAATACATGGTATTAATAAATTTTTTGAGTTAGTACTTAGTACAATTTTCTATAAATATTTGAAATGGTTAATTGTAATTATATTGAAAATAATATTTAATATTATTCCATAAAACCATGCAGTTCTATTTTGGGCAACACACATATCCTAATTTGACAATAGTATAATAAATAGTCTAAAGATATTACTGAACTGCAGTATAATTTCATATCTCACTACGCCTATTCGCAATATAGTCTGCATTTATAGTAAAAAGTAAAGTAAAAAAATAAGAAAAATCTTTAATAATCAAACCTTATAGAATAACTTCCTTCACTCTTGCCTTCTTTAATAAATGATGGATACAAAAACGATTGCAACAACACACTTCTTTGCTACATCTTACAAAATGAGTACATCCGCTATCGGCGGCTCAGCTCAATGGTTGAATTGAAATGGATCATTAGTGTCTGCAAAGAAATCGATTGCCGGATAATATTAACGTTCGAAGTTCGATTAAAAGATAAATCTTCTTAATCGGTTCCACTTCATGCAAACGGTAGTAGTAGAAGCTAAAGAAACAAGCAAAAAACAGCCTCAAAGAATCAGCTATATTTATGAGGTCTCTGGGGCGAAAAAAGGGGACACAGCAAACGATGGGCGCATTTTTTGTGGCTGATGGCAGCTTGAAGTACAAAGGACAACATTCAGGCAACACAGTACGCTTACCGATCTCTCATCAACCCTTAGTCTAGCCACACACAGTGTACAGTGGATGTCTTGAATCTATACCAAGTTTGCCTTTATCCTCATACGCGCGATGCCTTGGCCCGTTTCGGTCCATTTGCTCCAACGCTGACTTTACTGTTGGCGTTCAGCGTGCGGGCCTTACTATCTAATTCCCCAGAGCATGATTATTATTGCCAGCACCAAAACCTTTTTTACAAGTCACCCAGGAACGTCAAGATGCGACATGGGTATAGCCAACCCGACCCGAGTAAAAAGTGAAAACAAAACGAAAGCAAAAGCAGCAAAACATTTATGCTAAAATATACAAAAACCATCCCCAACGTAGCGACCGTTTGTGTGTGAGTATTCTCGGCGGAAGAAAGACATCAGACGCTCGTTCCTTTCGAACGATCTACCGTGGAAAGCGCAACATAGCACAGTTCTGATTATTTATGAAATATGTGTGCGGTTTGCATCCACCCGTAACGGTACCGGTTGTTTTCTGCGAACCGAAAGAAACCCGTCGGTGGATGGAAATGAAGTGCAAGGCCATCCAAATGAAGGATGGTGTTTGGTGGGATGGAGCTTAGAATCCCGAGGCCGAGTGCCGACAGTAGGGTTCATTCATAATTTACTGCACCGACTGTGGAACAAAATTCAATTAAACGCCAAAAAGGTGAGCCCTTACCCAAGTGGAGCCGTACACGAGTCGCCAGTGTACGGCAGAAGTGGCGCTGTACCAACTCTGGTGAGGTTGTTTGTCGCAACGGAGTAGTATCGGCATGGCGGCATGCCATCTATTAATAGGAGCCGGATTATATCTAATGGATCGTTTGGGGATGTGATTGTCAGCAAGTGGCCCTTTGGGTCCTGCGAGCCTTTAGCGTTATGCAAACGAGCTGAAAAAAGGGAAACATATAGAGAGAAGCGTGCCTATTACTGGTACGAAATAAGGGTTCAATCAATTTGGAATCGCTTAAAACCTGAATCGTCCCTGAAGCGATGGAATCTCCATTTTTTGGGGGTGGAGGGTACAAGCAACGATTCAGGATATTTCAATTGTGAAGTCATCCTCCCTGACTTGTGCACCTGTAGCTCCCTCCGTTAGCCGAGAGTCCTTCTCTTCAATAGGAAATCCCAGAGGTGCGACACAAAGTGGTTGGCACATGTTCTTGGAAAAGGCCTAGAAAATGGTTGATGGAGCGGAAGAACGTGATGGATGCATGGAAGCATTTCTTTGGCACAGTACCGGGTACACTGGAATGTATTCGAATAAGGACAAAATGGACGAAAGTTTTAAAGAAAAAAAAAAGCATTTCGCCAGCGCTAGCAGACAGGGTAACCTATCCCTGGAAAGTTGAAACCCGAAGGACAGTCTATTTATGTAGCCATTTATATTCGAACTGTCCGGTACACGATTTATATTTTATTCATCGATGGACATTGAAAATTCCACCCAGAACGGTAACGAACTTCATCTCCTGTTCATCGCTGTTGGTCCGTCAGTCCTTTTCCTTGGCACATTCCGATCCAATGGTGGTCCTTTTCTACTATTTGCTGTTGTCTGCCGTTCGTGCATCATCTGCAGCTATCCCTTTTCTGGGGCGACATTTTTCACAGATTTTTCTACGCTGTAAAATTAGCTTTCTCGTCCATGGCAGCTTCAGCCGTGTGGCTAGTGGAATATTTATCAAACGCCTTTTGCCCTCGTTGTGCTAGTTGTTTTTAGCTTGAGTGTGATTTTTCTCACGATGCATCTTAACGCTGGTGGGTCTCGGAGTGGCACCAGCACCACAGCACGGATGCCGGCTGCCATTGGCATTCGACAAAGATATTTTACGGTGGTTCGAGCTGAAGCTACCGGGAAAAGGCATGCACCGGTCGGAAGTTGGAGTCGGGTCTGGGAGTACGTGTCGAATGCATATTGAAAATCTGTATCGATTTGTATTGGCACTCCTGGGGGAACGACAACGACGATGTACCATGTTTCGCTAAACGACTGCACGGGATGCTTGCATGTTGCGCTGATGTGCGCTCAATGAAGTCGATGGTGGATGTTCTTATTTTTTGTCACTGGTGCTTCAAGTGTAGGACGATTTTCAGAGGAAGTAAAAGTACAGCATATAGAAAAGAGACAGTAAAGTGAATGCAGAGCTCCAGCTGAGCTTCAGTTGTACATTCATCGACAAATCCATCGAAGAATACTCACACGGATAATGGTGTGTGATGGAAGAAGCTCTTTACCATGCAAATTGTGTTGTGGAAATTTTACCCCCCGCAAATTATTAGCTATTGGATGCTTTAAATGTTTTGTTTCGAGAAAATTAGTTATATTATGAATACAATAAACGAGTTCAGTTGTCACATAAATGATCAAATTGTGTATTAGACCACTATTTTATTTTCTTACATGAACTGTTGGAGTTTATGAATATGATATTACAAAATAAGCGTTACAATATAGTCGTTTTTGATCGGTTTTACCTTCAAGTAACACATTTTTTTACGGCGCTCATAAATTTTTGTCGACATACAAGACAAGGCATACATTTATTGACAAACTGATGAATCAAATTTTCGTTAATTCATTGTTGATTGTTATAAAATAAAATATACTAAAATACAAGCAATCGCAATCGCAAGGAACAGAATGTGGCTAAAACAGAACTCGTTATGCTTTGTTTTTGTTTTACATTATGTCTCCGAGAAAAAGATATTTATTTTCTAAAACTTCGTAGAAGAGTGAACTACTGAACTTTCACAAGATAGAACTAGTGTAGAAGGCTACCCATATTGTTTATGACAAAGCAATAGAGTTCTGGGAAAGAGGAAATCAAAGTCTTCAAATAGGCTCAAAACTTTAAGCTTGTTCCAAATGGTAGGTCAAACAGCACCTGGTGCTGTAGAATATGATTTGAACCTCATCTGGTCAGCGTAATCACACGTACCGCACAGTGAAAATAAGATTAATAAGTATGACCTTTTAGTTAGTAAAGCCATCAAAACGTGAAGCAGCAATAGCCCTTTTGTAAACCATTCGAACATCTTCTGACAGCTATTATTGGCGTTTGGTTTGCGCCCGTCGTTAAGACGATTGTGTTCTTGGCTGTAAAGTATCATCCAGATTGACTAATTGTTATTATTATTATAATTATTATTATTATAATTTATTTATTTCATCGGACATACAAGTGTCTCCATGAATAGTGTCTTATTAACTAACAGATTGATAACCTAACGAGACGAATTGAACAACGTTGGAAGCATACGTAGACGCTCACGAAACGCAGATTGAGACATACCAAATTCATACATGTTGAAGTTTACATTAAATACGGCACACATTGCGTTCACAGGGACCGATTGACCAAAAGTAGTCCTGAAGCGAGCAGCCCGGACTATCTCTCGGATCTCGCTGCCTTAGACTCCTAGAGGACGCAAAAAAGTTACCGGAGCTAAGGAGAGATGGAGCATCTATTTCGTTGCCGATTAAACCAGCTACAAACATACTCTGAGCTGCCGAACGACGAACTGCTAGTGGTAGGAGTCCCAAGAGGAGACATCGAGTGGAATAGTCTGGCCGTTGATCGTAGGGTCTCCATGGGAGGAATCTAATGGCAAATCGTGTAGCTTTTCGTTGTATTGTTTCGATGCGCTGGCTCCAGAGGTGTGCTGCGGGGCACCAAATTACACTTGCGTACTCTAAGCCTGATCGGACTAACGAACAGAAGAGCGTTTTAATAGTAGTAGGGTCGCGAAATTAATTAATTAGATTTGTCATGTGAGGTCTAAAGCTGAGTTGCTTGTCAAGAAGAATCCCTAAGTCTCTAACACATTCAGGACGTTGAAGTAAACTATTGTCAGTGTTGTAGTCAAATAGGATAATACAGCTGAATTCGAGAAGCACATTACTTGACATTTATAGACGGACAATGACAATGCATTTCTACGGCATCATAAACTAAAAACATCAATCGCATGTTGTAACCGAGCACAGTCTCAACTATACATCAAGTCAAATACATCAGTATGTTAAAATCAGCAAGCAGTATTCCAGCATCATTGATGTAGAGTAGGAACAACAGTGGGCCGAAGATGCTGCCTTGAGGAACGCCAGAGTTGCTGTTGAAGGCACGTGGCACACTATCCCCAAGCTTAATACTGTATGATCGATCAGATAGATAGGATTTGATTCATTTGACCATACTATTGTCAAAACCTAGCTTCTGTAATTTTGCCACAAGAATAGGATGAGACACCGAATCAAAAGCCGCTTTCACGTCAGTATAGATGGCATCAACCTGGTACCCGGAGTCTAGATTACTCTTACAAAAACTGACGAATTCAACTAGATTTGTTGACGTAGAACGACGTACGAATCTATGTTGAGCATGGGCATAAGTAATGCTTTGCAGCAGCAAGCATTGAGTGGTGGAGAATAAGCTCGAACACCTTCGACATAGCACAAGGAAACGTCACGTCCAGGTAATTTTCTGCATTTTTGCGGTCACTTTTTTTGTGGATTGGTACCGTTAATGCTGATTTCCAACTAATGGGGAATATTCCCGTTTGAAGAGAGGCGTTAAAGAGGTTTGCTAAAATTGGCCCGATAGCATTACAGCATCGAACGAGGACAATGGCCGGTACACCGTCAGGGCCAGGATTCGTAGTCGGTTCAAGCGATTAATAAATGCAACCACTATAGATGTATCCACATGTGGAAGATTGAAGTCTAGCGCATTGGCTGGTGTGTCTGCGATTGTTTCAGCGACAGTAGTTGGAACAGGTGGCAGATTGACAAATTGACTCTCCAATCTTTTTGCAAATAATTCACTGATGGGGAGGAGGAGAAGTACCGTCGGTCCCATCAAAATATACGACATTAGGAATTGAGTTGATACGAGTTTTATTTTTAACAAAAATCCAAAAACTGCGTGGATTAGACGAAAGGTTACCTTCAATCGATACGATGTGTCTAGCGTAGCAACTGAAGTAATGAGTACTAACACTAGAACTCGAGCAGTTGGATCTAAATCATCCTCCTAAACTTTACCACGACGTGGATTTGAATTTAAAGGGTAAAGTTAAAGTTTGTGAGTTTTGATAATTCACAATTAAGCGAAATGGAACTTAGACATAATGTTATGTCCACCAGGTTTCAATACAAATTTGTTGGTTCTCAAATTCCTACCAAAAAGTTTCTAGTTGTTGTGCAAAATTTCTTGAAAAAGTTTACCTTTAGCAAGCAAATAGCTGACTTGTTAATGATATTTCAACACCATAATTATTAAACCACAATGTGAGATTCTTTCACTGAACACAAATACACGTGAGCACAGATCAAACACAGTCTAAAAAATAACCAAAAAGATCTATGGACTGATGGCACAAAAAGATCATCAGCACGCCAGAGAACCCCTTTCGCGTTGCAGTGCACACATAAAATGCGTGTTTCATTCATCTGCTGTCAGCGGCACAATGCGTTCACTTTCACGTACATACATCAACACCAGCCGCCTTATTTGTTTTGTGTGATGTGAAAATAAAAAACCTCGAAATCATGCTGAGAGCACCCAACAAAAAGAAATGTTTGCAGTCGTTTTGGTCTAAATTTCATCAAATTGGCCACCCACAGTTTTGGACAGGTTAACAAGTAGCTACGGGGTGGATTAATTTGTGCGTAGAACCAGAGTAGATAAAAAAGAGCCTGATTTGAACGAATCGTTTCAACTGTGTTGCAAATTAGCTACGAGGCTGCTTTTGGAACGGATACACAACAGATGTTTTTCGTTATCAATCGTTTGGTTTTTTGTTGTTGTTGTTGTTGTGAGATCACAGGTGTGTTATGATGAGCATTTTGCAGTGCTTTATCTACAAATTAACAGTAACAGTATCAAAACAAAGCCAATCATTTAGTCAGAACATAACCTCGAAGGGTTGTGGAGGAACCATTTCTGGACGTGCAATTTTTTCGTGAGAAAAAACATCTTTTAAAGTAAAAGTTGAATTTGTACGAATAATGCTTTTTCGTTGCATTTGCTATAATAAACTCATGGAAAACAAAAAAGCGATTTTGTATGAAAATTTGAACGAGGACGAGAACAGTTTAGAGATAATTTAATGTCGCCAGCAAGTGGTATTATGGTGGGTATTACGTCTTTTTTTCGTGTTTGGCGAAATAAATTATAATAATCGTATTAAAATAATGTAAACATGGGTATTACTTACCTTGAGGTTTTGCGCGGCCAGAAACCGGCGAGGAACGCGAGAAGGCACAAATGATGCTTTTAATAGCCATTGCGCTTATTGCAGCGAGAGCAAGCGGGACATTGAAATGCACATACTTCTGTGTGAGTGTGTTTGGAACGAACGAATACCACCCCACCGCCAACAATCCGGTGAACCGATACCAAACACTACAAATGGTTTCAATTAAAAGTGGTAACATAAACAAACATCACAAAATTGATCAACCACCCTGCTGGTGGACTGGTTGCCCGTTCTTTCGTTCGAGCTCGGTACGGCTATTTGCATGAAAATGCACAAATGATGCATACCGGCTCCCGTATTGGTTGGCCACAAAAATGCGTGTGTGAGTGCTCGGCAGTGCATGTACAGTGGGCTTTTTTCCTGGTGGTTGGTGCGCTGTTCCATTTGCAGCCATGTTGCAGTTCGGGCATCCAGCAGCAACAAGAGCACAAAAATGGGCAAATTAAAACAAAAATTAAAAAGTAAAACCGCTGGTTGGGAAAGGAGGAAAAGCAGTGGGATGGCGTATGTGAAGTGTTTGCGGATCATTTATAGGCGATATTTGATAGCATTAAGGCCCATAATTTAATACTCCTCTGCTGTTGTGAATGGGTCTAATAGCGAGTGTTCGTGAGTGGATTTAGAATGAGCATCAACTGGCGGGGCACATCGTTCGTCCAATGTCAGGGTGTTTTGGTTTATTTAAAGTATTTGATTTTAATTATTGTGTTATAAATGGTATTTAATTTTTAATCCTTTCCCGGTTTTGATGCTTAGCTCAATGCTAATATCTGATGCACAGTAGCTGTACTGTACTGCCATGGGTAAGAGCAGAAAAATACGCACTACAATCGTGTTTTTAATGGTATAATTTCATTATTTGTGGGTTCACCATTCCGTTGCATGTGAGTCTGTTATGTTGAATTCAATAAAAACATGAAACATTAAAGAAACTTTAAAAATATGATTCAAAAACGTACTAGAGCTAGGTTTAATTACGGGTGTGCAACAAAGTAACGACTAAATACTTGTCCATTACAGTACTACACTACAGTACGAAAGGAAACTATCGCTAGAAACGCTTTTTAGAATGTCTGATATGAGTTGAACGTCAGGTCAGCCAAATATTGTGACACCGAAAAGAACGTGATGATAGTAGCGCATTATCTCGAGAATATAGCGAGTCAGGTGAGGAATTGCTCATTTGAACTTTTCTGTTCAAGTTGTCATACTTCCCTTCATCCACTTTATTATGCTTTAGCTGAATTTGAGTAAAATTTCGCGCAGTTCTCGTCTCGAATTGTTTGGAAATGGCTGGGCGAGACTCCGTGACTCCGTGATCAAGGTCGTATTGCGTTTTACAAGAGTCCTCGTCTAGTAACGTCATCAAATTCTGCATCTTGTGTAAAGTTTTTGGGCCTTCAAGAATAACTGTTGCGTGTGCCAAGCCAAGAATAACTGTACAAAGTGTTTAAAAGTAATGAAACCATTTTTAATACTTTTTGGCACTTTGGTTGGTATATTCGTACCTATCGGTAATAAGTCTTTTAACCTACATTTTCAACATAAAAATTTAAGTCTAAATAACTATTACTAGGCACGATATCAGCCATATTGATGCAACAAATACTATTACGTAGAATAGTGGAAGAGCATGAATGTGGCAGAATAGTTTGTTCTTCTTATGGCTAAGCTTCATTTATGGAATTTGAAAAACATCAACATCAAATGCCAATTTTTTTATAATAAAGAGGAAATGCCTTATTAATATTGGTTATAAAATTTACTCAACACAAGCGGTGTTGACAATACGGCACTGGACCGTCATAATTAATTATAAATAAATAAAATAAATAAATGCCAATTTTAATTTCGATTTCTAGACGCAACTTCTTTATCTTTTTCTTTGGAATCCAATCTCAGGAAGGTTGGGCCTTCATTACTGGCGTCATGGACTTGATTTACATGTAGTTGGATAGATAGTAATGATTAGAAAGACGATCTAAATTAAATTTGATACCGATAACTTCGTATGAGCAACTGGGTTTCCTGAAATAGCCGGTGTTGTGGTTGAATTAATGCAATCACTCGCCGCTGACAGTCCTTGTAAGCGTTGTGTGTGTGTGTGCGATCAGCTCGGGAAATCAAAGGTCAGACCAAAAGGAATAAGGAAGTGTCAAAAAAGCGGTCGAAAGCGGTCGATCGTAAGCTTGTATGGTTACTTGAATGTCTTTTCAATCTAATTTTAAGATATGTATACGTACGAACGTAATAGCTGACATTTAAAAAGCCCGGAAAAATTGAATAAACACACTATTTCAACCTAATTTACCGCTCCAAAGAGTTCAATGTTCATAACCAGACGTTGCCTTTAGTACGTGGTTTGTGTCATTTGTTGTTGGAAATTAACTAACAAATTGGTAAGTTGCAAATACTGAAACCCATAATAGTTTGTAAGAACTAAGAGCTAACGAGTTATGTGGCAATTTAAGTTGAGGAAGCTAAAAATGGCAGGCAGCAAGAGATGTAGTAGTGCCTAAGAAGACGAAGAAAGAGCACAAGAAAAAGAAGGAGATGATGAATAGCGATGTACACAATAAAACATACTTTTGCTAAAATAAATTATCAAATTCAATATTTATTTAATTTATTACAATTGATTATGAAGGTTCAGTGCCGTATTGTCAACACCACTTGTGTTGAATGAATTTTACGATCTTATTGGTAAGGCATTTCCTCCTTATTCTTTGCCTTATCTCGGGCATACTCGGTTGTGGATGGGTGGGTAGTACATGGTTGATGTCCAGTCCTATTTTGGCTGTTGTATGTTGGTTGTTCAGACAGGGGGAAATTGTGGTTGGTCCGGTACTATTGTTGTGGCTTTTGTGAAGGCTGGTTGGTTGTTTTAGGCTTTTTATGTTTTGGCTATTGTCGACTTTTGGCCATTCGGGACTGTTACAAACAAAAAAATGTTAGGACAGTACACACATTCTTTTGCCTGCGTGCACTGTTCTCCAGTGCAGTCCAGCAATGACTTTCCAAGCTCAATGCGAAAGCGAAAGCGACGTCACTACTCTCGAGACTGAACCCGCCAAACACCCCGAACCCGACGCCAACGCTGTCAAACTCGTTTTGTCAAAGCTGGACTGGAGTAGAGAACACTGTACTTTCAACAACGCCTCCCTCCCTTTTACGGCAATGTTGGAATCGCCCTCGGGTGCTGTTGCCCAGTCATCGGATCACCCGTGGCACTACACAGAAAAACACTTAAGACATAGATAACACAACATTTAACAAAAAGGAATGGAGGAATATGAATAAGGATTGAAAGTATACTAGGGATGTGGGCACAGGATAAGATCGTTGTCTCTGGCGAATCGCTAAATGATCCTCATGTAGGGCAGGTCACTGGTAGCCAACACTTCTCTAATTTCTGTACCCGGTCGTCTGCCGATATTCTCGACTGCTCTCAACAAGGAGGGTCTTGCGGTTTCAATCAAATGCAACAGTTTGAAGTAAAATTGATAAGAATATGAATTATAATCGACTATACCCGGGATAAGAAGAAACCCAAGGAGGAAATATTTTATGAAGTTTGTAGTAAGTCAACACACGCAGTGTTGACCATACGACAGTTAGCCGCAATTTTGGAGTCCATAAAGAGTAGGAATTATGCATGCTGCATATTTTCATTCGTTCACACAATTCGTTCGTCTTGAACATATAAAACAACTTTTTAAATTCATCAAGAACGGCCAGGCCGTTTTGCTATATATAAAACGTCTTTAAAATTACTCCATTAAAAAAACTCCAATGCTAGTGTGCCGCACTCCGATTCCCATGACCCGTGGTCAACTGATTTAAAACAATTTAACAAAACTTTGAAAAAAGGGTGTTTCCAAAACCGCTAGAAGGACTGAAAAGTTTGCTCAACAATAGGATTAGTCCTACTTTTTCTTCTTGCCTGGAGACTACCGCTTTTTCTTACTTACAAAAAGCCGCCACTTTTTCCCGACCTTTTTTCCAATGCCTATCGTTCGTAAAGACTAGCATTGGAAGCAATTGGGGCAAGGCACAAGGTGATCTATCTTTTTTTTTTTATTCTGGCAAACTACATCCTCCACCACTTTCGTCTATCTTCCGTATCCTCCTACAATCGCAATCATTTACGTTGTGGAATAAATTTTAATTAATGTTAGAGAAACTTTTTAATCCTCAGCTCCCGAAAGCGATGCCTTCTGTTTGCTAGAATACTGCTGAATGTGTTAGGTGCGTTCAGCATCCGACAGCTTCTCATGCATTTCCAACGAAAATTGGCCTCCGTTGCATGAGTGCGAGTTTTGGTTTTTACTGCTCAAAACGTCAAATGTCGATGATGGGTGCATCATCATGAAATTAAAATAGAACAAACAGCATGGACCTGTTTGACCTGTTCCCGTTGATTGACTGCTGGGAACGAGGAAGCCAAATGAAACCACATCGTTTCATCCCGATTAGAAGTGTATGCTAATGAGAACGTCATGTATTATGGGGTGTGTTGAATTGAGAAAATTAATATGATCTGTGGCGTTGACGCATCCGCTCCAACGTGGCAATGGCAGATCTGATTTGCCCATATGGTTTCGGTGGGTTTAATAATATCAAACACATTATCGTTATGTTTGCGGTTACCATTGCGGGCTAGCGCATGCATACTCTACCGGATGATTCTGCACAGGAAACAAACTCTACCGGGGACGGTTTCATCGGAAAGCAAACGGAACAGCTACCTAAAAAAAAAAAACACACACAGGCGGCCTTTCATGTAGTTCGTGGCACGCGCGATCTGACGTTCACGAATAATTTGTTCCCAAAGTCATCGCGCTTATGAGAGACCATTTATCAATCGAAGCGCTCGGAGGCGGCCTCATCGTTTCGCCACAGCCTGGCAGTTTTTCCGACCTTTGAACGTGCGTTCATTTACTACGTGGCGTCTTGTACGGGAGCGCCATGGCTTCGCCTTGAATTCGATACGTCGGCAGCGCGCCGAAGACTAAGCGTGCACGATAATCAAATAAACATTTTTCTTGTGCTTTTCAATCGGGACGCACGCTTCGGGAAGTGAAGTTTAGAACCGAGCACGGTGGAAATGGTGTGGCAGCCCACAAGCCATTGGTCGGTGGAGTGGGGACAAATGGATGTCGAAAAGGCGTCCGGTACGTTGGAAGTTGTGCGATACCACCGTGTCTTAACTAGTTCCTTTGTTCGTGTTCTTGTTAATTACATTTTAACGTTCCAGTACCGCACGATCAGCTTAGGGCGGGTTCGAAGAGAATGGCTGGAAAAGTTGATGGAGTAAGAGATTGTTTAACATTGTACTTTTAATGAAACAATTTTATATATTCATTCGATGTGAAATAAAAAGATAAAGTAGAATTAATTGCGAAGCTAATTAGTATCTTATAATGTTCATAAAACTAACTAAAATTTTACGGAAAATTAAATCTTGAAATAATAAAAAGTAAGTGAGAAGCAAATTTGAGGCCAAAATTATGAAGAAAAATCATTTTTATATTATAACTATTTCTATCACTTAAATAAATAGATTGTTACAATTAATTATGACCGTACAATGTCATATGGTGCGTAAATAAATAGATGCCAAAGATGATTTATTTGAATATATAATTTATTTCACAGTAAAATTTTAATTAGGTTAAGTGATAGGTAACCTAAAAGCATTCTGGATGAAATATTAGGTTCGCAAATAAATAACGTCCGTTTTTCATATTTTTTTTCACTCGTGGCATTTTTATTTGCAGAAATTTAGTCAATCAAATTATTGGCTATTATTTTTCATTACTTTCTTCCACCTTTTTGGTAACTGGCGGATGCCTTGTCGGAAAAATTATACCTTTTTCGACGCAATCCAGGTATCCAATAATTCTGGGTCTGATCATTGTAGGAGTCATCCTCCTGCTGGACTGCTGGGAACTGCTGGTCATCCAATCCATGTGCCATGGATCGGAACAAATGTGCCAGATCCGATGAATACGACGGGTACGGTAAAACATCCCATTTGAGGGTATTAAGGTAGTTTTACACAGACTGTGCAACAAGTGGCCGACCATTGTCATGCAACAGAATAACTTTGTCGTGGCGTGATGTGTATTCTGGTCGTTTTTCTCATCAATTGTTTCCGGTAGCGTTCATCAGTGATTGTTTCTCCCGGTTTCACAAGTTCGTAGTAGATGACGCCAAGCTGGTCCCACCAAATACTCAGCATAACTTTCGAGCTATGGATGTTCGACCGAGCTGATGATGTTGGGGTATGACCGGGGGATCCCCATGATTTTTTGCATTTAGGATTGGTGAAGAAAATCCACTTCTCGTCACCAGTCACGATTCTGTACAGGAACCCCTTTCTGTTGTGCCGCTGGACCATCAATTTAGAAACATGAAGAGTCTGCGTTCAATGTCCCGCGGCTTCAACTCGTGTGGTATCCATTTGCTCTCTTTCTGTATCATGCTTAACGCGTTCAGCCGTGCTGATATGGGCTGACGAGTTACACCAATCCCGACGTCGAAACCAATCCCGACACCTTGTTTCGCTTAGATCAGCATCTCCGTAAAAACTTGAAAGCTCTCGATGCGCTTCGGCTGCCGTTTTTTTCTCCAAACAAAAACAGCAACACCTCCCGCATATGGCGTTTGTAAACGTCAAAATTGCGCCACAATCCACAGTGGCCCCATCGATTTCAAAACGGCCGTTATTTATTTGCGGACCTAAAAGTTTGTTGGGGTTAATCAATTCTATCATACTCCTTTCCCACACCAAACAACTTTTCGCACAACCCATTGGCGCACCACGGCATTGAGAATCTCGTTTTGGGTGAGACTACTTGCGGTAATTGCAACTCGCACATAATTTCCCGTACGATCCCACACTTGCTATTTCTTGTGTGTATGTGTGGGTATGTGCATGTGTGTACATGCTTACGTGCCACCAACCTGAGAACAAAGTGGTTTCGTCGGAAGGAGCACGTAAAAGGCAACCAAATATTCAATTTTGGTGGAGCCACCCGAATTTCCGTAACAGTGACAACGTCAAAGCAAACACTCCTCGAAGCGGAAAGCTACGGGCCACGGGAAGCAATAGTAGAAACCGCATTTGAAAAAATAAGAAACGCAGGAATGATAAATTGCGGAAGCAGCCAAAATTGCTTAATGGAATTTAATAAGCTTTCTCCGCTGCGGGACACGGACGCTACGATCGGGGTCGTTCCGTATGTCACAAGGAGGTGCACCTTCGAGGCAATAACTGCAAAGGCTGTACCGTGATCTTCCTGAGCGCAGCGTTGAGCTATGTTAAGCTCACACAGAGGAAAGGAATCAATAGAACTCAACAAAAAAAAATATTCTCACAAAAAAACCGACACACGTCGGCCATTGACATCCACGACACGGGCCATCTCATGCTGCATCATATCCGATTTCGGTGGCCCGGCTTTGCAAACGGGCGTCGTCTGCGCCTTTGCTTGCTTTCCATTTTTGGAGGATCAATTCGGCCTCGACTCGACTCGACGGCCTGCCGAATCTCGAATGACAAATATGCATTACGTCGGGGTGCGGCCAGAAATAGTGGCGCTGTTCCAAACGAGCTTGTGTGTGCATATCTGTTTTTGTTTCTTCTGCCAGTTACTCTTTCCGTCTCGCTCTCTTATACTTATACCTTATTGCTTGAGTGAAGGCGCCAGGCACTGAAGTTTTAGTCCTCCAGTTGTATGCTCCACATTTGCATAAAATCGCACCAGCAGTAGGCGATAGATAGTGCAGCCGACCGTTTATACAGCATAAAGATGAAGCTTAGAGAGTAACAAAAACAAAACAAATGAGGGGAAAAAAATAACACTTCGGGAGATTCCAGTCCAGAGGGCCGGAAGTCGATGGATACCATCTGGTTGAGAATGACAAGTTTTTCATTTGTGTGTTTTCGTTTTGTTGGAATGTGTTGTATTTGTCATCTATGCTAGTAGAGGGCCCTTCAATTTGAATTCCATGGTCTGGTTCCAGTGCGAGCCACTATCCGATGAGGGGTACGATGGACGGATGATTCCTCGTGGGGTTTGAATTTCGATTTGCTTTGAATTGCGTCAAAATGGATACCGCTTGTACACAAATCACTTGTGAGGTTGGAATTTGGTCGTAACAGACACAAAACGGATGGCACAAGATTGAATCGCTGCCTCTACGTGGTTACGCGGCTACGACCAAGCATGGCGAAGGTCTGCCGAAAAATTTTAACTGCTGTCTTCAGTGGCAATCTGACCACCAGATGTTGCGAATCGGTCAAAAAAAAAAAGAGAGTTGATATTCGATGGTACTCCGTTTTACTTTGTGAGAGCTTAGATTTACGGTGTTGTTCTCAAAAAGGAACGGAAAATAGTATTATGACAAGAATTATTGTGAAGAATTATTAAACTATGGTGTTATTTCGCTTTATCAAGAAATAGTTTCTTGGTTTTGATGACCTGTTGAAGACGCATTGCTGGATCTTAAATGTTCTGCTACAAATGTTTGTACGTCGTTGTAATTACATGGACAAAATATTTTCACCAAACGAAATGTGAAATCTGCACCTATGCGCTGATCGCGATATACTTTTGGAATTAAAACGTAGCAAATATTGGGTAAAAGTACTGTATCAAAATTATTTTACTTCAAATCATAGGACTAGCAAAAATGTTAAGAAATGATAATATAGAAAAAAATTAAAAAAAAGTCATAGTTATTTTTGATGGTAGATAAATCTAATAGTATGCACTCGTGTAGACAATACGGCGTGGAGTCATCGTACTGAAATAAATATACATGCACTCGAATAAAAATAGTCTTTTAGCTGACAACTTTTAAAAATTGCTTGTATCATGTCAATGTGAAGTGTAATTACAAGTCAAATGTTAAATGTCAACTCTCTTTGAATGAGTTGAAAGAAAAGCTTTCTCAATGTGTACGTCTTTCTATACTACTATCTCTATTTTACAATTACTTGTTTAAAAATATAAAAATATAAACAGTAAATGTTCAGAAAAAAGATGTTAAACTATGGCGCGGATAGGATGAAATCGAAATGATCGGACGAGGCGTTGAACCTGGCATTAGGGACTTGCTTTATGATCTACAGCAGCGCAACGCATATGATTATAAATTATGTCGGCCTGATGCGAAGGGCATGCCCACCCCCATACACACGGTTAGATCCATTTAGTACTACTTGCAAAATTTATTTCTATGCTCTACAACTTCTACTTTATTATCACTCTCTAACTACTATTTTTTTGTTATGCTTGGCCGTAACTGTAGGATGTAAATTATGCATATCATGCAATAAATTCATTGCTTCTGTCTAAAGTTGATGTAGAAACTTCAAATCGTATTTGTTTAAAGTATGACGGCTTGCGTCGTATTGTCAACACAGTATGTGTTGACTGTGTTTATCAACTAGATTAACGGGGCATGCCCTCCCCGTTCATCAACTTGTGACTGAGGTGTGGGATAGCGAATCGATGGCTTGTGACTGGAATCTCGGCATCATCTATCCCATATACAAGAAGGGAGATATGTTGGACTGCAACAACTACAGAGGTATAACGGTGTTGAATACCGCATACAAAATATTCTCCCCAATCCTTCAGGATAAGCTTGTCCCATTCGTTGAACAGATAGTTGGAAACTATCAAGGAGGATTCCGACACGGGAAATCTACCACTGCCAGGTGGTCAACGTCACATGCCAGGTGAAGGTGGATGGATATCTCTCAGGTTCCTTTGCTACCAACCAAAGGCCTGCGTCAGGAAGATGGGCTCGCCTGTCTCCTATTCAACATGGCGCTAGAGAGGGCCATCCGTGACTCGGAGGTGAACCATCTTCTATAAGTCAACCCAGATCCTGGCATACGCTGATGACATAGACAGCATTGGTCTGCGGCTCTCCCAGGTAGCAGAGGCCTACCAAAGGATCGTGCAGGCGGCAGAAAACCTCGCATTGAACTCAAAAACCTATCGCGACGGCTGAAGCTGGGACTGTATCGTACCTTTATAGTCCCAGTACTCACATACGTCTCTGAGACATGGACCCTGTCCAAAACAGACGAAGCGCTCTTAGCCGCGTTCGAGGGGAAGAGGCTCAGAAGGATCGTTGGCCCCGTATGTGCGGAAGGACAATGGACTATGGGCTGGCCATAATCCATTGCGCTGGACCGTGAGCGGTACCGGATTCTGCTGCAAATAAATAAGTAAGTCCTCCACGTTTGTTTTTACTTTCCCCTGGGCATCCCGTACATCGCATTTAAGATCTAGTTTGATCTCGGAATAATCAACAATTTGGTGTTTTAAGTTAACTGCAAAACAAATTTACTAATCAAATTTTCTCTTTGATTTAAAAGTTTTCATTCATATTTAACGAACTACAAAACTCTCACCGAACCAATTAAAAAAATATGCTAAAAAGTCTTTGAACTTGGCACGAACTGAATGAGCCTTAAAATAATTCTCCAAAACAATCCAAACATACAAACTGTACAATTGCAATGTGCTACATAAAATGGATTAAGTTAGTTTGTCGTACAAAATGCAATCGATTAACACATTGAGCAGTTGGTGTGAAAAACAATTTCACATTTTCTCTCACCAACTTTTCTCATAATTGAACACTAGTGAAGTGCACAGCAAAACTGAAGCTGCGAGGAGTTTAAGTGCACCCAGTTTCTTAGTAAATTAAGCAATACCAATGCTGGCAAAGAAACGCAAGCGAACCAAAGTGACATGGTCCCCGTTCGAAATGGAGTTGTTTTATTAATTAGCAAGTTTTGCATCCCTTCTCGAGCTGAGCTGAGCTCGCACGGCTGGGGTTTCTGCTTTTCTTCACACTCTCCATAACCATAAGCCAACAAGCAGGCACTGTTTGTTGTTTTCAATATTGCAAAGTGTTTGCCCCGGGTCGCAGTGCCGCGCAGTGACCAAATCTCGGCAATATCGCGCAATGGATGGTATTATCTGGTAGACAGAGCGAGTGCAACACCACTCTGCATCGAAATCAAAGGAACGAAAGCCAGAAAAGGGATATCATTAATACCTTCTCTGTTTATCGCTGCATTCAGATGGGCCTTGTTCGTGTCGCTAGGAGCGGAGCTAGTTTTTGACTAGGTGAATCCTTGCGAGGGTTTCTGCAGAAAGTTTTCCATCTACCTGACCATCTATACCAGCTTGTCCCATTCCGGCCAGGCGAGTTCGTTACGATAAAACGGATTGCAAAAGTTTGCCACACTGCAGCGCCAGCATTCCGTCGACATCGTCCTTCCCGTCGTCGTCACCGCTAGAGCACGAATGGCCTGTTTTCGGCAGTAGCAATGTGCATAAACTTCCACGGTTTCGGTATATTTTACGATTGCAGCGCTTTTGCAGGCACATTATCAGCCTCATTCCAACGATGCCCAGCGCTTAACTTGATTCTCCTTCGTTTTGCTGATCGTTGAACGGTGGCAAAAATGGGAAAAAATGAGCAAACAACAAAAAAAAAACAAGCTCCCCACCGCTTAAGTCCGAAGGATTCTTCAGCGCATAGAAGTTTGCGAAAAAACACAAACAAAAATGACTGTAAAAAACTTCCCAGATTTGCGCTTCTTTCGAAGGTGCCAACAGAGCTGTCACTATAGAGAGCTACGGCGAAGAAGCCGAGTGTTGCCAGGAGATGCAGTGTGCAGTGGCACTGCCTTCGGGTAGGGTTTTAAATTTCAATTATGAAAATTGTCGCCATTAGTTAATTAGCGAAATTCGTTTGCTTTTGAGTGGCGTTGGGATGCTGTGGAAGGCAAACCGTCGCCTGGCAGCAAACATGGATAATACTGGGAAAAGTATTTTCGTTCCTGGTACATTGTTCTCGATTTGAAATTTTATTTTCATCTCGATTTTATGGCTCTGTTCCGAGAATCCAAGCGTCAACACCATGCATGCGAAAGGATATTCATTGCGCTTAATCCCGATAAAAAGGGGAGCTCTGTAAATAGTGGTTATTTTCAGGAAACTGTTAAGAAAAAAGTGCAATGTATGTATCCTTTATGTTATCGGTATGTTTGCATGAATTAGTTTGTTACTTCAAGTAACATGCTCTTTAGAAGACGTTGCTATACGCCTAGAACGTTTGAACACCGAGTTCCATAAATCACTGTACGGTTAACTGTTTTGTCTGGATCAACTATCAACGATCGCGATTTCGCGAGTATTTCTCTTTCATGCTGGCAGCGCCATTTGTCGTCCATTACTGGTCTGGCTTAGTTATCACAGTCCTTAATTCTCGACCTAACCCAACTGACGTTGTCAAAAGTACATTTGAAAAGAATCTTGTCCCGAAATTTTTGGCATTCATGTACCCGATACGTTGAATGTGCAGTTTAGCGGGATGCTGAGTCACCTGGTTTAGTACTGAAGAACCTCTCGTACAACTCTTTCACCGTGAACAACACGCTTCATAATTTATGAGTTTGTCACCGACGCAAATATTCCAATCAAATCAAAATCAGTTTCTCCCATCACTGCTCTCACCCCCCCCCCCCCTCCTGATTTGAGTGGGAAAAGGTGGAAAAATGGCGCTTTTACTTGACACCCGACACTCGCGAAAAGCGCACATCGTCGTCGCACGCCAACCCGTAATTCAGTGGTGTGACAGTGCAATAAATTGTGTGTGCTCTCCCCGTTGGCGATGAATGCGAAAGGGTGCTGACACACGCCCTGCTGTAATCTGTGCTGTGTTTGGTGCATGAAAAACCCGTGTTTGGTGTACAAAAAGACCTTGCGCAACGGATGTGGGGGGTGGGCGTTCGTTCGTTAATGGGTGCATGAGTGGACGATTTACGGAGACGCACTTAGCGCTCCGGAGGCTCAACATTCGGCCGGGTGTGTTGTGTTGTTGTGGAGCAGACGCATGGATGATCTATTTTAGATTAATATCTCCCAGCACATCCGGCACGAAATCATTGGCGGCCGGTGCGGGTGGATTGTAACGTTGTTTCACGATGAAAAATGTCAACGAGAATGGAATTGATGCTGATGGTGGGCCAGAATGTTAATTGTTTCGTATCTTTCGCAGCAATTATAACTATAAATTATTACTTTAGTAGTGTACGCATGGACGAATGGTCGACACATTAAAGACAATTACCTCTACTGGAAAAGGATTTATTCTTATTATTTTGTTTATCAAGTTCATTCGTAATTTACAGTAGTAGGGGAGTATTTAGGATTTTAGAGTAGAAGTGCGTAGACAAGTGCGAGCCATTTCTAGAAAACGCTCAAGATGAACTGGACAGCGGATAGGTTGAAATGGACAACCGTCGTCCTTTCTCGACAGTGTTCAAGTTGAACCGGACAAACGCTAGTTTGAAGTGGTTGAAATTTGAAACACATTTTTTTGTAAATTACATGCATAACATGCATTCACTAATAACATTTACATAATTTGTTCTTAGAACATGTTTGAAAGCGGTAAATCAAATGTATATGAATTTTTAAACGTCTGATTTTATGTTTTTGATTCTGTAAAATATCCATGACTACAGCAATAAGAACTCGATTCAGTGATTATAAACAGAAACGTTTTCTGTCATCTTCTGTCAAAACAGGTATTGAAAATATTTTATTTCCCCCTCACATTTTTAAACAAAACCATGCATTCTCATTGTAATTATATTCGGTGTGAAAGTATACGTACGTTTGGGAATTATTTAGAATTAGAAATAGGACAAAATTAGTATTTCAGCAGTTATTTTTTTAATTTTAAAATTTGCCAAGCGTTTCCGAAACTAGGATACTAGTATAGTCCCGAAACTAGATAGTATTTCTTAAGGAACTGTTTAAGAAATTTATATTGCGGGATTACAACGAGTAGCTATGCTGATGAATTACAAACTTTAGCTAAGTGATAGAACACCTCAGCAATTGTTTAGTTTAATGTATCATGTAATTTTAATCATTATGAATGCTTGGAAAGTTCCATGCAAATAAACATTAAAGCGAACAATTCTTTCACCCTCCGCAAACTCGCGTATGGCAGGACCGTAACAGTGGGGAGGGTTTGTTGAACTTTATACTTGATCACGTTTCGAGTGCTCAGCTTACGCTCTCGAGAGCGAGGACAAAAGTTGTAATCAAGTCCGGCAGATCCGGTAAACAGCAACCCAAAACCCGTCCATTCATTCGTGCATCCTGCGCATCCGAGCGATCATCTTGGGGCAAATAACGTTCATCACCTTCTTGCGTCCGTTTGCCCGCCCAAAACAACTATTGATATCTCAGCACTGTGCTCACTCGTTTAACAAAGAAACCATTTATCGTCGAACAGAGGGAATAGAGGCAGTCAAGAAGGTTGGGGTCGTTTCAACATGATCCGTCGGTACTTAAACCAAACTGTTGACCGGCGTCCTATCCATTCGAACGAAATCTTTTCCTTTTTCCTGCGCTGAAAAGCATCTCATGCCACCAAACGAAGCGATGCTCGCGTGCGGGCCAGCAATTGAGAAATGTGTACGTGTGGAAGCTGTCGGCATTTGAGGAGAGCATAAAGAAGGCTTCCGTGAAGTATTTTGTGCTCTCTTGCCAATCCCAATCAATCCCATCTTGCTGGTTGCTTCTTCTTCCTGTTATAATTCCATCTTCTTACCACAAAAAGACGGTGTCGAAGGGTAGAAGTTTGGATCGAAAGAATCTTGCTTCGATCTTGCGTTAGCTTGTAATAAGTCAACCCAAGCGAATGAAGCTGAAGACTGAAAGAGAAAATCTTTCATTGGAACGCCTTAGCGCACACCAAGCATTGCTTCGGTTCTTCCATTTGTTAGTGCGAGTATGGCAAGCCACTTGAAGTACGAATAAATGTCTGTCATCGGAAAATGATGAAGCGGCATCGGAATCCGTTGCATCAGCTTCTGTTGACGGTAAAAATGCATCACTCGCTCTATGTATGTGCTTTTCACTGTACTTAAAGTAGTTAGGCACCTATAGATGGATGGCTGGATAGGACGATTTTACCTCATCGTGCTACGAGTCGTGAGCAGCAGGAATTTTAAGCAGGATAAAAATATTTTAGCAAGCATATTTCCTGTACATCCCTCACATTGTTTCTAATTTGCGTACTATTGACTACCGTTTTGCATTACACGCCGAGCACCAATTGTTCAGAATTCGAATAAGGAAGAGCTTCTCAACCGACTGATAGTGCATTTTCTGCATATTTTGAGCACAAAGCGAATGCTTCGACGCAAATCATTTTGTAAATCGTGCCTGACAAGGCCTGTCTAGTGGAAAACAGTTTCTGGGAATACGTAGAACCGTTCGTCGCTTTAACATGGGATGTCTGGTGCTTTCGGGTGATTGCCAAGTGTCTGATAGGTGTGGGTAGGAGGAGAGAGAGAGAGAGAGGAAAGATATAAAGCGGAATAGAGTGGTAATACAAATTGATTCTCTGCTAGCTAGCTTGTCCGGTTTTCCTTTTATCAGTCGTATCCACCCATCACCGAGCGTGTCAATCACGGCAAGGATCAAGGATGAACCAGAAAATCCGAAGCGAATGGAAGCAGAGGCTCTGCACTAGGGGCGTTGTCAACAGTCCCTTTTTTGCCCTAGAAAGGCATCGGATGTGCGACGATGCTGCTCATCGAACCAAACGCAACAGCCTCGAAGTAGAGCAAATGAGATTGGTGGAGCAAATCCTGGGATCGACTAAGGGTGTTTGTCTGCCTTCTCGTCTACACTCAAGATGGGTGACGTTTTTCAGGTTATTTAAGAACGGTTTGGTCTCTTGGCACACGGTACGGTGTACGCTACCCTTGGCAAATATCTCAACCGAAGTACATGCTAAAGGATGTATTAGGATCCGGAAAACTCGGGGAAACTCGGCGAAAAAAGTCCCGTATGAAATGTTCATGCAGTGTTGGTTGTCAATTCCGCCGTTCGTCACCATTTTGATAGAATCGATCGATATTTTATTATTTCAAATGGTTACGCACGTTTTATTTTTGAGCAAAAATACAAGGTTAAGGAAAGACAAACAGCGATGATACGCTTGCACAAACAAGCGGCAGCAGATAGATAGAGATTGCGGGCTAGCATCAGGCTTAAAGAGTTTCAATCATGGTAAAATACGTTTCTGCATTGGTAGGAATTTCATTGATTTTCCATTTGTTTGTTGCATGCGAAAAGGACAGATTAAGGGAGAATGCAAAATGCTAATGGGCTTATCTTTCATTTGAAGTCGAAACAAACTGTCCCTAGACTAGATGTGATTGGAAAATGCAAGGATTGGGATACGACGACGATCCAATAGCCTCGGAGCAATATTTGAACCCTAATTAAGATGCCGGTTGATCGAGTGGAGCAAAAAAGCGGTAAGCAGCACCGTTACCGTCGCTAAGACTTCCTAGCAAAAGGCAGCGGTGCAGAAGGTCGCCTTTGAACCGCTTGGATAAGGTCAATTTATTTTAGGTCAAAGCTTACGCTCAGCTTCCACTGCAGTGCACTTCTCTGGTCCGGTCTGTTTGGCTAAATAGTAGTAGAACGATCGAATCGTAACCATTTCCAGTTTTAATGATTTTCTAGTTTTCAAACGTGGTCGACCCAGCTTTTGTACGTGTACGGGACCCTCAGCTAGCCGTCCTTGACACCTTGACCACGGAGAAGGAGGTTTGGTTGGAATCCAAAATAATTAAAAGTTTTTAATAAGCAAAGTTAGCTACAGTGTGCAGGTGAGCCGATTGGCCATGGTATTTATGGTGGACGAGATGGGTGTCGGCAGTACCCCGTCTAGTCCGGCTTAGGTGGTGAGCAAAAACGGGTGAGATTAAAAAAGGCGGAAATGTAGCGGTGATCGTTTGAAAGTTGATTAAACAAGGAGTTTACTGATGGTGAAGGAAGATTAGGAAGAGGTTTGGATACAACTACTTCACATTTCGGATGTCGTGTGATTTGGGGAAGCTTAGTGAAGTACTTAAAATAGGAATTAGTTGAGGAGGGTTTAAAATGCTGGGTTTTTTTGTTAGTACGTTGAACTGCCACCATTGAGGTTATATGAAAATAAAGCATTTATTAGCATACGTATAAATATACTACACGTTAAAAGCTATTTGCAAATATTTACAAATAATTGATTCAGTAGGTATATCATAAGATGATGTATTTGTAATAATTACATTCTTTCTTTTTTTCAATTGATTTGCAAGCGACGCTTTGTTGAAACTAAAGAACGTGCTACGATTTTTTTCAACTATGGTAAATTCTCAATGCAACATTTGGCAATTTTCTGGCAGGTTTTGACCACTAAGGCATTGTGATGCTGATCGCAGGAATGTTTCAATCACGCTTCAGCTCAATGACGATCCTTTATCACTGTTTTTGGGCCATTTATACGGAATGCAACCGTTTGGACATGGCTTGTCGAGCTGGGAAGAGTGGAAACAGTTATGAAACAAATGTCTGCACTTTAGTACCGTCGATCGTTTTTCGGCATCTTTTGAAACGAAAGACTTGACGGGACTTGTGTTGTAGGGATTTACTAATTACGGTAAGAACAATAGTGATGGTGAGAAAAAGTAATGGAAATGCATTTATGCTAAGTAAGTGTTTTTCCTAACCACTCAGGAAATGTTTTAGAATCTGGTATGGTAAGGATGGTATGGTATGGATGCCATATCCCATCTTTATTTTAGGATGCAGGGCTGACTATCTTGCTACGTGCATCTCTGGTTTCGGAAATGTAAAATTAAGGTCTAAATGTAAATAAGTAAGGGATGGCCCGGTGGTGTAGGCGACAGCGGCGCCAATCTTAATTTGGCAGGAGCATTGTTCAAATCCCATTAAGACCGTCCCCCAGTAGTGAGTACTGACTATCCAACTACGGATTATCTTACTTACTTACTTATCAGGCGCTACAAACGCTTTGCGGTCTTGGCCAGCCGCAGTAGAATCCGACACCACTCACGGTTCTGCGCTGTCGTCCGCCAATCCGATATCCCGGCCTTGATGGTGGATGATTCCACGCCATCTTCCCACCTCAATCTGGGCCTACCACGCCTCCTCTGTCCGTGTGGACGGCCTAAAAGAACTTTCTGAGCTGAGTCGTCCGGTGCCTTGCGTATAACATGGCCAGTTCATCGGAGCCTGGCGAGCCTAATTCGTTGCACTACGGTGAGGTCGTTATAGCTGCTCCATACGGAATCAACGATCCTTCTGAGCATCTTCCTCTCCCAGCTTCGACCGTCGCGACAGGTTTTTTGAGGTGAGATGTTTCCTCAGACTGTAGAATGACCGTCTGGCCGCCAGCATCCTAGCGCACAACTCCGTCTCTATGCTGTTTTCGGTGCTGATCTCCACCTCCGAGTCACGGATGGTGGAGACCAGTCCTCTCTAGCGCCAAGATGAATAGGAGACAGCCGAGCCCATCTCCCTGACGTAGGCCTTTGGTGATATCAAAAGATCCTGAGAGTTTTCCATCCACCTTCTCCTGGCATGTGACGTTGGTCATGGTCATTCTAACAAGCCTGATCAGTTTGGTCGAAATTCCAAAAGAGCTCATGGCCTCGTAGAGTTTTACCCAGGCTGTGCCAGCATATGCGGCCTTGAAATCTATGAAGAGATGGTACGTGTTCTACTGCTGTTCAGCCATGTTCTCCAAGATTTGCCGCATGGTGAACGCACTATCTAGTAAGCCATTAAATGGCCGGCGTGACCTTAGAAGGCCGTTAAGCCAAGAAGAGATGTTAGTAATAATCAATAAGAAATAAAAAAAGAAAGACGAATTCAACTATTATTTCAACACTCGCTTGCTCGACGTAGTGAACAATTGTCTTGCTTCTTTTATCGATCAGTGATTACACCTCTCAAATGCACGTCTGTGTCACTTTAAAGCACAAAATTAATGTTCCACGTTCATGAATATTAAAACACTTCATTTTTTTCAGTGACAGTCTCCATGACGGGAGGTGGTTCATATTGTTATTTATGTATTACTGTTTCAAGATTATCATCATTTGTCTTAATCTGAGTGTTATTTCTGGGGCCTGAAATAACAAACCAGACTTGATGGAGCCCGCGGTACGGCAAGGTTTTCAGACATGTTTGATCCGTCTGTAACGTAAGCGTATCCTTTCGTTGTTGTGTATGCAAAACGGGTGTGCAAAAAGAGCCACTGAAACCCGAACAAAGAATTGGGGCTCATTTTCAGCTGATCGCTGTACCAGTAGCGAAAGTCATACATCCTTCCCGAAAATGGGCAACGCACTGTTGCTCCGCTGGGTGTTTTTGTTTCGGCACAAGCGACGGAAACAGCCGGGTAGGTGGTTTCCGTACTTGAATGCTTGATTTTCTTTGTTTTGTGTTGGTTTGTTTTGCTACAAAATAGCAACACTTTTTAGTATAATCCCTGCCTTTTTTTGCGTGGGTTTGATGCTGCTTGATGATTTCCCGGTAGCGCTAGGATGCTGGGGAACATTATAAATTTTCATCATGCTTCACTTGCTGGGGAAAGCAAAATAAATAAAAAAGAAGCTTAATAACGTTGTCGCGAAGGTGGAAGATTAAACTGTCCTCATGATATTGCTCCAAGCACTGGCAACAGATGAATTTATTTGACGTGCTTGTGTCAGTTATCATTTAGGCGTGGTGATGAGGCGAAGTGCTTTTGGTTTGAGATTTCGGCGTTCCCTTTTGCCCTTCTTGTGCTATGTCCTAATGGTGGGCTTTGGGGTTCGCCTTGCGTATAGCTTTGGAAGAAATATTAACATGTTTGTGTATGAGAAATTCTGTTTCATGAATGACTACAACGCGCCTGGTAGAGCTTTACTTAAAGGGCGATTTTAAAGAAACATACTTGGAATACGTCTTTTCTCAAAGTGCTGTATCCCTAAGTGATACACTTTGTCTCAGTGGCTTTGTTCATATTGAAACCCAGAAATAAAACAAAAAAGTATGCTTTATTGTAGCAAAGAAAAGTGAAAGAATTTTGGCTAGGGTAGGTTTTGTACAACGCTAAGCCAGTATCAAATTGAGATAAAACACAAGCAAAGAACAAATTCTGAAGCTGAAGGCTGGAAAGTCGTTCGTGCTGCTCGGTAAGGTATGTACGGCTGTCCTTGGGAACAAATTCTTTTGCTTGTCTTTGCGCTTCTCGGCCCACACGCGACACTGCCACATGATGCTCTGGTTTTCCCTTAAGGCCACCGTGGGCTGAGACAATTCGTCAGGATGGCACAGTTCCTATCACGGATGGCTCTTACTGGCAGCTTCCCGATGCTCCTTTTTTTTTTTTGGCGTGTCTACACGTGCAGCTTGGTCTTTTGTTTCCGCTTCGACGGATTTTTGCCTTCATTTTCACCAAGAAAAGAAATTGAATTTTATTCGTTTTTTTTTCTTCTTGCCAGGCACGTTACGTAACAGTTTTTCGGGTCGGGACTGGGCTGGTGAATGGTGCTGAATCGCTGGTCCATATGCAAGATGGGTAGCAGTCCCATGCCTGGGACGACCGCAACAGCATCGGCTCCAAGGGCTGGTAGCTTTAAGGCAACCGAAACCGACTGAAGACACTTGGCAAATGGAATAATATTGGCGTTCGGTGCCGATGGGCACGGAAATCAACCGCCTGGCAACTGTCGGCTGATCACAGTTCGTGGGTGAGATGGATGGGCTTGGGTGAGGAAATTTGAGGCTCGTTTTTCACTGACGGTTCTGCTTTCCGTCTTGTATTCTATGGCGAGGGGGGTTTGGTTTATTTTCACAAAATGCCCCTTACAATATGTGGCCTTTACGTTCCTCGAGTTGGACTGGTTTGCTCTTACTTTCGCTGTGTCTGTTCGGATCATAAATTCATCAGAGGTAAATGGGGACAATACGTTCTATTTCATCGTGTGAAAGCGAACCCAACCGAAGCTGTTAATGCATGATTGGGGTGGAAAGGTTGAATCGTTTATCCAAGGGTTGTGACATCAATCGTTGGACTTTTGTGGAGGTTTTTGTCGGTGTTATCTACTACAATTTCGAGTGAATCTTCACATGTTGGACGAATGGAATGAATGGTAGGATCATTGATGACGTTATTGATCAGAAAAATAAGAAATTCGGATAAAATTCGCTTATGTAAATTAAGTAATTACTCTGCACAACTCATGGACATGGGCAGGACTGGGACTGGGGCAAACCTCATTCGAACGTTTCCTCCGTAGGAAGGTTTGATTATTCAACTAAGTGGTATCGATAAGTCTTGTAAGTCATTCGATGGCCGGCGCCAAATAACAAAATTAAATCTAAAGTCTATAATGGCTGAAGCTAGTTTCCTTAATGTTTGGTTCGACATTGATTTGGGTAATATTCGGTTTGGCTGAGAATAGTATGACAAATAATTTATACCAGATTTGCAAGTTATTGTTTTTCATACTTTTACTTGTACCTTTCTAAAACAGTAAGTGGTCTTATTATGTTGTCCATTACTATACTAAGTATTCCGTACAGTTTTTTGCGTTGTGAAAATGTTGTTACACAGCCTTTGCATGTTTGCAGCGAAGTCATTTGGTCATGTAGATCGATAGAACCTTTAAAATCCTAAAGGAGATATAGGACAGTTACGATTAAAACCAATTATTTTTTTAATTTCTGTTCTGTTCTGTTCAAAAACAGAACAGAATTGTTTGATCCTTTCACACTTCCTTTTTTGGAGAGTCCTCCTTATAGAATGGCTTGTTGATGTTTGAAGGTAGGCTTACTTGTGGCCAGCTGAATCTTCCGCGATCAAAATAGTTATTGACCCACTGTTAGTAGAATAATCAATAAAAGCTTTGTAAAATTTCTTCAGTCGAGTTGATTATCTCCTTTATCAACTGCTATTCAATGTACTTACCAAATCTGTCTATTCAGCCATTTCCGTTATAGTTTTTATAAACACTAATAACTAAAGCTGATAATGTTTTTCATCAACATAAGCACTTACAACTAAACCGGTCATCCAGTCAAACATGACTAAATGTTAATGTTTTTCACGATTTGGTCTTAAATCTTCTGTAAAAGTAAAAGCAAAGAAAAGGAATGTTCAAGCTAACCAAACATTGATAAATCATTGCACCAGTACAAAGTGGCGCACAAAGGAATGAAAAGTGTTTTATAATATGTTTTTATGTGCCCCGAAGCAGTGCAGTGTTTACCGAGGCTAATGTCTCCACGTCCAAGTCATCTATCACAATCAGTCATATCGACAGCGAAAGAGGTCGTTCGAGCTGGGTACTCACCGGTACGATGATGGACCATCATCATCATCATCATCATCATCATCTACATTCCTCTTTCTTTAATCGATCCACAATAACTTCTAGCAGATGGTGAACTTCATTGCAATCTGGAATCCTTTTTTGTATGACGAACGGCGTTTGTAAGTAGGTGTGTAAGTGGTGGTGTAAGAAAACAAAACCAACGACATTTATTTATAAACGTGTTATTTTAGCAGCTGTGTGAAACAGGGAAAAAGGTGTAAAAGAGGGAAAATTGAAGAAACTGACAGGAAAGGAAAATAATGGAGGAAAAGGAGAGCAAAACACATACACAGTAGTTGTACAGATTCGCAACGAGAAGCCTCCGACGATGGCATGTTTTCGTTACGTTGTCAGCCTGAACGCATACATAAATGGTCCCGCACACATACCTACCAACATACATACGCATTCAAAGAGACGCGCAACGGTGGCGTTTCGGATGATACGAGGGCGAATGATGGCAAACATATTTATCAATGTCATCATTTTTATTAAATAGATATTAATAGACGTCTCTCTTTTGGCTTTGGGGATGGTTTCCGAGAAAGCGTTGTTTCGTCATGTCCCCTTCCGACCGTTGGTTGTGGTGGTTTGTTGACTTTACGATCACTTTGGTTCTTATTTCACGGTTTCACGGAGTAGCAGGCTAGCTATACTGTCTGCACGTTCCCATCGTTCGGTGAGAAAGTTTGCTACGATGATTGTCAATATGACGATTTTGGGGTCGTGAGAAATCCGACGTCTCACATTGAGGACGAAGAGTAAGAGCGACCAGGCGTCTCCATCATCCATCAAGTTGGAATGCATAGGACGTTTTGATGTGGATGGGGTAGCAAAAAGATGGAAAGGGTAACCATTGCGAAATCTAATATGACCAGACATTGTCACAACAAACCTTTCAGTGATTCTGATCGAATCACCAAGCAAGGGAGCAAGAAGAAATGAGACAAGTTGTTCACAATACAGCATGGCTGTGACTCAAGGCATCCTATACATATTCTTATCTGATTCCCGATATATTCAGCTCGGTACGCACGTTTACTACCATGTCACGTGCGCTATTAGTGCTCAGTCGGCCACCGTTGTCATACGGTTAGAATAAGCGGCCAGCGAGACGAGCGTTAAGTGCAATGAATTAATCATCTTTTCTCGAGCTCGGGCAAACTTGCCGGACAAACCAGCCCCCGGCCCGGGTGGCCGCGTGTCACTTGGTATGAGCCTAAATTAATCTTCCCAAAAAGCTGCTCCAAACTTGGACACACGTGGTATGAGGATGAGTACAGACTTGAGATCAGTGTGTGTGAAATTTCGCTTTCTCATGGGAAGCACGGTGTGCTGTAGTAGTTAATTAATAATCAAAAGGTATTTAGTGTCATTTACTAGGCCATCCAAGCAGCGACAGGCTTTCGAAGTTCTAACGAGCATGTGTCTAATGACCGTTCGGACCGTTGTGGTTTGAAGTGTAAGGAGCTTGGAATGAAATAGGTCATTTTGGGTAATTGCGGTACCGTTGCTTAAAGTTTTGCAATCGTGTCGACGGAGGATGTGTGTTTTAGATGTTTTTTTTTCCACGAAACTTTCAAAATATGCTCTAAAGATTTATTTAAAAAAATACGTATTTTGTGCGTCTAAGTTGTGCTGCTTAAGCTTGACTTCTATGCAACTGATGTTACTAAGGAAACATGTCACGCCAGCAAAATCTACCAAATTTAGCCAATAGAATGTGATGTTACAGATGAAATGGAATAAGTTAAATAACTGTGCATATCAACTGTGCAATGTTGTTGGGGACAATAATATATTTTATTCTTCAAATTTAACCATCAACGATGTGGTTAATGTCAGGCAAATAATGATCTGGCTGCGAACGAACATCACCACAAACGATCCAGTAAGGTTTGGTGAATTTTATGACCCCATTTGGAGTTCTCAAAATTAGATTTATGGTTCTTAGGCATCAACCATTGTGCCGAGTACTTACAAGTTGATAAACTACAGTATTCATTCCGGGTGTGTTTTTGTTTTTTTTTGGTTTGGAAGGGGAAGAATGTGATGCTGTTGGCGTGGAGTTGAAGTTGGTACAGCTGCTGCTTCAGCTGTTCTGTTTAGCCGTAAGCAATGAGCCGTAGGATTTGTACCTCAGAGTTTCTTCGACGAATAGGGGGAAGCGACGACATCATCGGTAGCTCATACAGTAGTATTTCTTCCTTGTGCCTCTTCTGGTCATGGATAAGATGGATGAATGCATTCATTGTTTCTGTGCTTGCTGCGGCCGGGAGCGAGATTAAGGATGTGAAGGCATCCGTTCGAGGTTGTCCGTGTTGTCGGTCTGCTCTGTCCTCTTGGTCTTTGCCACCCTTACTGGCAGAGAAGTGTTAAATGTTTCCGCTCGATTAAAGCATCCTGTTTACGACGAATTGCCGATGAGCGTTGAACATTACCCGTGGATGGGCTTATCCGGTTTAGAATCGTCTGTTCTTTTTCAGGCATGCGACAAGCATTATTTTTCGAGTCATTAAACGGTAAAGTATGATAGCAAATAGAATATAACTGTAAAACATTCAGTGAAATTATCTATTACGGTTAAAGAAACATCAGATAAAGTTTGATGAATCGATCGATCGATGGGTTTTTTTTAATAAAATAAAACACCTAAACAACTAAACTAAACAAATTGAGCTAATAGAATCGATTCAAGAATGACAACTGCACCAACATTATTCGTAGAATACTTCATAATGACGTTTTTGTAAAAAAAACTCTACTCCACGTGAAATTTTGAATTTAAATAAAACACTCCGCTTCTCGTATGTCTCCAAGTTCTGATGGGATTCCCAAGGAGTTCTACGTTCGGACGTTTGTCATAATCAACCGCGAACTCACATACGTCCTAAATGACGCACTACATGGGAACATACCTAGCTGTTTGTGGATGGAGTCTCTGTATTAGTGCCAAAAAAGGAAAAGAAAATGGTCTGGCTCAGTTTCGCCCCATCTCTTAAGTTTCTCTTCTTAATATGGACTATAAAATACGTTCTAGAATACTAAAGCTTCGCATGCAAGGGCTCATTGAAACATGGGAAATTATTTCTCCTGCCTAAAAATGTAGCAGACAAGACAAGGCGATCCCTTTTTAATGCATCTTTTTATCCTATATCCACTCTTCACTGAGCTCCAAGGTATTTGCAACGATCAGGGTGACCTGATCAATACATATGCCGACGATATCTCAGTAGTGACCGCTTCCTCATCCAAGATAGAGCGCGTAAGCGAGAAGCGATCGAATCATTCGGTATTTGTTCGGAGGCTCTGCTCAACCTCGACAAAACAATAGCACTGGACGTAGGACACACAACGCCAGCCAACCAGATGCAAATTCCTTGGCTTCGCACCGAAGAACGTCTTTGACTGCTGGGAATTTTGTTTTCTAACGATGTACACAAAGCTATGAACAGCAACTGGGATATAGCTATCCACGTGTTTCGGCAGCTGATACGCTACCACAGGGTTTGAAACCGAAACTTGTGCCAAAAACAAACCTTTTTTCACCCAAAGGAAACAAACATTCCTGTTACTCAAAGAACGGTATATTGCGTCGATATGTGGTGCTCGCTCGATGGACATCGCTACGATCACCTCACTCATCGGGATGGTTTCCTATGGGATGGAAGTGGAGGAATAAGAGTACCCCTACAACAGCCGGCTCTTCCGCGAGACCGTGGTGGGTTGAATCTTCAAATTCCGTCTCTTAAAGCACCTCCCCTTCTATGCAATCGCTAAGTGACACATAGGGAAAGCTTGTGTTTTGGAGCAAAATTCATCACGGACCCAAGCCAATCTCCCTTACCATCAACCTACCCATGTTTAAAAATTGTGGTCCAACACCTGGCAACTCTTCCAACCAAATATCAAACAGCAACATCATCCAAATCACTGAAAGCTGAAGCAACGAAAGGTTTCCCTAATTCTCAGGATGTGTTGGAAACTCGTTGCATACCGTGGAAAAAGGTTTCTGGAAAAAGAGGCTTTCTTCCGAGCAAAGATCATGCCTGTTCCTGCTCATAAACAAAAAAAAAAATAAATAAATAACATGCAGTTCATTTATACAACACGCAAAGAATACCGTTTCCGAAGTGCGCGTACTGTCCTTTGGATGAGACTTTGGAGCATAAATTCGCCTCATGTCCTAGGGTCGCTCCGGCATGGATGATGATGCTGCAAGAAATCTTCTTCTTCTTCTTGGCTTAACGACCTCTAAGGTCATGCCGGCCATCGAAATGGCTTACAAGATTTGCCGATACCACGTAGTTGGTTAGTCAGTCCCCACTACGGGGGGACGATCCGGATGGGATTTGATCCCCGGTTCTGCCGTTTGAAGACAGGCGCCGCTGTCGCCTACCCATCGGGCCGCAGTAAGATGTAAAAACCGTAATTCCAAATGCTTAGCTTCAACGATTTGCATGTTCCTATTCTAGACGGAAGAGGACCATCGCATAGAACAATCGTTTTAAAGATTTTTGCAAATTATGTCATCCACATCGCTGGAAACAACGATGCTGTGATTGATGTAAATATATTGATTTGTTATTTGTAAATATGTTAGTTCTGTAATATTTATAACACACACACACACACATACACACACGAAATAAACGTTTCAATAAAAATAGAATCGATTCAAGAATGACAACTGCAACAACATTATTCGTAGAATGCTTCATAATGACGTATTTGTAAAAAAATGGCCTTTGAAATTATAATATTTCAAAGGCCGCATTCTAGCGATTGAAGAAGTAACTCTCTTTTCTGATAAATTTGCCTGCTGGTTTGACATGTTGTCGTAGTAACGAAAATAAACACAAAATCTGAATGGGTCACCACGATGCTTTGCCATCTCGGCCAAAACGTAATGTTGTAGTAATAAAATACCTAAAAAAATAGCTTGTTTGTGGGTGAAATTGTACCCTATTTCCGATTGCTCATCCGTACTTCCAGCGCCTGTTAAAAGTCTTAAATTTCTCACCTTCCCTCAGGGTCGATCGAACGGCGCTGTCTTTATCTGTGGACGAAAAAGTTACGACAAATCTTGTTGTTTTGAGTTTTCCGTTTTCCGTTTGCCAGTTCTGCTGCCACCGTTGTTGTTGTTGTTGTTGTAGTTGTTGGTGACAGTGTTTTTCTTACTGTTAGTTTGTTTATTTTTGCTTCGGCACTGTAATCCATTCAAACGCTGCTGCCAAATGTCTTTCCCATCGGTTGTACGTACTGCACGGAAGGACTGAAAAGTGGCCGTGTGAGGTTGGTTGGTCGGTGAACGTGTTCTGAAATTGCTGAAATGGCACTTCCTTTAAGCGCTGAAGCGCTTCCGACTTTAAGCCGACTTTTCGATGTTGTTCTGAGCGGTTTTTTATTTGTTCGAATTTGTTCGCCTTCGCCTGTGGCTCGCACCACGCCTCCCCTTGAACACCATCGCCTTTGTTACCACGCGTTGACAACTGTACCGGATGTGGGGGACCGATTGGATGGTTATGCGCATTTATTTTGTGCTGCTTTTACAAGCTGGGAATGTTGCTGCAAGTAGCGCCAAACGCCACGGACAGGAAATATTGTTACAGAAGCTAGTTGAGCAAAAGATTGCAGCGTATGATAAGAAGTTGGATATCAGACTTAAGGAAGAGAGCCGGCAGTCTGCAAATCGTAGTCGCTTTTTTATCGGATGTGTGTTGAAACCGAAAAGAACATTTTGCAGACTAAACGAAGTTTTATTTTTTCTTGTAGTTGTTTTGTAGTGAACGTAGGATGCAATGGGTAATTCATTTGGATTATATTTTTGCTGTTCCAATGCTCTTGCATTCGAAAAGCGCATCGGAAGGAGCGCATCATTCCTATGGACAAGATGTCTGCGTTGAAGTTGAATTTTACGGCTGAGAGGCATCACTGAAAACAGCATCAGAACATTCAGTCAGCAGTGCCCGGGGCCGATTGAAGTAGGCATCAATCTAACCAATCTGTCACCTTGACAGGGCTGTTCCGGTGTACCGGGTGCAGTTTGAGCACGAACGAGTTGATAGTGCAATCCTGGCTCACCGTCTGATATTCGCAGTCAGGAAGATGGATGAAACCGTTCCATTGTCCCGAAGGAACGCTTAACTGGTACGATAAAAAGCTTAGCTTAGGAGCAAAACTATATCAGCATTTGCTAGTACGAGCAAAAGCTTCTTGCCAAGTGCATCAACGCTGGCAGTATCAAGCGATGTGGTTTGTACTGCCAACCTTTTATAGGCGTACCGAATGTGGAAAAAATCTTTTCTTTCTCTTTTTCGGAAAAGCTCGCTTTTTCATCTTCGTCGCTTCACTTTTCTTTCTACTGTGTGTCGAGTGTGGGGTCGAAAGGGTGTGTGTGATGATTTATTGCCCTTTTCAACCTTCACGGGACCTTACCGGGGGCGGGTTGGATGCTGAAGTCATATCATCATCGTTCAACGTTTACCAACCATAGCTCGAAAGCAAACAATGCCTTGTCAACGGATTCTGCACTGATATCTCTGACCCCCGTCGTCTCCATCTGTGTGATGCTACGGTATATAACTACGATGGTTAGGTCTCGTGTCGTGTTTGTAGGTCTTTTGAGCAAACATTTTTTTCCAGAAGATTTTTGGTTTGGGTGATAAAGAATAACTCGGCTTCCGATAGAGCAGCAGGGATGCAATCAGTTCATTAACGACAAGCAGTACATTCGCAGTGAGAAAAGAATACTTTGAGATTCGTAGATTAAGTTCAAATTAAGTGAAAATATTTTTAATAATGAATATAATTAGAGTAAAATAATATGATCGTAATGTAACGTAACATAACAGGAATATTTTTTTAAAGTATTTGTTTCATATTAGTAACAAGCACGTGACAGTTTGTCAAGGGCATTTCCTCCAAGGCGTTGTTCAAATAGTTTATTTACCAAGTGTCCTCGCAGTTAAAATATCCTCATCTACGACGAAACATCCTACCCAGACAAGCCTTGTTAGCCAAGTGATCTTGTATACCAGGGTACTCAAAGATTGTTTGTAAATTTGTAAAAAAAATACATCAACTTAAGGACCTTTTAGCTTCTCTGGCCGAAGAGCCTTTTCTTTATAATGTATTCAATTGTTCGTATGTATTGGGCCTTTTTATTTACAACATTTGTTCGATTTTCTACGAAATTCTCTTTTTTATTTCTAAAAATTTCCTGTATAACGAATAAAGTCCTGTAAAGATTAATGTTGTTTTCAACAAAAAGGCTTAGAAAAAAGTTTAATGAAGGCTTACAGGACAGCTAAAAGGATACAAAGCTTTACAACAAACAACGTACATAAATGTAATATTGTTACAATCCATGATTTACACAATGAATACGTCCTGTTAGCATTTAGCTCCGGATTGAAGTATTAAAAAATCACCTTTGTCCATTTTTTTTCCTCTTCCAGATTGAATTCAACGGTGCCCCATTCCAGTCCACATAATATCATCGCATACGATAGATTTCAAACAATCAAAATGGTTGGTGCTTGGTGTAAATTACTTGGCAGCTTTATACGCCCATCACGGTCCATCAGCTGTAACGTGCTGAAACGGTTCATCAGCATCGGCATCCTGCTACAGATCATCGCCAATTGTGGTATGTAAATGCATAATATCACCATATCATACTCCTCATTAATGAAGCACCCGGATGAAGCTGAATGTGATGAACAAATTTATTGCTGTCGTCGCTGGAGGAAAGAGATGTGTTTTTATCGTCTACCCTTATGCAGCAGTAGTAGCATATCAGTAGCACAGATAGGTTGCGGTTTGGTCGGGATGAGTGCACTTTAATGTAAACCATACCGGTGTGAAGCATTTGCCGACACGTTCTCGACATGTACGACAGCAGGGACAATCAGATGACCGGTGGAAAAAATGGAAGCTCACTTCAGCCGCAACGAGCTTCGGTTTAATGATGTGGGAAATTTGAAACAGTCGTCATAAAGTACCTGCCTCCTGGTCCTGGTCTGTTGTCGTGGTTTTGGATGTGCTGTGGTGTTTCCGTGAAGGGAATACATTCACAGAATTTGGTGAACGATCGGGTGACCACTAACGACATCATTGCGATTTCATTGGATTGAAACGTTTTGGGTTGCGTACATTAATGAACGAAGGAGGTATGCAGCTGCTTGTTGTATGCTTTCAATGTTGAAAACGGTTGATTTCGGTGTGATCACAAAGATCCCAAGAGAAGTTTAAAGTTTTCGTCAACTACAATTGGGACGAAAAGGGATCCCAAACGGAAGGATGAGAGTGAACACGATAACAATATTAGATTTCTCATCTCTTTTTAAGGGACATTATCCCAGAGTGGATTCTTTTGTGAAGTTTTAAATGAGCTGAACTACTACGAGAAAATGATATTTACCTACCGAGTTAGTTTCGTGATTTTGGAATGCTGCAGGAATCCTCGAAACCGATCCGGAGCTTGACTGGTCTAATTTGCTGCATTATGGTGTCATAGAAGGTGTTCCATCAGTTTTAGCCAGAGTCTATCTTACGATAGATTACGAAATGCTGTTCAGAAGGCATATCAAAACCATCCTGAAAAAAGGGCATTTACTTTTGAAATGTCTCTACCCATTGATCTGCCGTAGGTCCCAGCTATCAATGCCAAATAAAATAGCAATTTTCAAGGCAATTACCTTGCCGGCAGTAATGCATGCGGCACCAGTTTGGGACTCACGTGCGAGGACTCACCTCTACAGACTCCTGGTCATACTTAACAAAATTTTGCGCATGATTACTGACACAAACCGCTTCACTCGAAACACAGAAATATACGTGACAGCCCACGTGAAACCTCTGAATAAGATATTCAGAATTCAGAATAAGATATCAGAAAACTTTCGGGATCGTTGTAGGAATTCTCCTTTCGAGCTTATCCATAGCCTTCACCTTATCCATAGGCGCAATAGCGATAGTTTAGTTAATAAAAAATAGGGCTAGTTTAATGGATTAGGATATTTACTTAGTAAGTAGCATCAGTAGTAGTATAGAAGAATGTATAAAAAGAACCTGCTGGTAACGCATCATCAGAATCTATGCTCGACAGGAGACCTCATATTAACGTTAATATGGCAAAATTTACTCATACTGTTAAACGAAATCGTTGGTCCTTATGAAACCTTTATTATGTATGGATTATGCTCCGAATTCTAAATTGAATTAATTTTATATAAATATAAACAGAGTATATGTCTTAGAAGCTAGCAACTATAAATGTTCTGTACAGTAGCTCCAGCTTTGTCTGCCCTGGAAACCAGCGCCTTTACGTGTAACTCTACATATATTGTCGGCGACACAATTTTAAAAAATAAAGTCAAGCATATAACCCTACGTGAGACCGTGCTGGCAGTAGTGGGCTCGGAGAATTTTACATCCATCTTCATCTGACATGTCTTGGTAAGCTTGATCAGTAGCTCCAGATAGCAGATTCAATAAACAGCTGATGGTACAGGCGATAGCTATACCGGTCTTTGCACACCAGAACCGAGGTCCAGAACTGACTATCGGACTACGTGGTACGAATAAGTATCGCAAGCCGCTGATTTGACTATCTACTTGAACTATTTGAAAAGAAGAAGGATATAAAGATAATCCGGTTGCAACGTCTCCCTACGCTTCGGTTTGGCCCTGGGCTATTTTTCTTCAAAAAAATTGAAAGTTCACTTTGTAACCTCAAAACATCCACTAGCTCAACATCAACATTTCAAGTAATGCCGAACGATCCTCCCACTAATATTAACCAACGCTATCGTATGTTGCATGACAGTGATGTCGAATGAAGCAAAATATGTAATGAGGTACTAAATACAGTACTTCAGATCTCAAAACTATAGTTACACAAACACCAATTGCATCCCTCTGAAGTTGTTTGATGTTTCAGAAAAGTATCATGTTGAATTTAACCATTCATAAGTGCTTGAATTAACGTGAGAAGCAGACACTTTGGTGCATTTGTGAAGTTCATTTAACGTTTTTATGTGAAAGGGAAAACTAAGTTATCTGGCGTGCGGTTCAAGCGCCCGATGAGAATCGGCGGCACACATACTTTTTGCATACATCAACACAGGAATGCTGGATCGAGGAAGTTGTAGTTCACGTTCGCGAATGCTACTCACTCTCGATCCAGGCTTTCCTCGTTTTAGTTTTTTTGTGTTATTTTTGTTCCGTAACACTAAAGAAATATTCACCTGCTGTTGCGGTAGATGAAACTGTGGAATCAGCTGCATTTTCGGTCGATGCACCACCATCGGTCTGTTTGACTGTGCCAGCAGACTGGGCGGTGTTTGTCTGTGGAGAGTGTGCAGTGAAGTGCCGGAGAAAAACTCTCGCCGAAAGCTCAACCAAAGTGTAGTTTTTGCTAGCGCACGTGTGCATTCATCAAATGGCATTAAATGGAACGGTTTTGCCGAGTCTGTGCAGCTTCGGTGGAATGAGTTTGTTCAGTCTCGGCCTCAACTATTGCTTACGTGATAAAGGAGGAACTGGGAGTTCTGTTTTTGTTACTGACCGCTTGTTGGAGGCGGCAAAAAAAAGAGTAGAACCCCGTTTCCTTCTATTTGGTAGCTGTTGAGTTGCTACGCGCATAAAACAGTTCGGTGGATACTGCACTATCGTTCTTTGTGCAAAATTTGTTATTTTAGGATCGTTATATAATGAACCTGAATTGTTTTGTTTTATGCTGCACGGATTTCAATGGTTTTTTTTTGTAAAAAGGTTCTTTAGGTTACAACATTTCAGTAGATGTGAAGCAACGATTTTTGAAACGAATAAAAGCAGAAAAGTTGGTACAAAAAAAGTTGATTTAAAAGCACCTAACTTGCATCAAAGTACTTTGAATTGTAACGTGTGATAATATTGAAACTTTTGAAGTGACCCAACCGTCGAATACCTTGACAACTGTAATAAAATTGATAAATAAATGCCCTTAATGCTACGGTCGAAAACAAAACAAAACATCGTTTTCGAGTGATTTTACTACAGACAGAAAAAATCATGCTGCTGATGCTATGTAAAATTGCTTTTTCCCCTTGCAAAACCCGTTGTCATGTTTTAAGCCCTTCTACCCTTCTAGCAATTCCCGACGAAGTGGGTGTAAAGTTAGTCCATTTGGTGTGAACATTTGGTGAATTTTCCCTTTTTCCGACGTCGCTTTTTCTCGTTTTTGTTCCGTACTTGAGCCGATTTCACGCCTCGAAAAAAGTGGCTGGTAAGGCAGGAAATACAAAAACGAATCGCTGTGATCACGATAATGTGCCTAAGGAAGTATTGGATTGACCGAACCCGAAGCGAAAAAAGGAAAAAGAAAACACGGGGCAAGGAAAGCGTGAGAAGACCTCGAAAGGAGTAAAGCAGGCGCGCGCGTCATGACCTTTCGACATAGCACGGCGTGAAAATCCTTTACGGGGCAGAATGTTTGTCCCTAGCCGGAATGAAAATGTGTGGAAAGGTAAAGAGCCCCGGTGAAGAGGATGACGCGCGTGGAATCAAGCATGGAAAAAGGGCGATCGTTAAGTTTTTGGGAAACGTTGGCATGTGGCATTGGGTCGACGAGATGTACCGAAGGGTTGTACCGGCTTGTTGAGTAGAGATGGGTTATCAGCGGGCTTGCAAGCACCCACGGGCGCATCGAACCGTATACCGTGCCACCTAGACCGATGCGTGTAACCAACAGAATCAGGAGGATCGATTGAAAAAGCGCACATTGAATAACGTGAGTGTGTGTGTGTGTATGAGATTTTTTTTACTTTTGCCATTCATCGCCTTTCCCCACATCCGGGAAGCAACAGGAACTAAATCACACGAATGGTTTACGATGAAAGAAACCCGAGAAGAAAACTCGGTTGAAAGGGCGATTTGATAGAATCGGTGCTTGATTGTCTGATGCTTTAGGGTGTGGATGGCTGAGGCTGGGTAAAAATGGAAATATTGACAGCTGATAAAGCGTTTTGGTGGTTTTTGTTCCTTGTATGTTTGGAAGATTGGATCGACAATATGTTTGAGTTATTTTAGCTTCTCAAATGGTGGTTCCGAAAGCTACGTTTGTTTACCCAAAGTTGAGTCAGCTGAATGGTTATGGCCAAGACTAGATAGAACGGCATCACCATTCTTGGAACTGGCGATTTTATCGAAGTGCAGTGATCAGCTGCAATTGCACAGTTTGTTTTCTGTACATGGTACATAATACGTACATAATAATTAAGTACATAATGTAATTATTACATATGAATACAGTACGTACAATTTAAATTTAACGTTTTTGCAGAAATATCATTGCGATAAAATAAAATGTTGCGTTGTAATTCTCCAGCAGCAATAATTTAGTTGGTAGCTCTAGGTATTAGTAGGAATTGTGAGATTATCAAATTGGATTTGAAGCGTTAGGTTAGTATAATGATGCGTTGTTAATTGCTATAAATTATTTGAAGCTGGCTTCCAGGTTAATTCCTTTTATACGGACCTAAAGCAGCCTACGTTCCAGCGGCGGGTCAAGGCGTTTGGAGGTCCTTGGTGGAATGGATATCGGAGCCCCATACCATCCAATTGCCAACTCCGCTCATTGGTTGATCCGACACTGTTACGATAGTGTGCCTTATGCCGTTCTACTTGCCAATCTGTACAGGCTAGACTTTCCAATACCCTTGTACCCAATACCCTGAGATTGTATCTGGTTGACCGTCGGAATAAGGCTGGGCTCACGTATCTCAAGATCTCTTTGTGCACGCTCCAGCGTTCCTCAGGACAGCAATTTTGAGCCGCTCCCATTCGTACTTTACATCAACGTCCTGGAGATGGTAATTCCTGGTGACAATAATTTGATACACCATAATGCTGCCAAAATTTCCCATCAAATCTGTACGTAAAAGAAAATGGTAATCTGACCATCTTCTTTTCCAGTTCTCACTGTTATTGTTATTGTTTATCAATAAAACTGTTTGACTCTCTCGCAAACCTAAACTGAATCTAATTTTAAATCTAAAAACTATAGTAAACTGAAGTCTGGATCCGTAAAAACTGAGCCAGAATAAAAGAAAATAGCAAATAATTAGAATAGGAGGAACATTAAGAAGTGAAAGAGGAAGAAAGTCTAAAACGGAAAGATGACAGAGAGATGCCATAGTCAAAATGGTCAGAAAAAGCATTAAACAAATAATAAACAAACTGCACAAAGTTGTATACACCATCACATACGAAGAACAAGTTTCTTGATTCTCGAAGTTTCAAAAAAGCTTCCATGTTTAAGACTTTACGTCTTTTCAATCAATAAGTGACTGTAATAAACTTAAATAATAGCTTTGCAAGTTCTTGAAAAAATGATAAATTTAGCCTGTATAATGAATATTGGGTTATTGTTATAGAATTTTGGGTTATTGTTTTATACGATAAGTCAGTAAGTGAGGAACAATTCGATTGATATTTTGTATTATGAGTCCTGAATATTCAAAATCTTGTTGACGATGGACGTGCAAACATAGTATATGACTTTACTCAAATCACCGAACAAATGGTTTGCTATGAAGCTTAAAATTATGAATAACTTTTTTTTGTTATTTGTAATTTAATTTGTTGAATTCCACGGACTATATGTGGCCCCCTTGAAGCGACCTTTTTCCATGTTTACATTTATAGGTAACATTTACTGTATACAATTAAGGAACGCAGAGCGCGACAGGTCTGGTTCAAATCGATCACACACGGCGTTGAATTCACGGCACATGAGGAGCAACGGATCAGCGCCGCCAAAATGAGTACGACGTTCCCCTACGTCAAGAAGTAATCTAGCACGGAGCGATCTTGCAGGGGCGTAAATGTTGATAGCAGAAAGCATCGCCGCCGAGTCGATGCGATTGTCAAGTAGACCTGCGACAAAAAGTCTCTGCGCGTTACAATTCTGCTGTTTCAGCGACTCCAGGCCACCAGTAACGCGCAACGTCCATTTCAGTCCACCTGAATACTCCAACCACGCAGCGCAAACCTTAATAATAATAATATCAACCGAGCATGCCCGGGTTACCTTGTCAAGCCGTTAAACTTAAAATAAATAAAAATTGTACCTGAATACACTTATACCCATAATTAACAAATTATAAATTCTTCTCGAGCTAAATCTTAAATCTTAATTAGCTGCTCAAGAGCTAGGCGTCATAATATTTAGTAAGTATTTTTGTCCTGAAACTTCGAAAGAATCATTTGCACCACAAATTCCATGTAAGATAATACGGTTTCAGCTTAAGAGGTTCGATCGTTACAACAAAGTATTTCCAAAATATTGGAAGCAATTGTGCCAAGCTCGGTGTACTTTGACTTTAATAGATTTGTGTAAAGGTTGTTATTTGACTGCAAAGAGGCAAGAATACAGATGAACATTAGTGAAATTGTTGAATCCCCAGGCATATGTGCCAAAAATTCCAACCTAAATATGTAAATCAACCAGCTCAGACCGCTGTAGAGATTGGTAGTAGGCATCAAAATCATCAATACATAGGAGTAAACTTGATTCTTTAAATTCCTTTCATATTAGTACTATGTAGAGCTGAAGAGTAACAAGATGTGCTTCAGTTTAGCTATCGAAGTAAATGTTAAGTTTTCTTATTTTTGTGCCCGTAAACAACGTACAAACCACCTACACACTTCATAGGCCCTTCCTGTGCGCGTGGCACACATCGTGTGGTTAAGTGGAATCAGATCTCTGCAATCCATTGCTACTCCTGAACCTAACCGTCTGCCATACTCGAGTGCTCAATATTTCACACTCATCGCCCACACTCGCTCGAAGGCGGACAGGCAAGCTCACACTCACACCGTCTATCGCTAATACGCTTATCAAATTGTAGGCGAAATAATAAAATGTGTATTTTTACGGCCGAACGATCCTGCAGCGGGATCCGCTATGATGTGGTTATCGCGTCTGGAGGTAAATACTAACCTCCGGGTGGAATAGAGTGGAAAAACGGGAGCTAATATCCTCGAGCCATGATAGTGGCTGAAGACAGTTCCGTTTGGCACTGGCTGGTTGGTTTGGCTGGTCGAAGGACGTGAACAGACGTGATGAAGCCACCAACACCCGGTACGGAAATCGACTCCCTTGCGGGTGGTTGTGGTTTTCCTGTTGCGCGCGAACGTTACATCCGTGTGCCGTCAGCGAGCAGCGGGAAAGTGTGTCTGCCGTCGTCGTCGTCGTCGTCGTACTCCCGTGCTTCATTCGGGACGCACCAGAAGAACCCTTTGAATAGGGGCAGCGTATAAGCCATGGCAGGAGTCGGGTGGTGAAAAGTAAGCACAGTTCGGATGCTACGGGTTTCCGGCTTTTAGGAAGATTAAACTCCTTCCGAGAAGAGCATTTTGGTGGATATTTGCATCCAGCACCGAAGGAATGTGGCGTTCCGGGGCGGTTTCTCGTAACCTGCCTTCTGCTCGTCTGTACAGCATGCTAGGTTCATCCAGTAGTTTGGTAATGTTTTGATAGTTGATGGTTTGAGGTTTGCCCAAAATCGTTCGGTAAACGATGGTACCGATTGGTTCCACAGCTAGGTGGCCGTGTGGCGGGCCCAGAGGGATTTCCAGGACAGAGAAGCGAATCACAGAGGCATTTTTCTGTCGATTTGCAAACGGAAAGTGAACAGCTGGTGCACGTTTTTGTGCTACGGCCTTAGAATTGTTGGTCGGGTGGTGGTGGAAAATAAAATTTCGTACGCTCGATTGAATGGTGTAGAATAACAAAATTTGATTTTGGAGTTTTGTGCCAGCAGGAATAATAAATATCGTTTTTAATACGATGTTTTTGTTTGCTGGCAACGCGTTAGTATAAGCCAGGCAGCTGTGCGTAGTCTCTCTTGCTTACGCTGGCTCTTTCTTGAAGATAGTTAAAATAATAAACTTATGTACAAACTGAATCGAAGTTAAAACAGTATTTCAGATTGTAATCTTGATATTTCAAAAGGCGCATGATCGGTATGTATGTGTTCACGGGCCATTAGTGGCGTCATGTCATGCTGATCCATTCTCTCCCTGATACATGCCCCAAGACACACATCCATACAAACACAGGCATGGATAATGGTGCACCAGAACAAATGAGAACCACACATTAAAGCCCTCTGTCTGTTTGTTTACGCCGTCCGTGTTTACCGCCCTGGTCTATTGGTGCAGTTTCCAGGACGCTAAACACAAGAAGATGTCAGTCGCGAGCTCGTAAACACGGAACGTCGAAAGCACACCAAATGGACGCAAGCCGTTCGTTCCGGAAATGCGTTCGAGAGTGGAACGCGCTTTGATAGCTGGAAGCAAATCTTACACGAATGAACGGTCGGAGCCGTTTTCCCATATCCCGATGCACTGCGTGTGTGTGTTGTTTACGTTATGCCTGGATGGATTTCAGGTCCAACTGGTATCGCACTAGTCCATTTATTACTTCATAATTGCAATCGAGCACGATGGAGCAAGGACCAGCTGTCGGCAGGGTTTGGCATTCAAGTTTTGCAGTCGGTAATTCCGTCGGTGCTGCTAGACTAGAAGCCGCTTCTAATTCGTGCCATGCGTTGTAAAGATGCCAACGTTTAATTAGAAACCAATGCGAGCACATCAAAACGATACATGGGAGGGTTGATTTGCGAAGTAAATATGTAGCATGCACAATCGGGTCCATCGGGAGAAATAGTTGGGTGCCAACGGTGTTGATGTTTGTAGTCTTATTTACATCTCATGTCTTGGTGCTTCTCAATAATGAACGGAATAAGAGTTCGCTTGAACAAACGAGTGTTTGATGAAAAGCGGTCCCAAACAGCCCCAGAGAAGGCACGCCTTCTAGTGATCGTTCTTGGAGTTTTATGAATTTCGGATGTGCACGATGCATCATCACATGACGTTAAGGAAGCTTAACTTCGTCCGTGCATGAAACCAAGCACCGACGGGAAACGATGCTGGGGTATGGCTCGAGTGTATGGTGGGTCCCGCTGCTTCCAGGGCAATAATCACGGAACAAATTTATCTGTCAAGCGATGGTCGGTTGGCCATAACTCTGTCGGAAAAGTTCGCTTTGCGCTAAGTTGTTTGCAGCACCGGTTGTCCGAGTTGGGTCACGGTTTGACATTGCAATTTCGATCAAAACGGAATAAGAACTGTAAAATGTGTGTGAGAAAGAGAGAGAAAGAAAGAGAGAGAGAGAGAGAGAGTACGAAAAAAAGCCGCACAAGCAAAACACTTCTTGTCTGAGCCACCGAGGCAGCGGTCAATCCTAGCTATAACTTTTCCCATTTTATTAAGCCTCTCGCTAGGCCGCTTGGGACGGTCGGTATAAATGAGCCACAAGCAAAACGCCCGGGCCCCAAGTGGACCTACACGGTTCGAGATGAACGGACACTTTTCGAGGAACGGGATGGGGTTTGTTTTTTTTTTTTGCAGAAGGGAAGTATTCCGCAATACCTCCTTTTGCCGGGCCAGCCATTCTCCGGATGGTGAAAGTTTTCGAGGACTGGCAACCGTTGCACCAAAACAGTGGCAGTTTTTCGATATCCTGCAGGGTCGAATTTTGGAAGGACGTTGATGGTCATGTTTCGATGCAATTTGTACCGGTGCTTCCACAACTGGTCAAAAACAAATCTCGAAACCTGAACACCTGCTTTCCTGCACCATGCCTTGCCTGCTGGTCCGAATGGATGGGATGGATGGATGGTTGGATGGACGACGTCCGTTACCTGGTCGATAGATTGGTTTAGCAGAGTTGCAACCTCCTGGTACGTGGTATTTTTGAAACTGTGGCTACGAAAGATACCACTTGTGCACAGTAAGGTAAGGTGGTAAACATTTCGGAAGGCATTTCGCGTGTGCTGGGGACTTGCTCTGGTTTTTTGGGGAAGAAATATCAAAGCACGTATGCCATATACTTGTCGTCGGACAGGGTAATAAACTGATCCTTTCGTAAAATGGGTGCATCGAGAGAGGAAGTTTAATGGTCACGTAAAGTACTGGGAGTAGAATCGAGAACAAAAAAAAAGTTTTGCTAGTTAAGTAAGCAACCTGCCAGCTATGTCACAACAAGTTTTCGAAATTGATCCATACTTTGAAAGAGTTGAATTATTTGGAATTATTATGAAAAGATTGTATTTACTTTAGCATTTCTCCAAACGTAAAAGTGACAGCTTGAGGCAACGTCCAATCCAAACTTTGCAATTTCATTTCTATGAGTCATTTGAAATCAATTTTATGACTGTATGAAATATAATTCACTAGCGCTGCCTTAAAAATGAACTTCCTGTTTCAAAACGATTAAAATATTTTATGAGACTTGACAGAACACAGCTCGATAAGTACTGTGAACGTCCTGTTACGGGAAATTTTTACACAGGCATTTAGAAATGACGACCCAAGACCTGTCTTGGTTTAAAGTGTCGAAGGAAAAGAACAAAAAAATATAACTTAATTTTACTGAACTGAAAAATGCAATGAAATACGAAACAAAATATTATTTTGCTATGGTGAATTTAAACAATAAATGAGTTTAAATGAGTCTTGTTACAGGTTGGATAAGGGAGTCGAGCGTCGAAGGAAAATAATTGGATTTACTCCATGTTACGACAGTTTGAGAGTAACGGCTGGTGGGGATTTGAATTTGACAGCAGAAGCAATTGACAGGAGAAATGACGGAACGGAATAGGAGAAAAAGGAAGCAGAATCGGTGACAGACAGGAGCTCGGAAACAAGGACTGTGAAAGAGTGCACCGATTTTGAAGTTGAATTTTGAATTTTGATTTGTTGGAATTTGGTGTTGGGCAGTTTAGATTGGTACGGAAAATAAACGGTCCCGGTAACGGCGGTATCCCCAAAACCTTCTACAAAACACTTTATCAGTTTCCGCGGCTACACTCCAGGACGAATATGTCTTGCTGTCTTTTTTCATGTACAGTAAATCCAATATCAAATAATTTAGATCAGGTACAACATCATGTGCTGTAACATTATGATGTAATATAATATGTAATATGATACAACCAGCAACTGGCTGCCATAATTTACCATCTCAACAACATTATCAAGCAGAGACTGTGGTGTCCCACTTGGTATTGAATGAATGAAAAATGAAGCCACAATTTTGCGGTGCTACGGTCACATCCGCACTAAAACACACTCCACGATGCTACAGTTCAGTCTCTTGGACTGCAGTTTGATGCAATGCATGCAAGTGAATTTGGGCTGCACAAGACTGCATTTGGGTTGGCACAGAAAGGAAAACGGAAATAAGCATATTCCACCGTGCGAGCTTACCACTGGCTTGCGGAAGCGCATGGGAACACTAGCAGTGTGATTTTCCCCAGAAACGCGTTGGAAAGCAGAAAAGCTCTAGCCACAGTTTTCTCGCGATCGTGAGGCAGGCCTGGCCTGGCAAAATCTCGGCACCTTTTCGTCGAGTTGTGGCACCGCACACGCGCGCGGTTAGAGAGTAAATTTGTTTTTATGGTGTAATTGTGTTGATGGTGTTTTGTAAACACAGCATGGTGCATTGTTAATGGTGACTGGCAGGGAAACCACTCATTCGAAACGATTTCACTCGTCCGCCCAATGGTGGTGTAGGTTTGTGCCCGTGCGTCTGATATTTGCTCGAAACATGCGGAATATGCGGGAAGAATGAAGAAGTTTTGGTACATGTCTTTCTGCTTATTATTGGTTTAGTTTCGCGATGCACAACTAAGGAATGGGTGTTTTTTTGGGATCTGGAAAGGGTAAAAAGAACCACAGGCGACTGCCATGCCTTTTTACTGTGTGAATTGGTGCAGTTTTCGACGATGTCACCCGATGATGCGGTCGAACTCAAGACGATCTCCAGTCAGCTCGTTGTCGTACGAGCGTCGTCACTAATTTGTATAATTACTCCGGCTTTTCGGTTTCGCCAGTACATTCATATACACACACACACGTTACGGTACGACAACGTGACAGCAGTGGTGGTGCATGCCGATGCAATCCGCCATCAGCATTCGTTGGCGTCTGCTGGTGTCGTTTCGGTTTGAGCGGTTTTCGGCTGCTTCTGGCTCGGTAAAGTGTTTGGCAAGTGTTTGACGGGATAATACGCGGGTGCTCCGGGTAAGCACCGGGCAAAGACCCGTAAAGGAGTAGAGTGTGGCTGAGATTTGTTTAGTATATTTTACTCTGGTGGGAGTGGTTTTCCATGGGGAGATAGCAGCAGTAAAACGAAAGATAGTTTGTTCTGGCAGTAGAACGAACGCTCTATGCACATGTCATCCTTCCGATCTACGGCCATTGAGTACGGAGCATGGAAAACGTGGGAAAAGCTTTTCCCACAGGCAGACAGTGAGGTACATACATCACAAGGGGTGAAGGGAGTCTTTCCTGTATGGATGTGTAGCGTTAAAGATTTGGTGCAAACGCTAAGTTACACATGGAGGCGACTCATTCATTGGCGCACTCTGGGGACCCATTCTGTAGTTGTGGTGGTGGGTGCATCGAATTGAAATTGTTCAAATACCAGCAGCTAGTCTTTCATTACCGTTTTTCGGTAGAGAAAAGTGTATTTGCTGTGCACTTTAGAAATTCGGACCATTTGTTTGTAGGTCGCGTAAGCAGCTCGAAAGTTGATCATGAAGTCACTCGATAGAAGGAGGAAAAAAAAACTCAAGAAGTGGCAATGGGTTGACCGGGCGAAAATATTGGACTGCAATTTAGACGAATCCAGCTCCTCATTTGTGGCCAAAGTTTTGCAGCGTTAGATAAAAACTTGTGCCGAAGAAGAAGAGCAAGCCGAGAAGGGTAGCCGAAGCATCTCCAGAATATTGTGGTGAAGAAAAGTTGGCACCTTCTGTCGGGGCAGCCGGTTTGGCCATTTGGGAAAAGTTTGCCACATTGCATGAAACGCTTACTCCCTTGGAAGGGAGAACCATACGGTATGAACGAATTTTTGACAGGGGAGATTATTTAAGCACTGACGAGCTGTTCCGATTGTGGATGGCTAGTCGGCGGTCGCAAAAAAGCTCTCCCCGGAGATGTTGGCGGGTGGCTTCGATTCACTGAACCAGACGTTATAATCCGTAATTTAATGATTCTTGCTGTTGCCGATGGGCGCCGAGCGAAGGTAGTCGGCAAAAACAAACCTCACACCTGGTACGAAGCGTCGGTGGGAATTGCTGCAATGCAACGGAATCGTATGAGAGTGATGAAAACCTTCCCATCGGTCGGAAGATATTGGAAGCAATGTTCGATAGGTTTTCTCGGTACAGGTATGACAATATCGATTTTCCATGCTCAGAGATTCTCAATGAATCACACACACACACACACGGAGCTCGTGGTCATTCCACGTCGTCCGGGAGTTATCGATTACGTTCGGAGAAATGTCTGGTCACAGTGGTCGCTATCGATTGACCACGCACACTAGCTAGCGCACGGAGGCCACTGATGTCATTAGCAAATTGGAAACCCGATGAGAGTTGCGTTTGAATCATGCTGGTAGACGCAATTACCTGGAACTCCAATCTTACTTTGGGGCGTTGTGATGATGCACCTTTCGGTGCAAGACTGAAGAGTGCTTCGCAGAGATTGAAGGGTCTAACAAATCTAACCTTACGTCAATATTTTAGCCACTAACGGAGTGTAATACTTGGCTAGGTTTAGTTAGGTGACTTCTTTTATTTAAGGAAAAAGGCCGAAAGATTGACGACAGCGCAAAATGTATCGCAGGCAAAGTTATACATCCAAAGACTAAAGTAAAACACAACAATGACGTTGACGACAACAGTGGAAAGATAAACATTAGACAACGCCGTCTAACATCGAATGCAGGATGAATCAGAGCAGCAGGTCCGTGAGCAGGATGGCAAGCATACGCAACCAGTCTTCGATTTCGCTGGTTCCAATTTGCCCGCAACTTTTCGTTCCGTGGCAGGATAATGGAACCAAGTGGTCTGTCCGAAGAGCGACAACGTTTTTGGAGGCCAACCGGTGAGCCGGCCGGCCGGTGAGAGGAAACGACAAATAAAAGTTTTACTGTTTGCACTACCACTCATCCGAAACCAGCGTCACGATCTTTTTTCTCAGTGTCATTTGCTTTTTTCTTACTTTTGTTAGCTTAAATTCCTTGGGGAGAGAGAGAGAAAGGGGCCAGGAAGCGAATAATAAGGAAAAGTTGAAAAATGAAAAGGAACCCCCAATCGTAAGAGATAGAGAGGGAATGGAAATTTGGCCAAGAAATCGTTCGCCCCGCTCGGGTTCGGGTTGAATTTTGGGTTTTGTTCGAATGTTGCTCCGAATGGGAAAGCATCAATGGCCAAATGGTGGCCGACTGTTAGGCCGGGAGATGGCATTCCCATTTCCCCATGGGGGGGTAGCACGAATGCGGAAGAAGCAAACCGGAAAGTTTGAAGCTTTTATCTGACTGTTTTGGAGCTTTTTTCCACACTTTATATCTTAACCTTTCTTTTTTTGGGGTTGGCTTTGTTTTTGCTCCTGCTCATATCTAAGAGGGTAATTGTAGGACTTTTTTGCACTTCACTAACTTCTCTCATTGCATCCCGGTTTGCCAGGAAAGTTTAGTGTGGTTGGAGGTCGGGACGGGCATTCTCGCCCTCTTCGCCGGGAAGGAGATGCAACGGGCGGTAGAAATGAAAGTGGTTTGTAGGAAATTAGATTTATGTTCTGTTTGCTCAGGCCGTTTTTGCCAAGCACTTTCTGTGTGTTGCCCTGTCAGTCCTTGTCCTTGTAAGTGTGTGTGTGTGTGTGTGTGTGTGTGTGTGTGTGTGTGTGTGTGAGCGCTGTGGTATTTTATTCTTCTGTTTCATTTAAGGTTTTGGTGTCATTTTGTTTTAGTTGTTTTCTTTGTGTGTCCTTTGTCCGCACACAGCTTTCTTGTCGCTCCAAAACGTTCACCAACCGTGCATTTGAGTATGATTTGTGAGGAGTTATTTGAAGAAAAAAAGGGTGTCGTAAAACTGTCTATTACAGTATCACACGTTTCGAGTGGATAAAAGTGGAAGTATAAATTATGTTTGCGTTTGTTTTTTGGTGGAAGCTCCAAAATGTCGGTGCCAGGATTACGTCACTTGAGCTTGAAGAGACTCGAGTTTAGCAAATAATAATTATGGCAAATGATGAAGGGCGTTGATAAAGCTCAGCTGTAATGCAGCTGCCTTTACTTTTTCTCTTTTGTGAAGAGGGATCGTTCGCTACTATGGTGACCAATTGCTTCATTGCTGAACGTTTAACTAGCTCTTTGATTGGTTGCCAGTCTTTTCCCCTTTTCTCTAATTTTCTACATTATTCATTTTGGTGTAAAGTACAAAAATATCCTTTAGTTAGGTGTTGATTTAATTTTTTGTTTATGTATAATTATTTATTTCAATGTATTTGTCCGTCAGGTTTTAATTAAACTGTATGACGCTATTTGGCTAGGGGCGGCCCGGTGGTGTAGGCGACAGCGGCGCCGGTCTTCAAACGGCAGGACCGGGTTTCAAATCCCATCCGGACCGTCCCCCCGTAGTGAGGTCTGACTAACCAACTACATGGTATCGGCAGTCTAGAAAGCCATTTCAATGGCCAGCATTTCCTTAGAGGTTATTAAGCCAAGAAGAAGAAGAAGCTATTTGAACCGGTCTGACACACGTGGTTATGATTAAGTATAATAAGCCATTCGATTTTTTTCTGATGTTCTTTCTTTTCCTTGTGCTTGTGTATTATGTTAAGTGTAAGAGAAAAAAAAATTATAATGAATCAGTGCAGCAACAGTTGAAAATTTATATGCAGAAAGAAATACCTATTTTCCGCTTAATATCCGAATGAAGTTCAAACTGCCCTAAAAAGAACCAAAAAGAGCCTCCTCTTGTTGTTAGAATCAAGGATCAAAGGTTGCAATTACTCGTAAAACCATCATATTCATATTACTCGTACAAGAACTCTTGTGGTTCCGTGGTTCAACTCTACTGTGGTAGTGAGCTCTCTGTTGCTTAATTGAGCGAACTTTTCGTTTCTGCCTCATTACGGAGGTTAGCCATCTTGAACGGTCATTCTGCTGGAGGAAGCACTTTGGACAAATGTGTGTGTGTGAGAGGAATAGTGTTTCGAAAGCTACGACACGTTAGGTGTGCCCCCGTTTCTGAACCCGTCCGTCTTTGGCGTAATATCGTTAATTAAGCTCAATACAATTTATCCATCGCGTTGGTCGCGAAAGGAGCTCCGGCTCGGTGATGTATGATGGTTCCCTTTCGCACATCTCTTCTTGGGAAAAGCTTCTACCTCATCTGTTAGCTGAAATCAGTGCCTCTTGGAGTGTTTCGTGCCGTCATCATTCCGTGTGTCGTTCGCTATGTATTGTGTGGTTTTCTCGGTTCTAGGAGCATAAAACACACGGACGCACCGCACCCATGACTGATTGTATGCGGTTAGCAATAATGGACTGAGTTTCCCTCCCGTGAACACCTAATTACAGCGTGCGGCCAGGAGTGGTGCCAATAAAATTACGCAAATTATTATACTCAGCCCACAATGGGGTTCATGCCTTTGTTGCGTGTTGAAGTTGACGTTCTAGGGAAGCCATTTGTTATGAGTCGCGGGGACGAGTCGCAAGTCGTTTTCCACTGGTGTTCATTATGTCGACGAACTATGAATCACTAGTGACCGGTGATGTGTTGTGCAGGGTTTACCAGTCCTTTAGAAGAACCTTTACTTAAACAACATTTTTTGATATGATTGATTGCGCCATTTTAGCTATTTCAATCGAAGTTGCGATTATTTTAGAACGCCTACGGATTCGGCAGTTTGGTTATTCTTTGGCCTTTTATTTAAAACCCTGTTTTTGTAGGATAAAAAAGCTACCAAATTTAATAATAAGGACTAATGGGATTTAAACGGAACGTAGTGTAATGGATCCGCAGAAAATGAATGTTCAATTGATTTTCGGTGCTGATAGATCAGATAAGAATAATTGGGAAATAGAATTGAAACTCTAAGGATAGAATTGAAATTAACGGCATTGAGACGGAGTTGCGCATTAGGATTCTGGCGGCCAGTCGGTCATTCTACAGCCTGAGGAAACATCTCACCTCAAAAAACCTATCGCGACGGTCGAAGCTGGGACTGTGCGGTACGTTTACAGTCGCAGTACTTACATACGTCTCTGAGACGTGGACCCTGTCCAAAACAGACGAAACGCTCTTAGCCGCGTTCGAGGGGAAGATGCTCAGAAGGATCGTTGGAAGGACAATGGAGGAGCCACTACAACGACGAGCTTTACGAACTTTATGACGATCGTCGTGCAGCGAATTAGATTCGCCAGGGCAATGGGCTGGCCATGTTATACGCATGGCACCGGACGACCCAGCTCAGAAAGTCCTTTTCCTCCGTCCACATGGACAGAGGAGGCGTGATAGGCTCAGATTGAGGTGGGAGGATGGCGTGGAATCATCCGCCATCAAGGCCGGGACCTCGGAGCGGTTGTAGCGCCTGATAAGTAAGAATAGAAATTTCTTTTGATCAACTGTCTACAGAGAAACTGTCTACACCGATTTTTTAAAAGGAATTTTCTTATGTCACGATTTAAAGTAATTATTGACCATTGATTATCATTGAGCTCGAAAAATAGAGAAACTTTCTCATTTTTGCGTGAAGTATACGAGTAATTTACCTTTTATTTGTTGTGTAATACAGTTTTCAACTGCACTAATTGAAATGTCGACAGTACTTTACATATCGTATCAAGGTTTATTATAATCATCGTCGATGAATGTTTCGTTTTTGGATACAGCGTTGAGTTTTATTTCGCTGATCGTTCTCCTGCTGTTCAAATATAATGCATCAGAAGTGGGAAGAGTAAGAAAAAGTAACAAACGTATCATTTAAATCACTAACAGAGATATAGCGTCTATGAGTTATTATCGTTTTTTTTTCGTATAGCAAAACTCAAACTCAAAACTTAATTGCAAACATCTTAATTCCACCCAAAACACAGTACCAGTGATTAGATTTCACAAAATGCAATCGGATCATAAGCAAAGTAACTGCTTGTATGTTTATGAACCAATATGAACAGCATTGGGCGAGTCTGTGCGAGTGGTCCTTTTAGTGGATGTACTCGTAGTTACGCCTCGATCTTCAGTTGATCTAGAGAAAGATTAAAATGTTTTACTTGAGCTAGATGGAGAAGAATGTCGAACTTTTGGGTTTGGCCGACTTCAATAGCATCAAATAACCCCGATGGCAGACAAGTAAACGTAGCAAGTCAGTGTTTTTGTGGAAAGTTTTCCTCATTTCATTAAGCTAGTTTTCGACCAAGCATTAGGGGCGTAGTGCCGCAAGAACACTACCATCACGAGGAGCAAAGTTTGCTGGGACAACAACAACAACACCATCCTCTTTTCCCCGTTCGGGATGGATGCCATTTTTCCCTGCCAGTACACCAATTAGTGAGAGCCTGTGCACCCCAAGTGCGTTGTTTTTCCGATCAACATGTGTGTGTGTTTCTGGGTGAGAGAGAGAGAGGGCTGAAGTTGGCGTGGCGTGGTGCGCAAGTTTTGCAAGTGTTGATTCTCCCGGCCGGAAGATTGATCCGTCTCGTGTACGTATCGGAAGCTGTTAGTACCGGGAATGCCCGAAGGTAAAGATGGTAGACAATGGTCAGCAAGTGGGGTGGTTAGGTTTTGGCATGTGTACATAAATCTTGTGTAGAGCACGCAAACCGCACCACTGTCTGTCCCCCCCACTGCCCTTGGAGCAGTTGGAGAAGAGATTCGGCCCGTGTGAATGTTCTTTCCCCGGAATTAGGCTTCGGGAACGTGTACAGAACGGCGTGCTATGTAGCAAAGTTTTGCCACTCATTTGTTTGCGGAAAAACATCGCCTGCTCTCTAATATGTCTGCCAACCGGGTGGAGTGGTTTGCCCGGCCAAGTTTGGGTTTGATTTGGAGATCTAGCTACCTCGAAGGCAAACGTTCTCGTGCTCGATGCCGGAGAGTTAGATGCGCAGCTTGATTTTGGAACTGCACTCCCAACTTCGTTCTGCGTTTCCCATTCGCAATCATCCCGTACCCGAACACTGTTTACCAACTAATTAGACAGCACTGAAAAGAGCCGTGGAGCGAGCTTGGTACATGCGAACACATTCTACAGCTCTACAACTCGCACGCCCGAACAATCTCAGCCATGCGAGATCGGACACGAGTACGACTGTGTACTACATACGTTCGAGTTGTCTGCAAACCGGGCTTCCCGTGCCATCCCGACGGAACCATACTTGTGCAGCATGATATGAAGAATACAGTACGCATAAATCTTATGCTAGCTTTTACGCTTCGTTCCGTCCTCAGTTCGTGTGCAGTGGAGGAGTGTGAGCTTGGAATGTTGTTTCGTTGTCGGGCACAAAAACACTAATTAATGACCTAGGGATCCTTATCGTCCGTGGAATCGGTGCCGTGCCGTGGAAGGCGACGCGGGACACACGCACAACGTTCGTCATAAAGTTTTAGCTCAAAGACGGAAGCTGCCAATTTCTGTGGTTGTTTATGTTTTGTGTGAGAAAGTGGAAGACTTTGGCAAGCGCGTTTGAGACTGGTGCATACGAATTGACACGGGCAAACCGCAAAGCGGAAATGGTGAAGTGTGACGTTCAGTGCGTTCGTACCGATTTTACCAGGGTCGCTCGGCAAACGTGGAAATGGTTGCACTTAATTAATAGAATTTTTGTTATGAGTATGAGCTGTGCAGCAGTGCTCGAGCTGCAGCTTTTTTTTGTGGTGATATGAAGGATGCAGCAACCCAACTGTTTGTGGCCATAAGAGGGTCAGAGAGCTAGAAGAGATATTGTGGGCAGGTGGTGTGTAATGCGAGCCTTTTTTGGCACATTGCAGAGTGTTTTCGCTCATTTTTGTTGTTGATTTTTTTCGCAAATGCAAACGATACGCGTCCAGTTGTTAGGAGTAACCTTTTAAAAGCTCCCAAAAGCACACGGAACCGCCTTAACCAAAGTTGTCCAACAAACATTCATTTGTAGGGGACGAGTTCTGGTAGCTTAGAATTTTGGAAACCACACAGAAATGCAACCAGAAACGGTGAATACAAATCTCTAGTGTTTGAGATATTTCTGCACGAAACACTTTTGACTCGTTAAATGCCACAACCGTGAATAGACATTGCCTTCCACAAAAAGGGCTCCAATTTGAAGCGTATAACAGAGATGTTTATTTAAATTATCTTCCGGGTATGAGTGTGTGTGTGTGTGTGTGTGTGAGCGAATTTGTAGGTTGTCTGGCCGCATAGGAATAAAGTGCGCCCCGTTTTGAAGATATTTTTCTCATAATCTCATTTATATTATTTCTACAGAAAACAAATAAACATATAAACTTCTCACCGAACCGCACCGATTGCACCCAAAGCAAGAGGAAATGTGAACACACATGCACCGACAGTTGCATCTCGATCTTTCTGCCATTGCACCGAAGCTCACTCTCTGGCGAAAACGAAACCATGGCGGCTAGCTTGGAAAGACCGAATCCAACGCAAACAATATCATTTCGATGGTTCGTGAATGATCCTTTTTAGCGCATTGCCACTGGTCCAAAACATCCCATCCCCGCAGCAAACGGTGGCTGGTTTGTTTTTGTATTTACCAAACGGTTGATAAAGCGGCTCTTCGACTCTTCCATTGCCTACACTTAAACAACAGACCAGGAAATGAGAATGTTGGAAAGAATGGATTTTCTCTAATACGCTCATTTTTTCTCCATTCTCATTCGTACTGCTCTGCTCGTTGTAGGGCTTTATTCCGATGCTTAACGATGGAATTGTGCAATCGAAAAGTGATCCTATAACATGCTGGAGTTTCATTGAACGCACTGAATCAAAACGATTGTCGGTAAATCAGTAACCAAAGTCTTTTGGAGCAAGAAGCTCCCATGGGAAACATTCGAAATGGAAGACTCGGTTGGTTGCACACGTAAAAGTAGACAAATAATAAGTATTGGACGGGTAATAAATTAATAGAATCGAAATCGTTTGTTTTTGAGGCAATTGCTTTCAAGGTTAAAGAACAAGGTGGCATTAGAATGGATTTTTGTCCCGACAGATAGGTGGGTTGATTTTTCCCAGAAGAAAATCATTAGCTGAAGTGTGATTCTGATAGTAAGAAATATGAAGAGTGTTGGAGAGCATTTATCTTAGAGCGGTTTACTCAATTCTGACTTCTAACAGAAAAAGTGTGGATGAAAATTTCTCATTCTCAACAAGTTTTTAAAAGTGGTATATAAATGAAAGTAAGATTTAGTTTAATTGGTTCCTGTATAAAAAGTGTCGTCGTCTACATGGTCTTGTCTTCCAAGGGATCTCATTTTTTTTTTATTCATAAGGGACGGCCAGGCCGTATTGCTAAGGGATCTCAATTACCAAGGAAGCAAATTAATTGAAATTGTACAACTCAGTATACAATCAAATCCTGCATGGGAACCGTATCCCCAATAACACACGAATGACTATCCAGCTAAGGATAAACTAACAAGCGAAATATGTCAAGACCGGTCCCTAGTCCCTCCAGCAGTTATTTTTCTACAAAAGTTTTGCTACATTAAGTGAGAATTTGTGCAAACCTAAAGACTCACTCACTCTCTCACTCATGTTGGCCTGCTCTTTTAAAGAGCACGTCGTCGTGACATGGCCCGGTCAACAATAGGTCTCCAGAAAACTCGATCCCTTGCTGCAGCTTCCCATCCGTGTAGGAACCCGATCTGCGACAGGTCACCCTTCACCTGATCCAGCCAACGAACTCGCTGTGCTCCCCGACGCCTCGTGCCGAACTAGGGGTCGCTGACGAATACCTTCTTGGTGGGACATGAGTCCGGCATCCTCATAAAATGCCCCAGCCATCGTATCCACACTCCATGCTCGAACACACCGCCAAAGATGGTCCGGAGGATGCGACGTTCAAACACGCCAAGAGCGTTTGCATCCTCTGCTCGGATGGTCCAAGACTCGTGGCCATATAGGACCACCGGGCGAACCAGTGTGCGATATATCTCACATTTCGTGCGGTCTCGAAGTCTTCTGGATGTCAGCAGACGGTGAAGGCCGTAGTAGGCACGATTCCCGTGCACAATACGTTTCCAGATTTCACTGCTGACATCGTTATCCGAAGTTACGACAGTCCCAAGATAGCAGAACTCCTCTACTACCTCGAGGTCGACTCCTCTACTACCTCTATCGCGATCAGAGCCTCCGGCAAGCAGGTATTTCGTCTTCGTCGCATTGATCATCAATCCAATTCTTGCTGCTTCACGTTTCAGTCGGGTGTACGCCTCACACACCTTCGCTGTCGTCTTGCTCACGATGTCAATGTCATCGGTGAAATTGAAGAGACCGGTAGAGAATCGTGCCACGGATATCGTTGTCTAGCCACGCGCTTCGTATGACACCTTCCAGGGTAAAGATTTTGCTATATTACTACACGCTGATTGACGTTTAGAATCAGGCATGTCAAACCTCTCTGACCTCGATTTCAGAATTGATTGTAATCTTCATAATTAGATTGCATTGTACCGATTAGCGTTGGAAAAATGGGGTAACTATTTGAAAAAGAGAATTCTTTATAGAGCTGGTTGTGATTTTATACTAATAAACAACAAAAAACACATCCCTTAACAATGATCTTTGGGAAGGACAGAATGATGAATGAACGCCCGACGGACGCACGACATACATGACGATCGGGAAAAGGAATGAAATGAAACAATATTTCACTACCACACCTAGGATGGGTGTGCGTGTGTGTGTGAGCCTGTCCCATTGCTGGTAGGTTGAAACATGGTCAAAAGTCGTTTACTTTTGCCGTGAGTGACCTTAGGGAAATGGCAATGATTACATTTTCTGACAAATCACCAATCTTGACTTTTGGCTTTGTTCGAATGAATCAGTAAAGAATATTAATGCTAGTTTTTTTTTTGATCCCGCAAAACAAATAGCAATGAACAAAGGTTAAAAAAATGGGTTTGCTGTTAATTATGGAAATGAATCATTTCCGTGAGTGTGCCTGCATTGAAGGTTGGAGGCGCAGTATGTGGCAGACCAGCACCAGCAACGGAACTGGCATTCAGACATTTAGCGGATAGCGTTTCAGGTCAAATTTGTGTGTAAAACTGCATGTTTTCCTTCCATTTGGCAATCCATTATTAGTGTGACACACGACACATTCGTTTTCCATTGGTGTGTTTCGTTTTCTTACTGTGATTCGTGAGATCGACGGTACGGCTGATCTCTTGGGGAGATTTCGCATTCAATTAGTGTAAATTGAATGTGCGCGTGCATGGAAAAACAAAACTGTTGTATCAAAGTTTCGTGGCCATGACAGTATGACACAGAAAATCACACGCAAAATGAAAAGGCCAAAGCATGCGTGCATCGTGAGGAGCTTTCGCATACTCGAAGTACAAGCCACTATTTTACTGATTATTGCAATAAACCTCATTTCATCTAATTAAGAAAAAGAAGAGGGAAAAAACAAACAATTGCGATGAACGCGGTTTTTTCCCCCTTAAGAGAATAGTAGTGCAGAAGGAAAAATGGAGCTTTCCCTTATTTAGTAGGATATTTACGGAAGTGGAAGGACGCAGGACAGACGGCGCACTTTTTTGGCAAAAGCCAAAATCGTCATTTCGGTAATTGCCATTGCGGCAGCGTACATTTCCCCGATGGGTTTTAATGTGATTAAGAGGAGGGATTAATAAAATTATGATTCCGGTCCAGCGACCGGAATCGGTGGACATAAAGTGAATTGGAGGTAGTGTCAGAGAGCGTTGCCATTCGCGTAAGGTGTAAGTGATGTTGTTCCGTTTCTAATTTATGGCGGGAAACCTGAAACGGAAAGAAGAAAGACCAAGCTATTAAGCGTCACGAAATGGACAAATTCATTGAAGACCTGAAGCAACGCACGGTCAAAGACGCTAAATGTTTATCGACCGACATCATTGATGGAAGCAACGCTACAATGTACTTTCGTTCTCTTCGCTAAACACTAAACATACCACACTGTTCTAACTTAATAAGCTGCACATTGCTAAGTGTTTTGGAGGTTCGTAGTAGGGAACATGCTACGCTGAAACTACCACCAAAGAAAAAAAAAACCTTAGGAATGAGAAACGTGGATTTCCTCTTTCATTGAGTGAGCTTTACCGCTTTTGTTGCCAGTTTATAGAGTCATATTGGGCCTGGTTAATGTTATTGTTATTTTGTTATGAAATCGATTCGATTGGATATCGGTATCGGTTCTTGAAAATGTCAAAAATCTCAAGAGCAAAATGGGAAATCGATGTTTCGATTAGTATGATTGTTTTTATTTTGTTAGCATGGGGCATAACGAGTGGTTTGCTTTTTAAAAGCACAACTGCACATATAAAGGATATACAGATTTAGGTATAAGTATGAAAGCATAGAGAGCACATCCTGCTATTTATTTTTGATTCTGGAGATAAGAAAACTTAATGGAAAAAAGATTTCCAGAATGAACAGGGTTGGGGCGGCCCGGTGGTTTTGGCGACAGCGGCACCGGTCTTCAAACGGCAGGACCGGGGTTCAAATCCAATCCGGGCCGTCCCCCCGTAGTGAGGTCTGACTAACCAACTACGTTGTATCGGCAGTCTAGTAAGACCTTAGAGGTCGTTAAACGAAGAAGAAGAAGAAGAATAAAAAGGGTAAGGAAAAACAAAAAGGATTAGATTTGGTTGTAGGATATCTGCTAAACATCTCACCAGAGTTTACAGTATCTCGCATACAACAAGCATTACGTAGCATTATAAGGTGAGCAGTAATTCACCAATTTAACAAATAACCTGCATTAACCAAGAAAGTAAGAAATGTACATTCTGCTATTTTAACCAAGTCAACGGCTTAACGTTCAAACACTGATCAGCGCACCCGGCTAGCGAGTGACGCAATGCATTGTGATATCAGTTCAAAACAACCATCGAGTCCAGACCGTGGTCAGCAACACAAAACAAGTAACTTCATGCATATCGAACCATAGCAAGCACATAGATGAAACGACGAATGATATCCGGCACATTTAAGACAAACTCAGTAATCGATCGCTCCGATAGCTCCGATTGATCAGTTCAATAATAGCGACACATTTCTTGCAAGTTCAGCAATCGATCACACCGCTATACATTTTGTGCTTACGTTAATATTTTTGTACCAATTGCAATAGCAAAAACAACAGCCGCTAAGAAACAATTTTTGGTTGCAAAAAACGAGCAAATACTATTGTAAGAATTGGGTATAAATAAAGTGGTCTAGGAAGCCTTTGGCGCAGATGGAGAGAGAGAGACCCTAGAGAGAAGGTGCAACAAGCTAAACCTTGCGTTCAACTCTTTCTAGAGGCTTGAGTGTCCCCCTACCCAAGGTAAGGCCTCAAACCTCCAACATGCCTGTAAGGGATATTCCTTCTGAACATCCAAAGTCGCCTGGTCGACTTGCTCCGCCGATGAGCATCGAGAGTCCCCCTACCAAAGGTCGATGTCTCCAACATTTCAGTAAGGAAGAGTCTCATCTAGAATCTTCAGACTGCCTGGACAGTCAGATAAAAGAAAGATATTGGTCCGCACAGGTAGCAATCACGTTGTTCCGTTTTCGTCGCGGTTATAAGTACGAAAGTCTTCACCACATGGCGACCGTCCGAGTAATTTCTTCTTCTCCACCACATGGGATTTTTTTTTTAGCAAAATGTAAAACATAGCGCATAGTTCTTCAAACTGTCATCCTCGCTCCAAATGAGCACAGAAATCTCGTAACCAATAAAATGTGTGGTTCATTTGTACATTTTAAAAAATGAATAAAAAAATTGTATAAACTAGCGTATAAAGATATACGATAAACAAAAGATTAGAAAGGGTAAAAATTTTCAAATGAAAAAAAAAAAGGATTCAATTGATAAATATTTATCACAATGTTTTGAACGATTGATAAGACTTCTTGTTGGCTTACCGACCTCTGAGGTCATGCCGGCCATCGACGAAATGGCTTTCTAGACTCTCCGATAACACGTAGTTGAATAGTCAAGTCAGTCCTCGCTATGGGGAGACGGTCGGGATGGGATTTGAACCCCGGTCCCACCGTTTGAAAACCGGCGCCGCTGTCGCCTATACCATCTGAACGCCGTTAAGCGATTGTTAAGACTGCAGGGTTATATTATTTGTCTGAAAACATCTTATCTATCTTCTCCTTGGTCTTATTGCCATGCTGAGATCCAACCGTGTCTATTAGCAATTAGCAGATCGTCCATCCTTATCCCGGAAGTCCGATACTGCAACTGGAAGACCGATTCCGAAATCCACCAGGGTCGACACCACTGGATCCAGTCGACGTGCTCAGGATATCAGCACGTGGTTCAGTTTGTGACAATATCAGTTGCTGGAGATCTTTGGATTGAAGTTTGTAGAAAACACAATTCTCTTCAACGATGTGCAGATTTTAATTGTTCTAATCGAAGGTTAAAAAGACAGTCAATTCGTTGTCCATGTTTTCCGCAAATGACATCTTCAGTTGGAATTTTTCTATAAATAAAACTGAATCTTGAAACTTGCCTTGAAACTTTTAGTATAAGTATTTTATTGTTTCAATACATTTTGAAGACACGTTTATACAATTTATACTTTAAATGGTGTTGTATTTTATTACTCATTGTTCCGTTCGCATCGAATAAAAGGAACACATTTCAATTGCTTTCATTGACACTGGAATTCGTTATGATGCGTAAATGTAATTCCTCCGAATCGAGTTTTCCGCACATAATTCGCTCGTTCCGACAAACCCATTCTCAGCTGCACTAAAGCACCTTCCATCCATAAAGCATACTTTTCCGACCTCAAGCCCGTTAAAGCTGCAGGCCGGCCCCAGTCGTTAAGATAAAGGCCTTCCACCTATTGTGCTGGTTCTCTTGCCCAGCCGAATTACATGCACGGGTACGCCCGTCACCAGCCCACTTACACAAATGCGCTCGGGTCATTTTGTTTTAGTATTATTATTACTACTATAACCGAAACTATTTGTGCATGTTAATTTATCGTCTACTCCGCACCACTTCTTTCTGCCTTTGGCCTGATCCGGTAGAATGGTTGTTGTTATTTTTCGGTTCTTTGGCTCATCCTGCCACTCATCTTAAGCGGTTTTCCGAGCCAAATAGCACCCGGGCATGGGTGAGTGATGTGTAAACGGTTGATGGCAGGAGGAAGAAAATGCATTGTATTATGTGAGTGTGTATGTTTGTATGAGGGTTTCCTCGTTTTTTATGACGCTCACAAACGTGCGGGCCTTACGGGTGAGATTACGGGTGCCGGCGTATTGGGTACACAATGGCGAGATCATCCTTTTGGTCGTTTATCCAATTTTGCAACGCCCTTCACATTAGCCAACAAGCTCGGGGCCTCGGATGAGCGGAAGGGGGACGGATGATGCACATTACGAACCGGATTGAACAAGGTCTGGGCGCGCCCAGAGTTCTGATGCGAGCCGGGATCGTCCGTCAGTCTGTCCGGTCGGGGTCAGTTTTGGACTGGTCGAGAATGACAGACTGTCATGTGTATGCGGTTAGGTTAGGTACGTGTGCGAGTGTGCGAGGATTTTATGAGTCGAAGCGATGGATCGCGGGATGTACTATACCCCCCGCGTACGTTCACCACCCGTTTCAGCTGCAAGGCCACTGTTCCGGTGAGGGCCATGCTTTTGGGCCATTCGTTCTACTTTAACGATAATGTACCAGTCGACCGTCTCTGCCATTGTGTCTGGGCACTGGTTGGCCATTGGTCTGATGTGCTGATGTGTTCATTGTGGATGCGCTGCAAGGAGAAACGAGACAGGGAGGATGTTTTCCAGGGAGATCAGAACGTTTGTCCGGTGAAGTCTGACAGGACGAGGCTCATGGTCGTTGTAACTGTCGTTTTATGGTGCTGTGAGCACGTGATTTACCCCTGACAGGATGGTCCGAAATTTTGCTACTTTTGCTCATCCACAAAGTGGCCTATTTTACAGGCACGTTTCATTCGCTCTTTTTTCGAGTGAAAGCTCATGGGGTTTTTAGAGGTTTTCGTGAACCTGTTTACCAATACTGGTTTATACCGAGCGCAGTAGGGTAGGAACTTTGGGGAAGTACTTTTCGGAGTGATTTAAAGAGGGATGAATTTAAAAGTCATAAAAGTGAGAGCCAACAATTGATAACGTTCAACCGTCAGCAACACAAAAATTGAATGCTGAAAACCTTACAATAAAAACCACATGTAAGTATAGTAAATTTATGAAAAAATATTTGGTTAATATGTCTGTCAGAGTGTAGAAAAGAAAGAAAAGTGATAAAAAGAAGGTAGAAGGTAGAATTGAAAAAAAAAGAGAACCATGAGAAAATTCATGATTCGGAAATCTGTTTCGTTTGATTGCGTGTGACAAAAATTATTGATTGACTATATAGCGTTGATCCGTCAGAGTTAATAAAAAATCAATACTTGTACGAATTAATGTTTAGGAGAGGAAAAGCCCTGACAATCTAGTTTATAAAAATAGTAAATACATGCGTGTTGACAATGAGGCGCAAGCCGTCATACTTTAAATGATTTTTTAAAAATAAAATAAAACATGTTTCGTTAACATCTACTGGTTTAAGCTGCATAAATCGTAAACGACATAAACGAAAGAAAGGCATTGGGAATTGTCCAATGCCTTTCGCTCGCTAAACCACTCTTCGCATGTTTTAGCGCTGCAATCCTCCAACCTACTGCACTTTTGTCAATGTGGAAGGCCTAATACAACTTTACGGTTTAGGTCGACTGGTTCGTTGTTAAGAAATTTAACCTGCCCACCGGTGCCTGGCGAGTCTAATTTGCTGCAGTATGCGGTGTGATCGTCGTATTGTCCTTAGAGCTCGTTTCTGTAAAGGCTCTCCCATTGCCCGTATAACTCAAACAGGGGCTTAAATTCTTCTGAGTTTTTTTTTTTCTTAAACACGTCTAAAAGTGTTTTATCAGTTTTGGTTTAAGTTCATAATTTAGATTTACGTGGGTACTGAGACTTTTTATGTTCCGTACAGTCCCAGAGCTTCTTCGTCGTCTTCTCGGTTTAACGATCTAATATGCCATGTCGGCCTTAAAAAATCATTGAATAATTGATACCGTTTAGTTGACTGCTCATTCCCCCTCAACGGGAATAATTCCGATGAGATTTGATTACAGGTTGTGTCGTGTGTAGACCGACTTTGCAGTCCCTTTATTGTTATTGACATTACAAACCAATAATGATTACTGAGTTGATATAATTCTAGGACGACCCTTTTTGAGCAATAACTGGAAGGCTTAGCTTGAACATCGATTGAAATTCCAGCTTGGCTACAGATAATTTATAAAGCTTCCCGATAGTTGTTTAGTCTATGGGCAATAAAGTCGTATCAGTAATTCTTTACAATTTCCTTCAACATCATAGTTATTTTAAGCTGTTCTTCTTTTGTTTTGCTGTCAGAAACAAGTGTTGATATAGCTACGAACGGACTGTATGACGTGGTGCGGTCTAACTCTAAAATTGTCTGCCATGTAATGACGTAATAGAAATATTTCACGAATGAAACCCTTGTTGCTGGACGCTACACTGTTGATAATGTCAAACAACTGCACGAGGAATTTCCACGTACTGGCTGTAGGAAGGTTTAGTATTGTGTCATATTTTCTGGGAAGCTTATACGATTGTGATGGTGTTGTTAAACGACAAGCCAAATGATTGTGTCATCATTTGTAATATTCTTCACATTTTGAAAAGTGAGATCATGTCCTAAAAAAGAAAACACGAAATCTGTGTTCTAAGAATGAAACCATGGAAAAACTCAAACAGCAAATACACGAACGAGCAGAACACGAATCTCCAAGGTAGCAACTTTTAAACAATAACCCTTAAGCTTAGTGAAAATTTAGCTTCGCGTAAAGAATTTGAAAGTAATCCTAAGCAAGAGGTAATGGCAAGCATGGCGAAGTGGTTCGTAATCCACAAACAAAGGTAAGGCGAAGAACCCGTATACGTTAAAAGGTGTTGAAGTGATTGAAAATATCTACTGTATCTGAAAATTGTATTTCTTTCCACAACAGCAATATAGTAGCAGCAGGAAGACAGCCCGTTATGCTACCCCGTCGAATCGTTTTCCACTTAATTTCATCTAAACCAGTCTAATCAACTCCAGGATATTATAGTGCCAGTCTCATTTCCTTCACTCTCTCGATGGTTAAGGATGGAGCATGATATTAATAAAATAAAGAATACAAACCATTTCAAATGTTGGCAATTTGGGCTGAGTCCCAATATGGAGTTGGGAAGGCACTGCAACTGTTCCCAACGACAACGGCAACCACCGCTTGTCGGCAGCTAATTAAAATTATTTGCTACGCTTCCCGATGCCGGAAGGAAGACGACGATGAGGTGTTTGCTGCTGTTACCATCCCGAAATGTGGAATCTTAGATAAGGTGAACGGCAGAGGAGGATGAATGAAATGGTAGGAGGATGACGCTAAATGTGATCCAACGGAGACCGAGCAACAACAAACAACAAACTGTCGAAAATATTCCTTTCAGTTGCCGCCTAATTCCCGCACTAATTCTATATTCCGCTGTCACAGTGCCGTTCCGATACGATGCTTTGGAGTCCTGGGATGAAATGTTCTTTGTAGGTCAAAAGGAGGAAGGGAAAAAGGAAGGAAGAAGAAAAAAAACAAACGGTGAGGATTTTTAATCATTTTCATTTGCACCGTAGCCCACACGCCGGTTCGGTTGCGAATGTTTGTTTGGCTTTGCTCATTTCGAATTCGCTGCTTGTTTACTTTTCATTGTGCTCTCGTCTGGTTCCACTCGTTTGCCACTAGCACTGACTACCTCACAATCGAGTGCTTACCATCCGCACACCAGCATTCCGATGGCATTCCAATGGGAATAAAATGATAAAAATTATGAAAACAGAGATTGGCTTTTACATCTCATCGGTGACTCGGTGGGACGAGTCGCAGGGAACGACGTGGAAGCTTCGGGAGTAGGAAGTTTTTTGTTCCCCCACGGCATGCTGCATGGATTCTTCATCTTTGTTCGTTGGCGCGAAACTCAAAAGACGGAAAACAACACCTCGTTGAACGACGGCAGATGAATGCCAAAGAGAGAAAGCGCCACGGCGGCGATGACGGTTGCGCGAGAATAATGACATTAAAAGCAACGGGCGGCACAGGAAATAGGAAAAGTTTTCAATTTCTTTATCGCGCACCAAAGGACACTCGCTAACGCGAACGGTAATGATGAGCTGCCACCGGAGCCGACAATGCCGGTAGTTGGTTGATTTGTGAAGGGAAAATGAGCTTCCAGATCCGTTTGTGGAGACAATTGTCGTTAAAACCAGTCCTAAGAAGCCCAGACGATGTTGGGTGTATATATTTCTGCGTGAAATACTTCTTATCTTATGCAAGATGGTTTGATGAAGAAAAAAAAAAGAGTAAACACATACATACACACACACACAGAGTAAAAACAAGATGCCCCAAACACTAGCGAGGAAAGTTTGGCGAGAAAGTTTCCGTACCGAAGGGACAGCACGGATATGGGTCGGTAGATGGGTTTTCGTGGTCACAATGGAAGCAAAGGGAAAATGCTTTACGTTGTCTGAGATTTCGTTGTTTTTTTTCTGTGCGTGTGTGTGTGTGTGCGCTGGTTTTTACTGGCATGCTTTCCGCCCCGAGGGAAGTTTGAAGGATGGAAACAGACTCGAACAGCTTCCAGCACTTCTGGCGCTGGTGCAAAACTGACACTAAAAGCAACACCACCACCGGCAACCAGGCGACCCTGGCCAGCAGTGGCGTCGGCAGCAGCTTTAATTTAATTAACTCGAAACTCGAAGACTCTCGGCTTGCGTGCGTTTTGGGCCACACCGGGTTGGGAATATCGCTTCGTTTGTTGAGTGGCTCAATTTCTCATTTAAATTTCAAAGTTTTCTCCGGCATTTGGCCGATCCGGACAAAATAGTTTTTCCCGAGCGCTGGTGGCAATTTTTTAAACCACTATCACAAGAATCTTTACCGAGATCTTTAAGGGGTGGCTAAATTGTGCGCGCGGGTGTATGTGGGAGGTAATGGGGGCAATTGACCTTGGCAGTAATGGAGTGCCATCACGGGAGGAATGTTGGCTGTTGGCAATGCTTTAATTGAGAAAGATAGCTTTTCTCGGAGAAAAGAATTGGTTTGTTAAGTTGTGTGATCTTACGGGGGGGAGTTCTAAGTTACAATTCGACATAGGCAGCGATAACTCTGAAATATTCGTTACTGTAAAGAGGCTTTTTGGTATTTGACGAAGCAAAGTATGCACCATGAAAGTTATGTATATAACTTTGCATTATTTAATATTTTAGAGTACGTTATAGACAAGGAGGCAAATGTGAGAGATATGTTTTAACTATGATTCTAACTCCGTATTATGATTGAACTTCTTCTTCTTCTTCTTCTTCTTGGCTTATCGACCTCTAAGGTCATGCCGGCCATCAAAATGGCTTTCTAGACTGCTGATACCACGTAGTTGGTTAGTCAGACCTCACTATGGGGGGACGGTCCGGATGGGATTTGAACCCCGGTCCTGCCGTTTGAAGACCGGCGCCACTGTCGCCTACACCACCGGACCGCCCGTGATTGATTGACCCATTGATTGACCTATTGACCTATTGATGATTGAACTATTTATTCTAAAAATGCTTCATTTTACAATGTGTTATTTGAACCTTAGTCGATGTTTTTAAAAGTACTGGTGAACTATGGGTTTGTATAGCTTCTGTTCCATGATTTTTTCGTTTATTATTATTTCTGATATAGTTTGACGTTCATTTCATGGATACATGAAACAATTAAGTAATTCAACTTTCTTCCGAAACATGTCTTGTCGGGCAAAGCTAATTTTGTGGCTATCATTTATGTTCTGAGTTCTCGCAAAATCTTCTGATGATTGGTTTACTGATGAAGCGTTAAGATCGCGATAAAGAAATTAATTTTCTAATATATTCTTGGTCCCGTATGTATAAAAGGAGATTGGAAGAAATGCTAAATGACGATCCTCATGTTATGTTCGAAAATTTTACTACTGTGGATTGAAATCAGTGCGTCATACTGCCATGATGAGAAATAGCTCATGGCTCTGGTAAGCCTAAACGATTATTTTTTTTTAATTCGTAATGACGGCCTAGCTGTAAACCGAAGGGAGAGGGGAAGCGATCAAAGGATGATTCCCATCTATTTGGCGAAGTCAAACAGAATCCGCGCATATTCGTAGTCCTTCTGTCCCAGTATATCGCGCATCGGCACCCCCAGGGATCTTCCTGATGCCCGAACGGCTGCTAAGAGGGTCTGGATCTAGCCGCATCGAACTCCACACAGGACCAGAAGATGTGGTCAATGTCGTAGTATCCGTTGCTACAGCTACAAACCTTGGAGTCGGCGCCACCTACACGTTGAAAATGTACATTCATCGCATAATGGTTCGACATAAGTCTCGACATCATGCGAATAAACGCACGATCTACCAGGAGCTCGTGAAACCAGGGACGCAGGGAAACCTGTGGTGAGATGGAGTGCAGGAACCTCCCGAGTTCGTCCTCATCCCACATGCTCTGCCAGCGGGCCATGCACAGCTGTTGTGGGGTGCGAAGAAACTCGTGAGGGGGAATCGACCTTTCAAAAATGCTGCCATCGGAGGCTCCTTGTTTGGCCAAGGAGTTGCCGGGGATCCCGCAATGAGCAGGCAGTCCTATAATCGATATTCGGAATGCTTTATTGAACAAAGAACTTAGAATATTCAGTATTTTTTTGTATAAAGTAATCAGAGCTCTTTAATGCCTCGACGGATTTCAGTGCTTCGACAGCGCTGAGACTATCAGTAAATATGAAATACTGGTCCGGAGGATTCGCGCTTTTTTTAGCAGTGCGTAAAAAAAGCATCCAGCGCAGCTACATACATAGAGCATGGCTGTCTAAGCTTGTGGAAAGGTTCGGTGCATGTGTTAAATACACCGAAGTCCGTGCCCGCCTCCGAAGAGGATCCATCTGTGTTGTACTGTTGAGGATTTGGATGGCCATACTTATCCACAAAAATGCTGGGAACTGTCCTCCAGCGAAGATCATTTGGAATTTTCTTCGTGTCCTCTCGCATGGAGATGTCGACTTCAAAAAGGGAATTGTAGGACTCTGGTAAAGTGGCGCGGTTTATTGCTCTAGTGGTACTGGGACTTGCGTGAAGAGATACAAAATCATGATAAAACTTCATGATTTTGCACTCAGAGCCTGTCTCTAGTAGCGATTTGAAGTTTTCAATCACTAGTGAGATGCATACTGTGGATCTTAGTAGAAGGCGAAGCGATAACCGCAAAAAACATAATTCTAGCGGCATCACTCAGGACATCACTTCTAGGGACATTGTATGAGTAGATTTCATACTGCCCAGCGCAATCCTAAAACAACATTATTGAATTCGTTTCAGTTTTAGTATGTGCGTCTTGGCTGCCCAAAGGAAGCAGATGCATCCGTATTTCAAGACGGATAGAATCGTTGTCTTATACAGTCGTAGAAGGTCTGATGGATGTGCACCCCACCAAGCCTAAACGATTATGAAGTGATCTTGGCGCGTTCGGCAAAAAAGTCAGAAATAACAGATGTATCTAGTAGACGACGGCACTAGACGATGAGCGGTGCCAGGATCTTTTGAAGCAGGATTCGAAAGACTTTTGGTGTCTAGTAAGCGCAATTGCAGAGCCTGATAGCTGAGTATTAATATATATAATAATATAACGAGTCTGGCAGTTTTTGAACAACAGACTTACCAGTTTATTGCAGCTTTATTTTTTAGCTTACATCTATCCTATCACTAATAGCGTTACATATATTTGTACGGTATATTATTGCAGTCCATGCAGTTGAAAAATGAGAAAAGCTCTTACAGCTGTTGTCAATAATGTCCACAAAGACAAAGAGTAGATTAATGTCCAATTGTTGTGGTTGTGGCACTGTAGCAGAAGATGTGACAGGTTTTTATAGTACGTGTTCAACATTGATACGCATTTGTTTACAGTGAACGAATATTCGTTTGCAAACATTCGCCTAGGCACAGGCACATTCCAGCAGTACAATTCTGTAAAATTTAATGTGTATTTCTCGATGAAACCATGTCGATTGGTTCTATCGGTCGTGAGTTCAGTTCGCAGAACGAGAAATGTTGAAGCTGAAGATAAACATGTTTACCCTGCAGCGTATACAAGACGGGATACAGTACGGGAGCAGAACTATCATGTGGCTCAGCCTTTTCGTAATCCCACACAGCAGAAACATGAAGTTGGCAAATTACATCAGTTCTCAATACCCTCACTTTCGTTTCCAATGAAGTGAGAGAGCAAAAACAGAAAAACGCTGGTTTGGTTCATGGTACAGGGGAGCAGATTTTTTTTTTTAGATTAAACCTGCTATATGTTTGCAGGGGTTTCTCCGGCTCGAAAGCAACGATGTTGAATGAAGTTGGGAAAACATGTTTATTTCCCCGATTGCGGCATTCCCATCGATGGATACTTGCAGCATACGTCCTCACTGTACTGCTGTTCGCTCGCTCGGATAAACGCTGTCCGAGCAGCGTAGCCCCAGATTGAAGTGGACATCTACAAGTGGGCACATGTCTCGTCGTTCATCGTCGAGCACTCGATGGACATACGACGCACCAAATCAACGATCCGGTGTATCGTGAAAAACATGCAATAGGAGGGGGACTGTGTTTCGCCGGGAACTCTCCAAACTTGTTGTCATTTTTCCGGTTGCTTTTACTTTGCTTGTGTTTTTACCTCTTTTCGCCTCCATCATTGTGTTAACTGGGGATGCAAACGGTACAGAAAACAGTGGACACTGATGGATTATGTTGGTGTATACAAATTGTTTTGAACGGGTTTGATCAAATCTATTAGCTCGGTCCGGATTCGGTGGTTTCATTGCGCGATGTTACGTTAACGTTATCGAGATTTAGTTATTTTAGTAAATTTATATAGCAATAAAAATTGAGCTAATATATTTTAAATGTATATCAAAATTAACGAACAAGATCAGGATATTCGTATGGTGTGAAAAAAATGTATATGAATTATTTTGAACATTTAAACTAAACGCACCTGCATCTTCTTGGCTTAACGACCACTAGATCACCACGGGCAGCTGTCGCCTTATCACCGGACGACCCTAAAATCTTTTCTTTTTTTCGGAAATTTAATATATCGAAAACAAATTAGGCAACAATAAAAAAGGAAATATTTACTCTTATTTTCAACGTTTATCGTATTCATGCCCACATAAGCCTTCCAATCGTAAAAACGAAATTCAAGCAAGACGCTTCGAACATGTTCTTCGTAGCCTATAAAGCATGTCTATCATTAGCATCTCTTTAACACTCAGTTAAACTGTTGCTGTTTTCTTTTTGGGTGATAATTTCCATGTTTTCCCATTTTGCCAAATTTGGTACACGCTTACATGTGTTTGTAATATATTGTTGATGGCAAATTTTTTATATGTGTAATCATTACTACATGACATGTGCAAACAATATGCTTTGTTAAATAAGTTAAATAAGTTTTTTTTAAAGCAACGCCGTATCCGAATTTATACGTTTAATAACTTGATTTTACACATAATTTTTCAAGACCTCTTGACACGTGGCACAACAACATCGAAAATGGCACAAGCTGAAATAACCTTAGGTTGTAGAAGTGTATTAATCAACTAATCAAAACATAATGAAGCCGAAAGCTAATAAAACTATCGTAATAGCACTTCAAATTCTGGTTTTGTATGATAATGCATGATTTAAATCCACTTCTGATTTTAATACCAATTCATTCAAAAATCAAACCTGATTAGGGTAAAAGCGAATCGGTGGTTCGACAAACTGTCTCCCTGTATCGAGATAGCAGTTACCAGCTACGTGGAAGCCAGAAATGTCAGGCCAACACAACTCGAGGGTTTAGAAAAGCTTCCAAAAAAAAAATTTATAATTGAACAAAAATTTTCATCGACTGTCGTATAAAACCTGGGAAGCAAATGATAGATGACACGTAAAAGATTCGAGCAAAATTTCCGTTTCGCTAATGTAAAATACCATTAAAAATCTATTACGGTTTATTTAAGTTGTTTCGAAAAAGAAAATAAAACACGCCGAGCACTTCACCACATACTAAAAGGGAACGATGCAAAAACTATCAGAGCCACACACAAAAATAAAAAAAAAATGAAGATAACGAGTCGCTACACGACGATACGACAACCTCAACATCCCAAATGAGGGTTACTTTAACCTAGAGCATGTTGTTAAACCTTTACCAAGACCGGTGTCAACAAAGATGTGCAATTGTCGGCGCAAGGTGTACCTAAGGCATGTAGGGTGGGCCTGGCAGAAGTTATCTCGAGCGTTTTTCGTCTTACGTTGTCGCAATTCGTCGTACAGCAAATTAAATGTATGCACACATATTTTGAGTAAAATGTAAACATACTTAAATTTTAACTCTTTACATCGCTTCACCCGCCCATCGCTGTTGCTGCTGGTTGTGGGGAGGATCGGCTTTCGTTACCATGCCACGTATCCCTGGTACAACGTCATATTGCGATGCCATTGGCGTGAGCCTGCCGCAGTACACAGGCAGCAGAACGAGTAAGCTATGGAGAACCGACAAACATTTGACGAACATGCTTCAGTTGTCGTTTGCTGTTCGTAAACAGTTTCATTCGCACCCGAGCCATTGGAAGTCTGCCAGGCAGGGTAGGAACTGTCGGAGTTGGAACGCGTTACGGAAATCTGTCTCCGTTTATCGTCGGCTGTAATACGGCACTTGAGATGCTCTCACGCCACTGTGCATGCATCTAATGCCCTCTCTTGATGGTTCCGTTTTCATGGGTAACGCGAAATGCTTAGGCACTTCAAAACTCCGAGTGTTGTAGCGGTGGATGCGTCCGTTCGTCGTTTCGGTTTGCCATTTTGGACACACGGTGAAGACAAGCTTAAGATGGAGATGGGGGAGAGTAGGAAGATGGCTCCATTTGGTCCCGTGAGCATGCGAAAAATAGTGGCTTTATATATTCTCCAGCACATCACACCGGAGATGATGGTGGCCTGTCAACTCGGTCCATTTCGGTTCTGCAGGGAATCGCGGGATGCTTCGCGTTCTCAAAAGGGAAACACGGAAACGGGACACGCAAAAGTTATATCAAGTGTCATCTGACGAATGCTGCTCGTTTCTGGATGTTGATTTCAGCACAAGCGTTTTGAAATCCAAAAACCCTGACACAGAATGGAAGGCAGAGGTTTGACGTTAGGTTTGGTGGTTTTTTTTTTTTTTTGGCGAACAAGGTTGACCATCCGAATGCTCTGCCAGTGTTGGGATGTGACAGAAATGGGTCGCGAGAATGAAAGAAGAAAGCATCGAACAGTTGCAGGCTATATGTTGCTGCTGCCACCGAGTTCCCACAGACAGGCTGAAGTGCAAATATTTAAACCCATTTAACGGGGATGTTTTTTTTTTTTACTTTTGCTTACATGAAGAAGTTTCTTTTCTGCTGGTACTGGGCTGGCATCGTACAGGTCGACATGTTGAGGACGGAACAGTACCAGAGCGTGAGGAATAAGGATTGGTCACGGTTACACGGGAGGACATCGTGTTTATTGTGCTGGTAGAAAGCGAGTTTTCGCCACGCTTTCAAATGCTTTCCCAAAAAGAAACGCGGGCTCATAAAAGTTACATCATGCACACATAAGTAAGAACATAAACATACACACACACAAAGAGTTCTAGGGCCTTTCGCCTGTTGGGCACACACCCTGTCATTATTCGGCATGTACACACGATGGTGGCTTCTTGTTTACCGGTGGCCTGCATGTATCTGTGTCAACAGTGTTATTTATGACGTGCACCCACACACACACACACACACATACACACACACACACACACACAAGCGGTACCGTGACACAATACACCGTTATACAATTTGAACTTTATTTAATCCTTTTGCTGTTGGAAGTTTGTCCTGAAGCAGGCTATCTTTCCATACGCTCTTCTCCGGACGCTATCCGCAGCGAAACGGTTCCAATGGCAGAAAACAGAGCCCTGTGTCGATGCTGTTGGTTCTTCACACAATTTTGTTGGAAGCCACCTTGGGAGACTTGATTATGGTCATAATCGTACGTCAGTCACATGCATCCTGAACCCTGGACCTCGTCATTGGAAGCGAAAAGTTTCGAGCGAAAAGGCGATTTGGAACTGGGAGCGGTGGGGGGAAAGGGAGATCGGGCGTTGATGGTAAACAAATTTCTTCAGCTCCTCAAGATCTCGTCAGTACGTCCGTTCGTTTTACGTACTGGGGATGACGGGGACATTGTATTGAGAGTTTTTTTTAGCCTGGGTGTTTTGTTGCTGTCGTCCGGAACATGTTCATACAAAGCTCCTTTTCATGATCGGGGCAGCAAACATGCCCCTGGGACAGTGGTTGGGTGAGAGAGAGAGAGAGTAGGAGAACGTGGGAGGAGAGTCACTCATGCTTGTGGCAACTTAACTATGACATAACGGTGGCCACGAAATGACCATGATGGCAAAATGGGAGGCTAATGGGCTCCCCCAAATGGCTCATTTGCTGTGTAGATTTGGAGATGGTTGACATCGTCCCACATGTGAGCGCTTTGGGATGGAGGGTACTTGCCAAACCCGGCGAGAGTTACGTCATTTCGGGGTTTGTTCGACTTTGTTCCGTCCCGCAGATGGAGAATGGAACAGGGCAATCTATTTACTAGGCACTCCCAATCCTGCGAACTTACCGTGTTGTAGTTTCGATGGTTGACATGGCTTTTGTGGGCCGTGACTCATGCAGGATGTCATGTTTTAGCGAATGATTTATTCTCTTTCTTTACCTCGTGTGCTGCTCCATAATGGAACTAAACTAAAGGTGCGCTATAAAACGGAACACATTTTGTGGGCGAAACACGAGTGCGGCGTTCAACCAGGAAGCAGCAACCTTGCTGCAAAGGCATGATGGCGTGTGTTTGCTGTTGCAGTACAAAATGTTTTGCAACTGCATAGCCAAGGTGTGGTCGCAACACGATCGGAAATCCATTACGGCGAACGGCGAGTACAGGACAGGGTTGTGTGAAGAATCAAGCAACAGGATATTTGCGATTCTCAAGCTATAGTCGAAGTGACTTGTCTGAACGGCTTAAGGCAGTGGTCTCACGGTTAATGCGAGGTCGCACCATAGAAATCCATTAGTTTCGCATGATTCAATCACTTAGCACGGAACACGGATAAGCGCATCAGTAGAGGCGGTTTCGGTCCTGCGCTGCGGTCTAGCGCGCGTGGATTCGGTTTTCCTCCCTTGTTCCATTTTGTCACGCCAAAGGTGCAAAAAAGATTAATCTATTGCCCTTCGTGCGGGTGCTACATCCTAGCGCCACAACAACAGTAAACGGGTGGAGCAATAAACCGGGTCGACGCAATATTCCTGCATTGTCTGTCCGGGGCAGAATGCAATCGTGTGGAAAGACAAGTGAAAGACGTTAAATCTGTCGCTGGAAGTAGTGGCAAGTAGGTTGTGGTGGTGGTGTGAAGTCAGCGAGAAAATAATGAGATTTTGTCACGCGAATAGTGGCAAAAGGCAGGTGAAACCAATGGGCTGGTTGGCTTTTAGCAGGCGTGGCACCATGGAAGTCGATGCTCGTCCTTTCTAAGACGGTCCCTTTTTTATTTGCTGTTTTGCACCAAGTCAATCCGAGTGGTTTGACTTACAGACACGAGGCAGGTTGTAGGTGTAATTCTCCTAGAAGATAAGTCCCGATGGAGGAAAAGATCTCGACAATAGCAGAAAGGATTCCCGTTCCACGAGCTTCAGCACCTTTTCTCGAGGGATCTTGCAACAAAGCAAACGAAAGGGCGCGTGTGTTTGTGTGAGTGTGGATTGAAATTGAATTTCTGTCCCGTTTTATTGCCAGAACTCATTGTCCGCGTTTGAGGTGGTTTTTGGTGAAGTGATAATCGAAAATACATCAAAGAAAAACGCTGTAGGGAACGAAAAAAAAAAAACTCATCGGAAATAGTCGGCGAACTCTTGTGCTCAAGACGTTTACCCAACCAAGTAGTGTTCGGTTTCCATTTATCCGAGCAAAGTGCCTTTAATGCTTAAAACTGCTTAACACAGTGAGGGAGCTTTATCTGTGAAAATTCAAACAAACCGAGATCAATTTATTGGAAGTCTTTTTGACAGTTAGCTTCACACCATTATTTGGTGCGAAATACCTGTGATTAGTTGTTAGTCGTACACGTTAAAATAACACCATAAATAAAGCGTTACATCCATCGCCGGATTAAATGATGTGCAAACTAAGTAGGTGCTTGGGACTTCTAGGTTATGCCGTTTGTATAGTTTATAACATAACACATAGCACGTATTGTAGCCACCAGTTTACATTGCCGTCAAAAATTGTAAATATTTCTGCCGCTTTCAATTCGTAATTGAACGATTCACTGATTTCATCGGTTACTTAAGCCAAAAGAGATCGGTTCCGGGATAGCAAATATTTTGTGAGACCGAACATCTTGTAAATATTAAAAAATGTAATCCTTTACATCCTTAGAAGATCAGCGATGAAAGTTGTAAGTCTTGCAAGCTTTATACTGTGTACTAGTTCACGAGTATTGGAGCCTCTTGCTACAGATTTCGTCGGAAGTTACCAAGCTGGCTTTGTTGAAGGCAAATCGACAACCGACCAAATTTTGTTATTCTACGGCAGATCTCCAAGTATCCAAAAATGCCTGGAGCACCAGATCCCTAAGCATGGACAGGGTGCAGTGCAAGGAGACAGTATCGCGCATGCTGTCGGAATCATTCGAATCTCACAAGGAGACGGGCTCTCCTGTTTGTTGTTGAACATCGCTCTCAAGCCAGGGCCCAGGGTGTAGCCAAGGTTTCGACATCCGGGGCACGATTTTCATCCGATCTCTCCAATTCCTTGGCTTCGCGGATGATATCGACATCATCGGACGGACAACTGCGGCGGTGTGCGAGGCGTACACCCGACTGAAACGCGAGGCCAATAGAATATGACGAAGACAAAATACCTGCTTGCCGGAGGCTCTGACCGTGATAGAGCCAAACTCGGAAGCAGAATATCAATTGACGGCGACGATCTCGAGGTGGTAGAGGAGTTCTGCTACCTTGGTACGATCGTAACTTCGGACAACAACGTAAGCAGCGAAATCCGAAGGCGCATTGTTCAGGGGAATCGTCTCCACAAAATCCTGCGATCTAGAAGACTCCAATAGCACACGAAATGTATGTAAATGTATGTCCTCGAATGGCGGGTGCTAAGGATTATCTTTGGCGGTGTGTGCGAGCAGGGCGTGTGGCGAAGGAGACCGAACCTCGAGCTAACTGAGCTGTTTGTCGGTGCTAATATCCTGACGGTAGTCAAAGCTGGAAGGATACGTTGGCTGGGGCACGTGATGAGGATGCCGGACTCATCACCCACCAAGAAGGTGCTCTTCAGCGACCCGTTCGGCGCGAGGCGAAGAGGAGCTGGATCAAGTAGAGTCTAACCTGTCGGAGATCGGATGCAGCCGTTGATGGAGGACTGCAACCCTAGACCGAGTTTCCTGGAAACTGATTGAAGACTTGGCCATGTCCACACGACGTGCTCAATCCTGAGCAGGCCAAGAAGACAGTTGAAGACTAGTTGACGATCTCAAGCACAACGGGATAAGCCCTTTATTCGTCGCAGAATGAACTCCAGAAGTGACAAAGAATGAGGCCACCTCATCAACGATCAGTTCAGTGCCTTTGTTTGATACGTTACCACAAAGCTGACGTGACATGTTAGTTAACAATCATAATTGTTAGCTGTACTTCGCAGCGGCATGGTCGAGAATAAGGATGTAGGGCAATAAGCAAGCTCAAATCCTTGACAAAATCTATTCGCTTCCTCGTTCTTCAATTCGTACAGATTTAAGTAAGGATTTTTTTTTGTGTAGACCTGGTGAGGTGGGTAATGCGATTATGTTCTTTCAAAAGAATATCGCTCATCTGTGAATTAAAGGAGATTGAATGCTAACTTTTTTTTTCAAGCGCCAGGTAGTGGGCGGTAGGGATCACTTTTGTAATCACTGGTTTTATGCATAGCCTAAGAGCATAGGTGTTTGTAATTGACTGAAGATTAAGGTGGCGCTTTTAACGATCAAGAAAGTTAAAGCGTTAAGATCACACTAGTAATCGAGATGAAGATGGTTTTTAATTATTTATGATTAGGTAGTACCAAAAACTCAACAGAACGGTACAATGGTCGCTGCAGGTAATCCAAAATGTGTGTGTGCCCAGTACTCTGTTTACATCTGGTAATAGAAAACAAATATTTTCCACTCTTTTACATCCATTAAACTAAAGATTTGAATGAATTTTTGACAGCTATCTCAAGCCGTGTTAGTAATTGTCATCAAACAATATCATGCCAATTGGTAATGAACATTTTAAGCCATGATTTGCCTTTTGTCATTGATCCACCCGTATCCTAACCTGAATCTTAGCTAGCTGAAGTAGCCGCTTCCTTCTGAGTGATAATTTAGGCGCAATTGTTTTGTCACTAGGGTCTTATCGTTCAGGAATGGCGTGCTGATTTCCATTTAGATTGTGCCACTAGATAGCTTTCATCTGATGAGGTTCTGCACGGCACAAGCTGTTCAATTTGGTACGCTCCGTTATCTTGGTAATTACGAACGATAACCATCAACTTTAATGTACGCCACCAATCCGGAGCAATCCTTGTCATCGAAATAAACAGTTCATTCCAGGCGGTACCGGCGGGTATTGGCGTTTTTCGGTCAAAAGCCAGCCTTTTTGTGCATTGTGCGCACGGAAAGCGTGGAGAGCGGTGGGAAAACTTTCAATTCTGCCGTTGCCGGCAGCCAAAACCCTTTCAAACGGGTGAGCTTACAGGCCGTTAGTGACCGTTGAACGGGATCATTAGCGTCTTCCTCGTGCGACCCTAGCGAGTATCGAAATGATGGTTCGGAAGTTAGGGATAGCATTTTTTCCGAATTTATCTTCCCCGAAAAAGTTGTTCCATTCCGTCGGCTTAATCGTGGCGACCATCAGTTTTTCGACCACCACCTCCGTTGCCGGGTGGCTAATTTTTCGATCTCAATTTTTGATGCGTTTTTAATCCAGTCGGAAAATCATCTTTCTCGGGTCGACCATCGCCGGCCGTCAGCGGTCCGCAGGGACACGGGTAGATGGTTGATTTTCGAGGAAGCCGTTTAATTTTCACGCAAACACTTGTCCAACAGCGGTGGCCATGGTCGCCGTCGGAAGGGAAAGTTTTTGGCTTTATTTTTGGGTCGAGTTTTTTGTTGTTTTCCTTCCAGCCCCGCGCCATGCGCTTCTTCCCGGTGGGAGAAGTTAATAATTGTTTTGGTTATCTTTTGAGCCTTCAATTCTTAAGCTTACTTGGGGAAAGTTTTCATCACTGGTCGTTTGTCGTCATTTTCTTGATGGCATGATGGTCGGTCGATTGGGGAGGATCAAATTTGCGTCTGTGGTTTTGGAATGTTAATGTAGATAGGCATATCGCGGTTTAATGGTATCCGCTTTAGAAGATGGTTTAAAATTGTGTAATTGATGTAACGAAAATGGGTGTTACAGAACGAAAAAACAAAAGTTTGATACAGCAAACAAATTCAATTGTCCACTAGCAACGTTGAAGTGCCTCTTTTACTAAGAGGGAATATCATTAACTAATCAAATATGTGTTAACTTTGCTCCGCTGAATCATGTTTTATTGCTGCGACCAAAAAGCAGGACAGAATATTTTATTTATCGCATTACTTGAACATTATAGGGATAAGAACGTTAATTACAACATTTCTAATAGGGCTGGTGGATTAAATTGTTTCAACGAATTTTAGTTTACGATTGCCAACCATCATTTTAAGCCTGTGAAAAACGTAGTTTTCAGTAAACATTATTCTAAGATACCCAATAAGGATAATTTTTATTATGTATTAAGTTTTTGTGCTTTTAAAAAGTGATGCAGTCTAGAAAACGAAATGCTGTTTTCTACGTATTTTAATATTTATTTTTTTCTTCATTTAGATAAATTGTTTGCATTGTATAATCAATAGCTAATCAATTGTTGAAGGCAACTTTCCGTAAACCAAAGCGTAATGTTGCATTTGCATAATTGTACTCGCACATACTTCACTATCACATCACATGCGTACGGTGAAGTGAAAACTCATTTCCTTTGTTCGCGCGCTCAATGCCCAAAAAGTGTGAGCGTTGTTGTTGCCGTCGTTGGTAGATGGTTCAAAAATGATCGAAACCAACAGTGTGACAATCGAAACAATGAGGGATTTATGAGTGAAACTCCATTATGCAGTGGCTCGTAAGCATTGGATCGAGTGTAATGATTGTTGCTGTTGGCTATGAAACTCGAGCACGTTGCATGGGGCCTTACTCACATAATGGCCAGCCACAGAATGGGAAGCTCACCGCAATCAGACATTTGCACAGTGGGTTGATCATGTAAATGAAACAGCGTTGGTAAGATTATCAAAAAGCGCAAGGACGCATTAGAAGCAGCGCGGTTGCTGTTTGCGACAATATATCGACTGTGCGACTGGGATGGCCAAATGTGATGGTGGGATTTGTGTACCGTGTACTCGTATGGTGGTTTGCAGTTACTATCGCTTAGCAGTGGGCCTAATAGTATTAAGTCGCGACATTGAGAACACGTTCAATGGCTGAAGAAGTGAAGCACCGGAATGTTTCGGTGTGAATGAGTAAATCCAATGTTCCATGCATGGAAATGAAAGCGGGCGGAATAAATAAGCTCGTCGTTATCAATTTATCAAGCTCATTGAGTATGATAGGCATCGAATGTTCCAACCGAACATGCATACATTGGATTGTAGATGCACATGGCAAGGTTTTCCTTGTTGGATCTTTATCTGTTGCGTGAGATACCTTTATTGAGTGATTTATTATGTATTGCTTGGTCTAGATGTTACAGCACGTCTTTCATTTATCACCTTCTTCCTTATATGTAAATGAATGCTCATGGGTGATTTTCATGTTGTTTTCATTCCAAACTTTCCAAATCTGTTAGGTTTACTATATCAATGAGAAAATTATGAGCAAAATTATTGCTTAGCTTCCCCCTGTTACAGGGAAATGCAAATGATAGCGTGCGGCCGGCCAACTTTAGCGAATATCGCAAGCGTTTATGAAATCCTCGACCACTGATATAAAAACTCCCATTACTTTAGCGAATCAGTAAAAATAGACACAAAATCCTACAAAATAGTTACGGAAGTCGGTGGAATTGATATAAAAAATGTGTATGAGTCGGTTGAAGAGTTGTAAATGTAAACAAACTTTTTTACATTACTATTTTATGAAATTACCTAGCTTCTGCCCGCGAAAGCCAAATGAAAATTATATTTTTACAGTGGTCAAATATAATGTGCTTGGTTTTTACCATCAAATGACAAAAATAAAAACCGTATCCCAAAAACATATTAATATTTGATTTCCAGATTTGAACCAGTACGTATATACGAATGCATTCAAACATCGTGCTGTCATGCTAGGTAAAATCCGTTTATTTATAAAAAATATTTTATTTTGGTCTAGCAATCGATGTGTTTAAAGTTTAATTTTCGGTCATTTGGTGGTAAAAATCAAGCACTTTATGTTTAACTGCCTTAAAAATATAATTTTCATTTGGTTTTCGCGCGCAGAAACTAGGTAATTTCATAAAATAGTAATGTAAAAAGTTTGTTTACATTTTCAACTCTTCAACCGGCTAATATACATTTTCCATATCAATCGTAACGACTTCTATAATTATTTTGTAGGATTTTGTGGATTTGCATTTCCCTGTAAAGTCTTGCTGGTGGCTATTTCTTTGGCTGATCAAGCTAGGATAGTTTTAAAATCGTGAACAGCAAATACTCAATTCTGATTATTGTTGGCCCCCTATATACCTTCTAAGCATTAGGTATTTCTAACGTGGAGCTACGGCCTATATGACTATGTCTTTCCCATAGTCGCGAAAGGTCTGACCAGGACAGCTGCGATTATGGACTAGCAGATGCACTAGACTAGACTGGTATTAAGGATTGTTGCGAACGGCCTAGACCGCAAAGGACGGAGAATTGTTCTTACGCTTGATAATTAAGTAAGTCAATCTCATGGATGCCTTCTGCAGTTGTCCTTTTACATAGCAAACATGTTCAAAGGAATTGTTACTAAGAGTGGTGCACAAAATCCACATTTACAAATTATGTACGAGTTTCAAAAGAACAGCGATGACCTTTAATGGGACAATTGCATACACAAACTAAAGTGTTGAAAGAAATAAAGCTTATAATGAATTTCAATGATAACAAGCCCGTGCACAACTGTTCCTTCTAGGCAATGCGTGTGTTGCCGCCATCCGGTACAGTACAGTCCCGGGAAAGAAACCAATCGCACACCATTCCCTATTACAGTCGTGTCACGTCCGCGAAAAGCCTTTGCCGGCAATTTATTTGTAAAAGTCGCAATTTTCTCACTGCCAAAATCGATGATCGGTTTCCAGCGTGCCATGGTTGGATGTTTTTGTTTTGTTTTGTATGCTTCACACCATCGCAACCGGTGACGCCATTGCACAGTAAAAGTTTGTTGATCCCTTTTTTACGACACTTTAACAAAATGGACACCGGGACGCAAAAGGAAGCGACCGGATCGTTCGGTTTACGTCCTTTGGATGGTTTAGTATTTTATTGATCACGGCCCACCGGTCGACTCCTTTGACCGTCCGTCCCTGCTCATTTCGCACCATGGTTGCGCGTTACGCTTAATCTTAGTTCGCAAATAAAAACAGCTCCACAAAACAGTGTTGGGAAGAATGGTGTTTTGGCGAAAAAATGGATAAACGATAAATCGTTACAGCACAGGAATGTGTGGAGACAATAATAGGCGCGTTTTGGCCGCGCTTCATTTTATGGGCAGGCATTCGGGATGTTGCGCAGTTGGTGATGTTTTCGCTAGGCCGCGGAGTGTTTGTTGAAAAATGTCTTGAATCGGCGAAATACCGCTAACAACCTGCTGACAGTGAAACAGATCATGTGTGTATGTGTGCAGATACTGACGGTTGATGGGGACACACCAATAGTCACGCAACAAACAAGACATGTTGGTTTGTGCTTGTATGTTTTTTTTTTCTTCTGCGGCATAAGAACTATTTGCCAGTTCTTGTGCTTTTATTTTCTTGATAGTCCAAGGCAAGGACACGCATAATATTACTAACAGAAAGAAGCGAATCAAGTTGCAATTATTATTTGTAAATTATTGTCTTACTGTAAATGTAAATAAAGATGGAGGTGATATCTCATCACTTTCAAATATTTTATCATGGTGATCTATATATTACAGAACACATGGATGAGACTGTCTTTTAGTTTTTATAAATCAGAGTTTAAACATGATAATGATTCCAGCAAAAATGCTATATTTATAAGTTTGGTGCAACTGATCTCTATTTGTAAGTTTTTTATTTTCCTTCATCTTAACGATTTTTCTGTCATGATATGCACGCGTCATCAACAACACATGTAGGGCTGTTACAAAAATACGACACTTCATAAAAAGATGCTTCCGCGACCATCTCTACATGACCGTGGAAAATGGATTTTCCATTGCTCACCACTTTTCGAAGCCATTAAAATGAATGATGACATCTAGATGCCATCAAATTTATGCACAGTTTTGCGCTGTCGGTTTATTATTATCATTACTGTTATTATTGTTATTACCATATTACGCTTCAAGAATCTTCTTTTTTTTGGTTGTATTCCCATTTCCAACGAATCGTTGATCTACCAGCAAATCCTCTGGCTCTTCAGGATGTCCCGGGAACGGGTTCATATTTGTCCTATTCCGATAGGGGGAAGTTTTTATATGATCCCATCATTTTCTTCTAGCCAGTTTCAAACAACCATTTGGCTGGGATTCCTCCGAACCCGTGAGCATGTGCGATGAGCGATGTATGGTGGTATAGCTGGCCTACATTCCAGAACATTCCTCACACCGTACCACGAACACCACCACAACTTCTTCAAGCATGTTTAGTACCACAATCGTAAACCCGTAAAGGGGACATGATTATGGATTTGGAAACAGATTTTGTTGATCATCGATTTTGGAGTTGTGTTTTTCGGAGCAATAGCTTTTGGTAAAGTTTTCATGAGTAAAAGAGTTAAAAAAAAGTCAGGAGAAGCAATGGAACGTACTTTTAAGCGATGTCTCCAATGTACGCCTGACGAGAAGGATAAATTTAGCTTCCTAACAATACCATTCAATGAGTACAGGGCGGATTATTTCTCAAGCCCTTACACACAGTTCTTGTCTGGCAGAGGTTGCCAGTCGGCTGACAGATGATCCTTGCCGGACTGTCCATTTGATGTCAGGTTCGTTCATTTACAATCCGAGCAAATGCAGCCAACAGGCAGCCGAAAGTTCACAGGGAAAAGGCGAACCCCATCGTCCCACACGTACCATGGGACGGTTTTTTACAAACCTTTCTATGCCGCTTGACGTTAATCCTTGTTTCTGTTTCAACGTAATCCTGTTGTGATACTGTGGAATTAGGTCATTAGGGAGCGGACGAGCAGATTCGAGACTTTGGTTCGGCTTCTCGTTTGGAGGATGGTTTTGATTCTGAAAATTTGGGCACCCTGAAGTTTAGCTGTATCAACAACATGGGACGGCAATTTATATTTTCTACCTCCAAGCTGGTAGAATACTGCGTTTAAAGTTGTATCGATTGAGGTATTCAAGGATTCGTTCAAGAGTTTAATATCGGGCAAGTTGTGATGTTGTGGGCTTTACGAATTTCAAGAATTTCCTTAGAACCCATTTTCATCCGGCACAAGTGTAAGCAACATTTGGTTTATTGTTCCATGTGGACTATTTGTTGGATGTTGGTAATAAACTTGTTATAATAATACTTCATGATACACAATATGGTTGTGAAGTTTGATTGCTGAAGTTCTCCATTTCACTCCTGATCATTTGCCTTCCAGTTATTGTACGTTCTGAAAGATGATTGCAAGTCACCGAATGACACTTTTATGCAAAAGTTTACGAACTGTAACTGGTGCCAATAAAATGCAAATACAGATAGAGGATCAACTCAGTGCTGACGTCCAACAGCGAAATGCTGAATGCATCTAGCGTACTCATTGATACTCCTTCGTTCGACATCCTTTTGTTGCATTCCAATGTTTGTGGGGATCCATCTTGCTCACGCAACTCACATTTTTTCTCTTTTTCTGGCACAAATCATTTGGCTGTGTTTGATTTGAAATTCACTGGCATCAGAAAGCCAGTGGCGGTGTGAGTACCGTAGCTTTCAAATTTATAAAACAAACATCGGCAACGGTGATTACCGAGCACTCGAACAGGACCGGATCGAGTGGGTTGGACAGTTTGAACCTAAGGAAGGCTTTAACAAAAAAGAACCACCATTCATTCGTCACAGTTTTCGTCGAAGGCACGAACGATTAAGCAAACAGCACCGGCGTTTGCGCTCGATCGAGGTGTTTGGTTTTCTTTTTCGCGTCATTTCAATGTTGGCTTGAAGCAATGGTCTACGATGGTCGATTTCGTTCTCAATCGTTCCGATCTCCAGTACGGTGTGCTGGTCCAAACACAGCACAAACATTCCTACCCCACGGACTATAAAAAATGAAGGCTCGTGAAAAATCTCAGCCATGACCCCACAGCACAAGCAATGCTCCGAAAGGCTCATGTTTGCGGAAATTGAAGAAGCTTTCCAAGCTCAACCGGGAGCTCTTCGAGTTGGCAAAATTGCTACCGTATCGAACGCCGTTTCGGGGCCAAGAAAACGGTCCTAGCATTCCGAGCGGCGACGTATCCCAAGATCGAATGCAGCCCGTGGCGATGGCGAAGAAACTAAAGCGCTACCCTTCAACCGCACCGAACGGATACGAAAGGCGAATGGAATGTGCGAAATTATCATAAAAATATCGTTAAAACAGATTCCGAGCAGATAATAAAAGAAAATTTATCGTCTTCCGTTTGAAAAGGGGAAAATACACTCTCACACATACAAGTTCCACTACGCCACCATCGAAGTGTGGAAAAGGTTGAGTGTAGTTCTAGGGACGGTTCTCGTTCCAGGGTATTTGTGCATTTCTACGCGCCGATTTGACGATGGCCATCGAAAAGTCTTCTACGCCAGGCAGGTCGAACCATTAAAAGAAATAGATGTGCAAATTTGGCTCTTCCAGTGGGAAAACAAAGTGTGTGTGTGTGTGTGTGTGTGCCATCGTAGTGACAGTTGGGACTCCAGTGGAGAATTGGGCTCTGGGTACGACAAGTACATTTAGCAGATGCAAATGTTGGCTTTCCTGAGGCCCGAGCTGTCGTTTGGAAAGTGTTTCAGGACTTTCGAATTTTTAGTTCGTTAGCCTCTTTATGGTTTTTGTTTGTTTATTGACATTTGCGTGACTATTTGACTCTCTTTTGGAATGGAACTGCTTTTTTTTTTGTTTTTGCTATAGATAAAGTTGAGCTTGAAGGATGCTGTTCCATCGTCAATTGTTAAAGACTTCTTGGATGGGTTGGTCAGGTTTAAAAGGTTAAAATTAAATTGTTAATAATACAATAATATTTTCAATAAGTACCAGAATTTTAACCGAGTATGCCCGGGATAAGGCAAAGAATAAGGAGGAAATGCCTTATCAATATAATTGTACTTTTTTTTTCAACACAAGTGGTGTTGACAATACGGCACTGGACCGTCATATTCAATTGTAAATAAATAAATAAATAAAATAAGTACCAGAATTTATCCGTTCTTTTGGTGTTATGAATGGAAGTGATCGTTGGTGTTTTCCTAAAGGTGCTTACTTTTAGCTTGTTTTACTTAATGCAAAAGAAAGAACCAGTCTCAGGAGACTCATTCTCAACTGATGCTTCCAATAAGCTTTAGTGAGTAAGTGCAAGCACCAGTCCATGGCTTGTGTGCTTCAGGCAGAGAGCAAGTTTTGGTTGCTACTTGCCCTCACTGACCTTGCTAGAACGGAACGCATTACTTTCGTCCATGACGTAGTACCACCGGGACCTATTTGATGAACATTAATTTTCATTAAATTAATTAAGTTAACACGAAAAGAATGGCAAAACAAAGGGAAACATAAAAAATAAAGAACAGTACAGTAGGAAGAAAATCGGTATCGTTTGCAGCTCAAGACCTTTTTCTTATGCGAGTTAATTTTGGGTACTGTTTTTCTTCCTGAGTTCTTAGGTCTTCATTAATCCACAAGTGGGAATGTGTAGGCAGTTCTTTGCCATTCTTTTACCCGCGTGCCCGTTGCTTTTTCTATCATGGTTTGCGCTGTTTTTTTTTGCTCTCTCTTCCTAATAGCTATTTTGGAAGCCTTGTTCCGTGGTCTATCCAAAGCTAGTAATGAATATGTCGGAAAATGTGTTGTTGTTTTGCAGTTGATTAAGCGTGGAAGATTGCAAACGTTGGGTAAGAGCTGAAGTTTCCATCTTAGCAGCGTAAGGCGCCGATTAATATCCATGGCAGCAAATGCTGACAGCTAAGAGAGGGATTCTGTGTTTGAAGAGCGTTTTTGTATGTGCGAGGGATTGGAACGAAAACTGGAGCGGGGTTGTTCGTTTTTGGGATAGTTACGAATGAACATTTTAGTGTGATATAAAATTTGAGCTTCATTGCAACAGTTTTTCTATGTATCTGTTTTAATTGATTTTTTCTGTTCATTTACAGATTACGGCTTCGGTGCTATTCGATCGGTACAGCTAGTGGTAGATCCTCCGGCAGTGCGTCGTGGACAGCATGCCACGTTGCGCTGTCTTTACGACCTGGATGATTCGCCCCTGTACTCCGTGAAGTTCTATCGAGGATTGCGCGAGTTTTACCGTTATTCACCAGGCCAGCAACCGAGCAAGAAAATTTTCCCCTTTCCGGGCATCAATGTCGACGTAAGTAGCGAAGTTTTTTTTTTTTTAATTTTACAGAAAACGGACAGTGTCTCACTCTGATCGGTCAGTCCGTCCGATCCGATCGAGTGTAATATTAAGAACGGTCCATCCAGAAAGGGGAAATTTAAGGGCATTTTCCTTAAGCTGACATTAATCCGTCTTTTCTGATCCCAGGAATCGAAAAGATGGAAGTCTAAATAAAATCATACTTCCCGTAAGAGGCATCCGGAATTGTGTAAGATGCGCCAAGACATCATTAATGGAGAGATAGCTTTTCATTTTGTTGGTAGCCCTTTTTTGTCCCATCACTGATCACTGTCCGTGGTACTGGGGAATCTTTTCAACAGGCAAACGTGACTTGCTGATGCTCAACGTTTGTTACGTCTCAGCGTATCGCAAACACCCACAGCGTTGGATGCTGTTTGACAAGAACATGCACAAGGCAAACGATAAAAAAACTTCCACTCACAGTGCGGCAAACGTCGTTAAGCGTCTTGCGGATTGTCGGACGCAAAAACTAGAAACCGAAACGAAACGAACTGATAAGACACGATTACATTTCAAGATGATTATTGTTGGGATCTAGGGTAGCACAGTCCTGGGTTCTACCATTTTACCATCGGAGTCGTGTTTTATCGCTTGAAGTTTTTTCGTCGCTTACTTACGAATACGAATCCTCGAAAAAGCGCACGAAGGTCGTTAAACATATTAAACAAATAAGTAATCTTGCTCACCCAGGCAAGCCTCGATGCTCCGCTATTTTTACTTTGCCTCGATGCACGTTTGGCTCCTTTCGGGAGGTTGATTCACTCGTGTTAGCAAAAAACGCAAGCGATTTAAGTTAGAAATCAGATCGTCTGCTCCCGGGTGGGTTTGGACAGAAAAAAAGTTAAGCTCGCCGTCGCGCTACCTGACCGAGCTCTTCTTGATCGGCAAAGGGATTTTGACTTTCAAGAGAGCAAAATGTCTTGTTTCGTGCTTTATTTAGTGCGTTATCCTCTTGTGAAAGTGATCCCAGCACGGTGGATTGGGTGGGTGTTTTTTCGCAATGTCTTGTCAGTTTTGTTTTTTTTTTGTCGTCTATTCTAACGCGCTTGAAAGTTGAACTGGATGAATGGGGTCTTCTGTTTTTCCGTTCGTTATTAACTTATTAATTATAATTGGAAAGCTGAAAGATTATCTCTTCCATCGTTTCGCATCCTTTCGCAGCTTTCGGACGTTGCTGACGATTGGTTGTTGTCCAGGAACACTTCGGAATGCTCGGGTAATCGGCGGAAGGTCAAATTCTTTCTGCTAGTTCCAAACGTCAATCTATAGAGTTAGGCGTTTGGTGTTCGTGATGTTCTGCTATTTGTTCTGTGAAGATGGTGATGAAATGGATGGTGAATTGTTGTTATCTTGTGCTGAGTTGTGCAACTTTTGACGAGATGAGCGGGATATTTTAAGACATCCGAAGTGCTGTATATTGTGCGTTCGGCACTGGGATAAGGATGCTGGAAGGAATTCCGAACGATTATATCGGATTGGTATTTGCTTGAGAAAATTGTTATGATAATTATCGGAATAGCAATCCAAACCCTGTTGAAGGGGAGAAGTAAAAGAAAAGGGAAGAAAGGGAAAACTTTTACTGGCCAAAGCCAGTAGACGATAGCGGATGGCAGAAGATAATGAAATGCTGTTAAGTTTTATAAGTAATCCTATCGGATGTAAGATAGCAGGACTAATACTGCTTTTGTAGTTTGCTTCTGATTTTGAAAACAAAAACAGATTTTGTTAAACTTATTAAATTTATTGTTATTCTGATTTCACCAACCAACGTAATAAGTATCAAAGAAAACAGCAACATATTTCACTGGCAAATTGAGCTGATCAATATCAGATGTGGCCGCAATACCCATTTCCGGTTGCTGTTTATCATTGGGAATTTATCTTTCATGGTTCGCTTTGCTATGACAAGCCGGCCGCAACTCGCTGTGCATGGCAATTCAAATATTTTCTTGCAGAACAAAACCACGTCTGAATAGAAGATTGCAAAAGTTGGCTTTTTTTGTTTCTGAAGAACGAAAAACGCTCAGATTCTTGACATTAGGACTTTTCGTTTTCTACCAATTTGATTCCCGATTTTACCCATTTAAGCTATGCGTTGCTTGACCAAACCGAAAAGAAAATCGTTTGTGGCCTTCTTAAGGACTGGGCAGACGATTCGTTGCACACAAAAAAAAAAAACCCCAGCACATCCAAAATGGAAGCCAATTTGGCTGATCTTGGTCGTTGGTGAGCAGCCGAATATAGTCGCCGAAATATCCACCCAACTGCTAGCTACAAGAAGTATGTGGGTGTAAACAGACCGGGGCAAGATATACATGGCTCAGTTCCCTTTCGTAACTGTTTGACTTAGCATCTTAGCATCCGAGGAGCCACCCCTCTGTTTGGTATGAAGAGCGATCTATTTTGTCAGAACCGTCGAAAGCGTTTGAAGAAAAGCAGCCTCTTCTTATAATATATTTATGAGATTATCGTCCCATGCTTCGCAGTCGTTAGTCCTTCGCCTGCCCTACCGAGCGTCTAGGCTGTGTGCTCCAGTTCCACGCCTTGTAAGGCACTCAATTTGGACGCGAAAAATGGCAAGCTTTTCGTCTTCCTATAGATATCGTATTTCTTTTGGAAGCGTTTTCGTATTATTATTTTTTTCTCCGATGCACTCATTCTAGACGACGTACGATGTTTAATGTACAGCATACGTATGGAATATGGTAACGTATTAGGTGACCATCTTTTGTGCTGTGCTTGTTTCGCACGACAGAACATAAGTTAATGTTCGGTCTGATTCCCGAGGGAAGCTGAAAAAGACGTTTCAGGCTACTGGCCAAAAAATGGTGTCCTTCAGCTTTACTCTTTTTTTCTCTGAGGAAGAGAAGAGAAAAACGCTAGCATTTCGTCCGAAACGTTTTTACACCAAATCGGACGTTTCAAACCTTGCCAGATATCAAAGAAAAGGAAGGTTGGAGTAACTGACAGGCTGAATCGTTAATAGTTTAGGATAAAATGGAGAGTACAAAAAAGGAGAAAACGAAACCGTTTGACACAGAAAATGTAAGGAGAGCATAAAACGGGTGCGAAATGATGATGGGGGATCACCGGAATTGACGGGACATATTAAAATGGGGGCGGGCAAACCAGCGTTCGATGCTGTTGTGGAAAATCGTTCGGGGTAGATGCTTGCTTTTCGGTGGCATTTACCAACGATAGTACTTCCTAAACTTAAAAAAAAGTTCGTATCGGACGACGAGCCTTGTTGATATCGGACGACATCGCTTTTTTGTGTCTGTCACTGAATGAACTTCTCCTAATACATTTATTCGATGTACGTGAGTGCTTTTACCATTCAACTGCCAACCTCCCCGATACAGGCGTGCCGAGTAGACATCGTGGACAGTAGCAAACATACTGGGAGCTCTTTATTGGGAGAAATGAATGAATTATTGCTTAGGTCATAAATATGGAGCAGATAAATATATTTATCTGACTGCAAAAGCGGATCAGCGCCGCGCATGTGAAACGATCAAATTCTTATAAATGATGGTTTCGGTATTATCCGGGATTGAATATCCATTTCCGGTTGCAATAACTGGTCTCCCCGCTCGGTTTTGATGATGGCAAAGTCCGTGGTGTCAATAGAACCGGGTTTGTCGAGCCCGCACCCGTACACCCAATACACACACAAACACACTGTGGTTAGAGATTTCGTTTCCAACTGAGCCGTTTCGAAAGGTTGATGTGGCGTTAGCTCATTAACAATCCGGATCGGATTATGCACGAGACAGACAACTAAATCATCAGGAGAGCCTGGATGAGTATGGTTGTAAAAATAAAAGGTAATTTCTATTAACAGAAGCTAACTTTAATTTGCATTAAATTAAGTCACGAATGCCGTACTGCCGGTGTTTTCTGACCAACTGCACGAGGGAACTAGTAGAGGATATTTTATGCTTTTAAATGATGCAAGAATTGGAGTAGACAACAAAATACTTGGATCAGTAGTATAAGTTATGGGATTTGAACCCCGGTCCTGCCGTTTGAAGGCCGGCGCCGCTGTCGCCTACATCAAATTATAGCACCAAGTTATAAAGCTTTAAAAATGAAGTTAAAAATTTCCAGAATATATATTTTGTATCTACAAATTTTGTGAAAGAATAACAGAAAGTTTCCTCTAGTTATATTGTTTTTATTTTACACCAAGCATTCATTATAAAGCTCCAAGTTTTATAAACTTCACACAACTTCAGCTTTCAACTTTCAGAAAATTTAAATCATTGAATTATAAAACACTAGGCGTCTCCATTTTAAACATATAAATTTGTGAGGTCGAGCGAACAAGAACATAATCGTTGTCATTCATCATTCAAAATCATTGTCTGAAATGAGTGGTTAAATTTTGTTTGAAGAATATTCTTTTTTCGCAAGGATTTTCCCAAAGCAGCAATAATCAACTTCAAGGCTAATGACCTAATGATTATCGATTTGTATATTGATGTAAATAATTAAAAATGTTTTTCTTTGTTGGGAAGATGTAACAATATAATGTTCAATATACATTTTGCAGACACAGGGCACATAAATATTGAACATTTTCTGAAAAAAATATGACTTAATGAGGATGCGGATAACAATGACATGATTTGTTTTTCCAACACTGGTATAAATGAAATTATTAGTTGCAAAATATGTTTCATCATAGATGATATCACATCCACAAACTAATAACATGACGATGATGAAGTGGGCCAGTTAAGCATAATTTTTTCTCTCTATTTGTTTCATGATGCCCACTGCGGCAATGATCTCGTTTAATGGTTACCATTTAATATACGAATCTCTAGTTGAAACTCGATTAATCGGCTCAATCCATATGATACGCCTTTTAACTGTACCAGAAACTAATTGCTTACCGCATTTTGCTTTTATTCTCCCTCCTTTCAGGCGACTATGTCCGACAACCGACAGGTGGTTATCAAAAATGTGGGCTTCGGACTATCGGGCAATTTTTCCTGTGAAGTTACAGCGGACGCACCATCGTTTTCCACCGCCACGGAACACATCAGTATGCAAGTAGTGGGTAAGTTACCTAACCTGGTCAGGAAAAAAAGCCGTTCCTTGAAGAGAAAATCCAACTAGTCTCGAAGCTGAGAATTCGAGCTGATATTCGTGCGCGTGTGGATGTTCTGTGTGTTTGTGCGAGAGGGAGAGGGCTTGGGGATGGATTAGGCAGTTGGATTTTGGTGAAACTGAAAATGGTTATATATCTTTGTTTCTCCTTTAGCAGAGTGTGGTTTGAAACACACACACGACATAGTTTTTCCACACGATTTAGGGATCGGTTTGTTACAGACCGATGGGCAGAACGTAGGACAATTTTCCGAATGGATTAAATTTAATCAAATTACGAACGTTCGGAAGGTAAGGGCGCTCTCTGTTTCATGGGTGTCGGAGCTGGTCTTGCGCAACGTTCGATGGCCATATTGCAATCCGTATAATTTGTAACTTTTGCCTGTATGTATGCAATTAGGAGTCATTTTTTGGAGCTCAACATTCTACACAGTAAAAACTGCTCTTTGAAAGACATTGATAAAATGTGTCTTTTTACATCAAATTTGTGTGTTATATCTACCATGAATTGTTACCAAGAGAACTATTCGTTCACAGACAATACGGCCTGGCATCTACACTATTTGGAAAAACTTGTTTGATAATTCTTAGACGTAATTCGTATCACAATCAGGGTTCGACGACTAATAGAAGCCAAATTGGTGTAACACGCCCCAAGAGTGTAGATAGAATGTCGGAAAAAAGAGAGATAACAAAACAGATATGAGCTGCATCGAACGAACGAGTTATCCTAGCGATGATACAGTCACCCCGAAAGGATCCGATCAGATAATTGACGAATCGACTTGTGGGACCGCTATCGATGTGCCTGGGGAAAGGATCGTAATGCCAGGGTCATGCCACATAAAATGGAGCAGTTTGCTGTGCTCGGTTTATTTCAACCCCAAATTCTTGCGCAAGGGATATGACTAAAGGCTATGTTCGAAAATGCTGCCACATTGACTTGAATTTCCATTCGATGTAGTCAATTTGCTGGCGGGCAGCGATGGTGTACGAAGATAAAAAGTAAAAGGTGGTCTTGTGTAGGGTTAAAACGAGATCATTACGTGAGCGTGTCCTTCTACTTTTTTTTTTTGAGTTTATTTATCATATACAAACGACCGGTTGCAGCCATCCTTACTTTGGAGACTTAAAACATTATAAGGATGGCTAAAAACTTACTCAAAAACTGCGAATCAATCGAATATTCCAATAGACGCTTTAATACGAGCACGCTGCTGACCAATTGATGGCCACAGGCGACAAAACATTTGTCTGAACGTGCGAGGTGATGGATAAAAAACTTCGTCTCCCAAACATGACCTATCATGAACACAAACATAAACATTGCATTCTTCTCCCAGTGCTCTACCATGACACCGGTTTCCTGCACATACCATATCAAAATGCCGGGCAAGGCCAATATGAAGAGCCAACCCGAATGACATCGATTTTAGTGCCACTTGGCCATCTGCTTCACGTTACCGAAGTTGATGTTTTTTTTTATGCACTCTCTCCAGGATCGGCTGGTCCAGCACGAGCTGCACGGTTGACGATGCTCGTTTGTCTTTCCGCACATCCTGCAAACCAGGATTCGGTTATGCAGCCCCGGAAATGTTTAAGTCCCCGGATCGCCGACCTCGCTCACCCAGCCCTTCGCACGACGAACCGGGTCTACAGATAATAATAGCATCAAGCATCCTCCAGTGCTGCCCGGGTTCAGTGAGTGGTGAAATTTAATGGCGGAAATGCAATTGTCGTTTCCATGTGCTGCGTCTCTTCCGTTATCCAAGGGACGGTATAGCAAAAACTGGGAGGCCGATGTGGTTCTGTTGCAAAACAACAACATTAAGTTGAGTGCCAACCGAGGAATACGGATACATTCCAGGTTTGTGCTTTTTGGATTGTTCGGTAGTGATTGTTTCCCTTCCACTCTCGGTGCCGATGTTTTTCTCCACTTTCCGGAGCATCCTTTCTAAGTTGTTGGTGTAGGTTGTTTTTTTTCCTTCTTTATTTCGATTTTTCCTATTGCTTTAGCTGTTTGTTTGCAGCACTCGTTCCGCATCAAAATACCACTGTCCGGTACACACTTGAAGCACTGCTCACTTGAAGATGTGCATGCCTTGCCGTTCGATTCGTACCACTCGGGCCAGAGCATGAAATTTGTGTGCAAAAAATGAACCTCAGGTTGGAGTTCAGGAAAACAACGGCACAAAAATAAATATTTTATAACGATCCTCTCGAACTGTTGCGGAGCTTGACCGCTTCCTTGTTGGCGCGGGCGCGATGCTGCTGAAGGACTTTGACATTAGCTCTTGGCCTTTTTCGTGACTGAGGTTCATGTTGCAGTGGCACAGGTTCCGTCTTGTTTGCAATGAGTGTAGTAATAGTTTTTGTCCCTCTGTCTTTCTGCTGGTTAGAGATGTTGGTAGTGCTTTTCTATTGGCTTCGTAGTGTAGTAATTTTTTTTACCAAGGATCTATTTGTGGTGTATTGCTCATTGCTCTGTCTTGTTTGACGGTCATTTTCCTTGTCAAACTCAATCGACTTTCTTCTTGTATCAAAATTGATTTCATTTTGGAAACCATTTCCTACAAGACCAAACAAGAAACCATTCAAAACCCGTTTTATTAAACATGTAAAATGATCTACGAATGATCCCATCGTCTGATTTATAGTTTTCGCGGATGTTTTTCTTCATTCGTTGAATGCAGAAAAACGACTGCAGCTTTGGCAAACGAAAAGCTACCATAACCGGACATAAATACAAAACGAACACATCGACTCCCGGTGCGGAGTTCTCTGTCATAAACTATCGGCTGCCATTAAATCTTTCTCGCACTCTCGTGCAAGTGGCCGGTGCTCGAACGCACTCACCTGTGGTGAAATATTTCGTTCGCATAAATAATGTTGTTTGCGTATGCTTTGGCTGTCGCGACTGAACATCGAACTCATCGGATCGAGTAAGCTTTTGGAAAGGTTGTTCGGCGATGCAAAGCCGGTCCACAGGAAATGGGTGGGTGAGCTTAGACATTTTGGGCAATATATTTCGATCCCTAGCATACAAACACACATGGATGGCCATAAATGGGCTATTAAGGAGGATGCATTTATGGTATACGTAGTCACGTCTCGGAGCGTTATCGGAAGACAATTTATGTTGAAAAAAAAAACCAAAAACAAGTAAAACTAAAGCAGGAAATGACTTTTTTATTTGATAGCGAATTTTTCAAGAACTGATAGAATTAACCTTGATGGTTTTTAAGCGAATATAAAGTGTGAGTTCATCATCAATGTGAGAGATAGTTTTAAAGCTTCTTAACACAGTGTGATAAAGTAATGCTTAAGGAGAAGATTCTTGAAATAAAACAGGCATAGGAAGCGACGATCATCTTTAGAAAATTTATTTGAAAAATAATTCTAAGTACATTCAACCAAACAAACCCTGGATGAGGTGCTCTTTCATGGTTCGGAGCAGGAAATGTATTGCAACTAACGTGAAAGGAGATTTTGTATGTAAATTAGTTGTAAGCAAATCGACCAGGCCGTACTATTGGATAAAAAAATCTGAGTATATTCAATGAAATTTTATTGTTTCAATTAATAAGAATGGGTTTTTAGTAGACATGAAAGTAAGCAAACGTTAAGATAACCGTTGATTCATTATATGACGCTCAATCAAGGTAACTTGTCCAACGGCTCAACATTTCAAGCATGCTACAAATTTCAGTAAAAAGCTCATTTCAGTTCCTTTTCTGTTTTAGACTCTTGTAGTAACCTTAAAACCGTTGGTTTGTAGTTATCTTGATTTCGGTGTATATATTTACCGTAGTTTGTATTTACCTTGGAAGTCACACAAATGTCAAAAAATTAAATCAATCTGTCTCGACGATTCGGTGAGGAAAAACGTGTTTTATTTGACTTGTGGAAAATTAAACTCTATGTTGCAGTTGTTGCTTTATTAAAGCAATCACAAGCAGACTAGTTGATAGATTTTTATTTCATATGCTATTTAAAATGTTTTATTTCTTATTTTCTATGTGAGGTGATAGCTTTCTGCCTTCCAATTATTCTCTGAAAGCTATTGTAAAACCCGGAAAGGTGTTGTAAATCAAGGAAAAACATTGTACAAATTGTACCTTACATTTCAAACAATGCTTATCATCTACTTTGCAAAAGAAGTAAAGCATGTAAATGTTGGATCACAATAATTGGAATTGCACAAACAAAAACGAAGTTTGTTAATATACATATGTGCGTTACCGTCGTCACCTGTCGCTAACACGAAGGTTACCATGCAGCACACCGCCCAAACGAAACCGATTCATTTTTATTTACTTTTGCTCGAGACAGCCTTCTACAAACAGTTGCCTGACATTATTGTGAACCGTAGCAGCTTGACACAGGGCAAGGCTGTTTGTGATGAGCGGTGGTTGGGTGGTGGTATGCGATTGAATCGTGTTGATTTCAATTCCATCGCTATTGAAAGATCAAATAGCCGAACTACTCGATGGGCCAAGAGAGATACAAAGAGAGATGGACAGAGAGAGAGAGAGAAAGAGTGTGTGTTGATAGAAAATGAACATAAACCATCTGTCAACGCTGACAAAGGGTGATGGTTGGGTGCGGAGACCAAAGTCAACTTGGAGCCGATGCCGAGAAATAGGAGAAACTGATAACCCATCCTCGTATGGTGGTTGCTTACCAATCTAGTGACTCCCGGCGTCAAAGGATCCTTACCGTCCCATCGAGTAAATGGGAAGCCCCTAGAAAGAGGGAGGGCTCGATGGGCGAGCTCTCCCTCCGACTAGTGTCGAATCGTACAATAGTGATTCGGGTAATAACAACCACCTCGGCTCGGAAATAGTGCGAGAGTGAGAGTTCCATTGTTCCGAACCCATTTTCCCAAGCCCCAAGGATTCGCGGCGACGTAGTGGCTAGATGGAAAAGCGCTTCCAGTTTCGAATTGTTCAACGGATGGATGGGGACGGTGCGGCTAACTGTTGCCCTGTTCGCTTTGATGTCGATCGTTTGGTCGTGTTCGTTTTGGCCAAAGCATTCTCCAAACGACGGCACAAACGACCGGCTAAACAATCAAAGGCTCAACGGTACTGCAGCTGCGAGAGTTTGTTCCGCACGGTGAGAATCATTGTCGGGGCGTTTGTTTCGGTCCGGTCGATCAGGACCCAATCGACGAGATTCGAAGTGTGTTCTTGTACGGTGCGAAAGGCTGCACCTCACCCTCGCGGTTCCCCACATTCGTTCGTCATCATCATCGGATGTCGTTGTTCGATTGAATCGGGAACCGAGAACGGCTATTGCAAAAACGCTGGCTGTGTTCCGGATTCTAGGAATGGCAGCATCTTTTTTCTTCCATCGCCTTTTGTTTTAGCAGACGTTACGGATCGATTTATGCTGTACGGAATTAACTTCGGGGAAAAGAAAAGAAAACACGCAACCCAGCGAGACCTTCCCACAATGCTTCCTATTTTCGGTGCTAAGGGTTTAAGGATGTCGAAAATAAGGATATCCATTGGCGGTCGACAAAAGACGGGGAAGCACTCGTCAGTTTCCCGTGTTCAGCAGCGTGTACGAGTTCCAACGCATTGCCGAATGTGACACTTTACGCCTAGCCCGAGCTTTTGTTAGAGGGTTGGTTTCTTTGCCAAAACCACCATTGCAAACAACTGCTTTCTGTACTGGTCGGATAGTTGGTTCGGGGTTTGTTTCGTTTGTGTATGATGTCCGTCGTGTTTATCGTTTTATGGTCGTCCAAACAATCGTCCTACAGTACGGAGCATGGAGCACGGTGGTAATTGTTTTGTTCTGTTGTCTTTACCGACCAGTCAATTTCTTTCCTTCCATTCGTGCCATCCTGGAATCATTGTGTGTGTGTGTGTTCGAAAGTGTACTAGAATATCCTGGCAGCTGGATGGACGGTTTGGTTGGTCAGTGGGTGCGAATCGATGGCCATTCAATTCGTACACTAACGGCAGCGTAACATTCGAGCATGGGAAAAAGACAATCGATCGATTGAGTACTCACATTTTGTGTTTGTTCGACAATGAAACTACCCATTGTAGAATCCAGATCATCGAAATGGACAGGAAGGACACACGTATCGGGCAAGAGTGTGCGTGTGTGTATGTGTGTGAGTGCGTATTAGTTTCTTCTCTTCTATCCCGAAACCCGAAAGCTGTTAGAGAGGGTGACCGGAAACCGGGCGTTGAGTGTTATGAAATCGAGCATTTGTTTGCTCTTATCGTCTGTCATGGACGAACAAATATGTGTGGTTTCATACCTGGTGCTTTTAGTTGGTGCTTCTTTATACTGGGATCCAAGGTGAGAGGATACAGGAAATACTACCACCGTCCCATTTTAGCAATGAGGCCCCGGAGGATATTAAAATGTAATGTTCTGTCTTTTTTGCTGTTGCTGCTCGTGTAGCCATCGAATTGCTTTTAGAAATTTTCTGCCTAACCATCGATGTATCGAACAGGGAAAATGGGTTGCATAATCTAGATTCGTAAAGCAGCTGGACAAATTGTAATTGATCCATTGCATTGTTCGATACAGACACGAGAGAGGATTGCATATGAAAGACACATCTGATCGATGTTATCTCAGAATGTATAAGAGGGTTACGCAAAAGCTTCCTTTTTTTTTTTAATTTTAATTAATGACAGTATCTAGAGTCACAGTCAGTTTCCAAGGTGCGCTCTGAAGCTGTGGGATCTCATCCCAATGAGGCTTGATAATTTTTTGATGAATTCTTTTTATTTAACATAATAACACAGGATTTAAACATATATCTAAACGCGTACCAGGGTGAAACTCTCCATTTGTTGACCAAATAAAACATGAAATGTTGCTGTGTAGGAATCCATCTATTGTTTAAACTTAATGTGCCTCTGCCTCTATTCAATGTTTCAGAGTGGAATGATAAGAAATTCATGAATCAAAATAGTGTCCTAATTATCGTGCTAAAATTTCGAAATACATCGTCGCATTGTAAACATTTCGGATGGTTTGGGTGGCCATGGGTATTTGCATCTGGAGAAGATTTCTCCTTCTAGATACGCGAAATCTTTCGTTGCCTTTCCTCTGGTAGGAAAGGTGCTACTAGTCGTCCAGATATCTTTGGATATTGGGATGTAATATTTCTTAATTGCTCGTTATGGACATCACAAGTATTACGTTTGCTACGGATAATCTCTAAGTACTTAAAGGAGAAAAGATTAGGCTAGGATGGGTTTCGCTACTCTTGTCAGCACAACAAATGCTGTTCCATCGAGGGCTAGATCGAATTACTTGACATCAAGTATCACGTTCAATCACTTTTAAGCGTCGCCAGCATAAATGTAAACATCTAATTAGATGAAGTATTCAGTTGACAATTTTGCGTACGTAAAAGAGGAACGAAGTATTAGGTGCGCAAATAAATAACGGCCATTTTGTCATAAATTTATTTTTCCTTGTGGCATTTTTATTCGTAGAAATTTTGTCAATTAAACGATTGGCGATTATTATTTATTACTTTCTTCCATCTTTCGGTTAAACCGCGGATTCCTTTTCGAAAAAATTATACGTTTTTCGACGCAATCCATGTATCCAGGTATTCTGAATCTGTTCATTGGAGGAGAACTGCTGGTCTGTCAATCCATCTACCATGGATCGGAACAGATGGAAATCCGATGGTACCAGATCCGGTAAATACGGCATGCGCGATAAAACATCCCATTTGTGGATATTAATGTAGTTTTTCACAGGTTGCACAACATTTGGCCGAGCATTGTCATGCAACAGTATAACTTTGTCGTGGCGTGATGAGTATTCTGGCCGTTTTTCACGCAGTGCTCTGCTTAAACTCATTAGTTGTTTCCGGTAGCGTTCACCAGTGATTGTTTCTCCCGGTTTCAGAAGTTCGTAGTAGATGACGCCGAGCTGGTCCCACGAAATACTCAGCATAACTTTCGAGCTATGGATGCTCGGGCGAGCTGATGATGTTGGGGTATGACCGCGGGATCCTCATGATTTTTTGCGCTTTGGATTTCTGAACAAAATCCACTTCTCGTCTCCCGTCACGATTATGTGCAGCAACCCCTTTCTGTTGTGCCGCTGGGCCAGCAATTCACACATGAAGAATCTGCGTTCAATGTCCCACGGCTTCAACTCGTGCACCAAGACGGTTGCAAGCTCTTCTTGCATTTGGCAGTGATTTTCCTCCAGTAAAGCCGTCAATTCTTCGTCGGCGAACGTTTTGGGACTTCCTTCACATTAAGCATCCTCCACGGCGAAATCACCGCTTCAAAAGCGACGATACCAATCCCAACACCTTGTTTCGCTTAGAGCAGCATCGCCGTAAACACTCGAAAGCTCTCGATGCGCTTCGGCTGCCTTTTTCTTCGCTCGAAACAAAAACAGCAACACCTCCCGCATATGGCGCTTATCCGACTCAAAATCAGACATTTTCAAGAACTAGGAACATTGACTCGCGCGAAATAATCACTAATCTGTTTACGCAGTTTGTTTATGTCATTTCCGAACTTGATTTATGACGTTTGTAAACGTCAAAACCGCGACACAGTCCACAGTGGCCCCATCGATTTCAAAAAGGCCGTTATTAACTTGCGGACCTAATATGTTGATTCGAAGTCTCCATAAACTAACCAATCTGTAGAACGCACTAATCTAGAGTTTTGTTTGATTTATTGCGGTTCAGTTTGAAGGAACTGCCTGTGCTCGCGACAGTCATGAGTATCAGATTCGTACCTCAAAAATATTTTTGGAATTTTAAGTACTTATGCCACAACTGTTTTAAATTTTATATACAAGGCTTTTTAAGGGTTCGGTCAACAAATGTACCAAATGTACAAATCAAATCATCCGTAAAACAGCCACCAGGAACGGGCTTTATTGACGGGTACACTCAAAAGGTGAGAGAATTCTGTCTCAGTGGTGTTGCTTTTTCTTTCATCAAGCCATTAAAGAGAAAATCCTCCACAATCAGCAGTGTACTAAAAAACTCGTCCAAAAAGCATACGCTTGCTGAAGACGAGCCAGCCAACCAGCCGCCCTGGCTTTTATGATCGTCCAACGACCAGTGCACCATTGACTCTTTTTCCCATTTTGTGCTCTCACCTCCGGCATTCAAGTGGTGTGTGGCCCATGTGAATGTACTATTATGTGTATTATGAGGCGGGTTTTTCATCTTTTCCGCGTCGCGCTTATTCTTATTCTCCGCCTGCATCCTAACGAGTCGTCACGAGCGACGAAATAACACGTTTCATGCACTCTCTTTGCTGCAATGGATCGCGCCGGAAGTGAATGCCGAAACGAAGCAAAGGACGTGTCCTCCCAGGATAGTGGAGGAAGAGTCGGTGTCCGTGCTTTAAGTTTATGTTTGTTTCTCCCTCGTACCCCGATGTCACTGAAGAGTATGTATTTCTGTTTTGGTTTTTTGTTCTTCTATCGTTTGGCAAACACCGTGTGCTCTGCATGGTACGTTGAAAAGAATATGTGAGCCGCCGAGAGTGCCTTTGGTTGATTTTTCTTTTTCATTTAACACACCTTACTTACGGTGCTCGTGAGGAAATTTTCTTTTCGTTTAAGAACGGGAGTACGTCGCGATTTGTGTGGCACATTGCGGAGCGTTTCATTTTTTGTTGTCTATACCTAGAGGAAAAGGTACACATATGCCCTTTTTATCGGTGAAGAAGTTTTCTTTCCAAACCAAGCTTGTGAAATTGTTAGGTTCGATGGAACATTTTGGGACATTTTCCACTCTTTTCATAAGACATAATGTGTGCGAGTATGTGTATGAAAAATACATACCATGTTCATATTGATAAGCATGGAGAAGCAAAATTTAAACGCATTCTGATAGTACTTGTTAAGGATGCTCCTCGGAAGGCGCATCCTTTTTCGTGATAATCTCTCGCTCTCCTTGCTGCCCGCCATGGTTTTCTTTTGTTAGATTTCTCAAAACCCTAAGGTCCTTGCCCTTTCGCTGGACTTGTATCCCATATTGCCTTCCAATTTCCATTGTGTCGAAATTTTTGGAACGACAATTTTGGGGAAATTGACGACACAGTGACATTGTTGTGCGCTGCAAGATTGACAAGCAAGGGATACAGCGAATATGCACCACTCGGTCGGTACCTTTCTCCTCGTACGGTTTTATGCCTCGTTCAATCCAAACACGAAAAAGGCGCCCTTATTGCTCTGCATCATGCAATCGCCCCAGAGCGTGTTGCGTCCTGCAGGTTTTTACGGAGCAGATAAAATGCGGATCACGTCTCAAGTTCAATTTTGAAGCTTTTTAGCGTTGAACCTCAGTGCCATGGATCCCTTTTCGCTAAGTTGCCCCGGTATTGTGTGTGTGTGTGTGTTTTTGTTGTGTCCCTGACCCTCTCTATCTCTCTCTTTCTCTCTGTTTTTGCTCTTCGTTTTGGTGCAGTCAAACTGATGTTGCTACTGGATACCTTTCACTGCAAGAGTTGTAATTTTGTTGCTTTAGCGAGCAGGAAAATGAGAAAATGTTGGACAAAATCTCACAAACGAAAATAATGGGGAATGAAGAGAAAGAGAGAGAGCGAACAAGGGCGAAACAAATCAACAAAAAAGCAGGTAGTTGGCCACCCTTTTTTGTATGTGGATATCATTCCGTGTTTCGTGCTGGCATCCTCATCCCTATTTCGACGAAAAACTAGGTAGAAAATTTATGAATTTAACCCAAAACTTTTCATCTGTACACTACGTGCTCGGGTACAGTACAACACAGGTTTACACGTCGCAGCCACTTAAGCTTGCCAGTTAGCAATGATTATTTATACGCCATGTTTCTCATGCCAAAGCGGAGCGTTTAAATGTAGATTGATGGTAACGCAGCTTTCGAGAACGAAATATAAATGTTTAATTAAAGGTGCGAAAAGAATATATGTTTAAAAATGAGGAAGAAGCTGTACTGAAGATGATGTGTAAATTTGAGAATTGAAAAATTCTCAATACCATAAAAATTAAGTTAGGATGGCGATATTTGACGAAGTGGCTAGATTTTTGTAGGTGTTTGTTGAAGGTCTTGGGCAGCGAGACTACCATAGTTTCCATACGGAAATTCATAGCAAAAACACGTAAGATCATACAATAAGACCATGCATTAAACCTTAAATAATGACAACATGTTTCATGCTGTTTTACAAAGGTGGTTTAGGGACAATAGAGCTTTTCAAAGAAATGGTATTTCACGTATCAACTCTTTCTGTAATTGGTATTGCATGTACAGTATTCTAGCACTACCAGAAAAGTTCGTAAAACAGACCAGACCAAGAAGACCAAGGTAAATCATGCTTTCTAGGTAGTTTTTATCTGGAAAATACTGTTACTCAAGCTGCTCTATCTATCCATTGCGTAGTTGCCAAAATATCCCAGATATCGTAGAACAATTCGCTAGAATTTTGCACATACATGCACAGCCCCTGGTAGATTCAAACGAACACACACCTCATAGCATAAACCGTCAAATTTAAAATGAAATTATCCAAGGAACAATGTTTCTGAGAAATACTATATTAGGCGCACTGAAGTTTAATTGCGTAGAGTACGGTAGCCGATAAACAAGCTGAAGCAAGCAGCAAGGATTGAGCATAATGAATCTACACATGTCTTTCATAGCAACCATAGCCGGAAGCTATCCCAGGGCTCTCGTTTCTTTCCTCGGCGTTCAGTTACTTTGTCCATACAGTGCTAGCAGCACAATCTGCATTAGACGGAAATCACACGATGCCGTACTGTGTGCAATTCGATATCTAATTAAAGCCATCCCAAACATGTTGCACATATCAATTTCAATCAAATTGACTACTCCGAAGAGCACAAACACGGAACACGCGCCGCACGCAACGAGGCGTCGAGTATCGGAATGTCCTGCCGGAAGTGTGAGACATGCATTAGATTAACTCGCAGAAGGACAACGACGACGCGTCTGAAGTCTTGTTGCCCGTCATTGACCGAAGGTGCCAACGGAGGGTGGCTTTCCTTCGTGGCTGGCTGAAAGCTTTTGGGGTAAAGCGTACACCGTACCATGACTCGAAGTTAATCACCATGTCAGGTCGGTTATCCAGGCGGCGAACGTGGGAAGACGCGCGAAAACCGGAAATTAGAGGGCTGGAGTGAGCTGTTGTGATGTGTTTATTAGCGCTATGGCTTTCAGGTATGCTTATCTTACTGGATAGCACCTTCGCACCACGGAGTTCGCTTTCACTTGGACCAGAAAGGCGTGTGGAATTACAAGCAAACCAGAAGACACTGATTCCGTTGGACGGCAAACTAATAACGCTTTCGCAGCTTCGTTGTCATCACTATCGTCCTTGGGTGTATCGTTGCAATTTCAGTTGTGGGTTTCAATGTTAGGTTGACCGTTCTGATCGTTTAGCAAATTATGTTGCTTTCAACGTTGGTAGAGTTTCATCTTCTGTTGTTTTCCGTATTTGGAATATGATTCTCGATGCTCTTGAAATCGTCGTATCAAGCCGTAGGTTTTACTATCACTACATTTTCCTGCCACACAGATCCAGATTTGTTAAATCAAAATCGCTGTAAAAGGATTAGCTTGGAAAAAAATCTCTGCGGGCGCTTGAACCCATAAATACCACACGATTTATAGCTTTTCCACACGGAGCTAGAGATATCGCCCAAGAATAGCTCTAAGATTCTGTGATCTCACTATCCAACGTACGTTTGCTCTAGGATAAGCTTAACAAACGAAAACACAACACCGAGTGGCTTATATGCACACCGACTCGTCGCCTGCCTTTGGGAATGGCCGCTTTAGTGGTTTGAAAAAGCTTATGCTAATGTTTGACAGCTCGGATCGTCCGACTTAGGTGTGCTCGTCGTGAAGGAGGACAAAGGAGGGGGAGGCAAAAAAGCGGTACCGAGTGGTAGATCGGGAGTGGGAAAACATTTTGCACGCTTGAATTAATCTCTTGGGTGAGAGGAAAATCTTCTGCCCATCACCGCCGTCGCATGGAGGTGCCTGGTTCCTCCACATCCATGCTCGAGGCTCTTTAGTTCATCTGTGTTCTTGATGTTATCCATCCCTTCGCACATCGCTGACATGGAAACGCCAAGAAGCATACAGGTGTTAAAGAGTTATGCCAGTGTTACGGAGCAAGACTGACGCCCCAGATGATGACGACGAAGGACGATAGACGGCGCCTCGGTGAAAATTTATTTAATATGGAAATTAGCCTCGCTCGATTCGCGCACACACCTGCACAATCACGCGCGTGTGTGTGTGTGTGTGTTTAAGACCTTTAGAAGATTGCGGAAACTGTCTCAGCTTCTAGCCGTGGGCATTAATTCAAATCAGCTGAGTGAAAGTGCTTTCTCCTTGTGTACCTTCCGCAACATCCCTTTGCTTGATGGATTATGGTAGTTTTTGTCGGGCATCGACTAAGCGCGCCCCAAGCTTGTCAAGAATCTTTGACATGAGTCTGCCTCACCTCCGACAATCTTGTGCTCGGCGGGGATCACGACGTACGACACAATGTCGTTGGCGTCGTAAATGCAATCAACAAGTTTGGGGCGGAAAATTGCTTCGATAATTTGTTTCCGTTTGAACGCATGCCAATTTAATTAATTGTAGACAAAACATGACCATTTAAAGTGTAAACTGAGATGTAGACTCTCTGGAACGGTAGTTAGAACGGTTGTTATTGTGCTGTAGAACGATCAAGTTATTTAAGTTCCTATGCGACTATATCAAAGACAGATTGATTGTTTGTAAGTAAAAGCTGAAACATCAGTTGAATACATTGCAATACTTTAATCAAATAAAACAAATCATACAATATTGTGTTCAATTCCACATCTTAACTCGCTTGGAAACCCATCAACGCACACACGTGTGCCAAAAGCTGACGGAAGAGTAAATGAAACTATCGCACTGTTTGTTCCGATTTGTGGTTCATGTCATCCCCAGGCATACAGCTCGATGTCATGGCAATGTTTCGTCTTAAGCGTCTTACCCCACTCACAATTAATGTCAGCATTGATGGCCCACGAACTCCTACACACCGAAACACGCCGAAAAACTAAATAGCAAAAAAAAAAAAGAAACCAACACAAAACCACAACATTGAAACGAAGGACTATCCCCCGGAGGACAATTTCACAACCCACTTCATGTGATGGGCCCAGTGACTCGGGGGAAGGGGAAGAAACTTTTCGCCGAAAACCATTCAACAGTTGCTATCAACAATCGAAATCGTTTGAGAAAGTTTTAGCCACAAACAAAGGTTTTGATCGTCCCCGCACCTACATCCGTCGGCTCCAATCGCCCAAGCACAAGGGCGGGCGGTGGGGGTTGGCTTTGTGGGAGCTTTGCTCAATTTCACCGTTTTCACCAACAGTTCTAACTGTCATATCATCCGTTATCCGGCGGCTCCCTTCGGACTTCCTTTTCGCTCGCACCTTTTCTGGCTGATACGAGCCAGGGGAGCGGTAGTGGGAGTGGGAGGTCATGTGAATTTTCCACACTTTTTGCTGGGAGAATCTGGCGCGAGTTCAGGCTGCTGTACAGAGTGTGGAAAAGTCAAACGCGAGACCTCTTAACGTGTAATAGCTTCGGTCGCGGTAACAATGGATTCGACGATGGGAATAATCATCGCTGGAGAAGAATGGCTGTGTGTGCGCTATATATGGAAAAACAATGGCTCCATGTGAGAACACAGTTTCTCTAGCACACATGACAGCCACACACACAAACATACCCAAGCTCAAACATACGGGTGTGAATCAAAGCAAACATAATTTACACGTACACACCACATACCGTCAGAGCGCTCGAGTTGGAATTGCGCGAGCACGAGATTTCGGTCGCTTATCGCATTCGCGTGCAACCACGCGTTGGCGCAAAGAGGAGGATTTGGGAACAAAAGGACATCACACAACAGGCGGCGACCTGCGGCTGGCTGGATGGTGGTGGTTTCGGCTCGTTCACCTTGCATATTATTTCACTGGGAGTATCAGACCTGGACGCCGCTGACTGCTGACATGAGATTTTTCGGAAGATGCTCTGTAACTCAAGGACGATTTTTCGTATGTGTGCGTGTGTGTGTGTGTTTGTAAGCTCGCATATGTTGACGTTGAAGAAGTGCTTTTGTTATTTTGACATCTGCTTCTTAGTGCGACACATCATCACGGTCGCCATCATCATCTTCGCCTTTGGGAAGGAATAGCGGGAAACCTATTGTTCGGTGAATGGTTGACTGACGGCATCACGCTGTTCAGGCCGTGCGAAACGACGAAACGTTCTCGTTTAAGCTTTGTCGAACGTTAGTAAAACAGTAACATCATACGCTCATCTTCCCATCGTTCATCTTCACATTCCATCGAGCTTTGATTAGGTGATCGTATTTCAACGAGCGCATCTTGTGGAGTGTAAAAGAAATGCTAAAATTAAGATAATGTGGAGGTGTAATGTGAGATGTCGGTAAGCACGGTATCTGTGGTTGATGCCCCGGGAGGATCAATTGTTTTCTATTCGTCCTTGGAGTTTTGTGTTTGAACTTGTTAATGTTGTGTACTCCTCTAGCCTCGTAGCCCTTAATCTGTAACAATCCCAAACGTCCTATACTTCAAAACCCCGTGGCAGTACTGTATGTGAACGGGTGAATCATTAGGCAAGCAATAAGGTTGTAATGATCCTTATCTAGAGCAGTTGCATTTGGTAGTGAGTTTTCGCCGTCACGTGCACGATGAACACATTCGTCAGTTTCAGATGTTTGCACAAATCTCAACCAGCACCAGAAAAGACAAAGATTGACGACGAGCTCGTCTGTTCGGTATACGACCACAGATAGATGAGAAGCGTCGGTGTGGGTTCGAGAGTTTGCAAGCCGATTTGGTTGCTAAACCACTCTGGTATGTGTGAGATAGTTGACTGAAGCTGATTGGAAAAGTTCCAGATGACGTTGAAAAGAGTGCAAAAGGTTCATTAGCATTAAAGCACGTCCCTAATCTTCACACATTAGTTTGTCAGGTTTGTTCAGCTACGGTCGCTTTATGATGCGGGATCCAATTTCAAGACGCGAGTTTGATCTGACTTGATCGTGACGTTTAACAAGTTTTCTTAGGACCACAGGTAAATGGGAGCCATTGACTCAACATGCAAACTGGAAAGATTTACCCTCGATATGCTTGTTTTCTTATAACAATCGTCTGGATAGGTTTGTTTGCTTCTTCAAAGTTGCTTTGAGCTTGCTCATATATATTTTTCAAGAACTGTTTTAAAATTTCCATCCCAAAAGAAAGAAGAGTTCAAAAAAAGTGTATTGCATCAATAAAATGTAATAATGGTTTCACATACCACCAGTCTATTTTTGCACAGTTTTTTACACAGCAAGCTTAAAAAATACACAAACCGGTAAGCATTCCAGTCAGCAGTCAGCTAAACGACGCATCATCATCTTGATGTTACCTGATGTCATATGGCCACATTCTTTTCATATACAAATTTCCAATCATCTTTTTCTCGCTTTCTTACCGTTTGTCACACATCTTTTGCTCGCAAGCTTGTCACCGGAACAGTCTTTTCCGACCAAATAAAGGCCAAACATTCCTTTTTTTTTTTGCTTTGCTTTGTGCGATTTCATTTCGAAGAGAAACACCCACAACGGGGAGCTTTCCTTGGTTTGCCGATCCAGTTTTGTAACAATGTTTGTTGCTGAAAAATGTGTTCTCAGGCATATGAATGTTGATGAGTTGCTGCCAAAATCATTGTGAGAAAACGTCGAACGATGGCCGCCTGTAGCTGTACCGTGGCAGGTGCGTTGAAATGATTTCCTTAAAATGGTCGAGGCTTTTGCAATGCGAGCGGAAAAGCGTCGTTCTGTTGAGGGCTTTTACTCGACAAAAAAAAAGATCTACATAACGCGGCCGTAACGATAAAACGCGCGCCCGCTTCGCACAGTAGTCGAGGTTAGAGCATAGGCCTCGCACTCGAGTAACCTTTGCTCCCGAAGGAGCAGCAGTTTCATGCTTTTCATCGAAGCACACTTGTCCACTATGCGAACACGTACCTTCCCGAATGTTGACGGCTTCCCGGGATTGTAAGAAGCTACATCAGCAAAGATGGCATACCCTGTTGGCATGTGTCAGGGACACAAAGCAAGGGCAGAGAGTTGAAGGCGGTAGTAGCAAAATATATTACAGATATTATTGCTTATTGTAAGTGGTTTGATGTGAACGGTTGGCATTTTTCGCCGCATGTTACGTGGTGGTGGAATTTCATTTATTATTCACCATCAATGCGATTCTTCCGTCGCTCTGTCAGCCGTTTGGTGGTCGGCTTGCCGTGTTCGCTTGCTGCAACATTGTCGACATTGTTAATGCTATTTTTTGTAACTGTTGTTATTGCTGTTCCACGCATTGCCAGGTACGTCAATTCGCGTCGTTTGGCTGTGCGTTAGGAAGCATCAAATTTTATGTTATCAATTTGTTGTGAATACTTGCCGGTTCGGCTTGACTGCGCAAAAAGAGAGATGTACTGTTAGGGGGGAAAAAAACGAGTGAAAAAAAATGGGCGTGAAAGTATTGTCGAGTGTAATCCTCTTACCATAAATGGGCAGGGAAATTGTAATTATTTGGAGCATTCAAATGTGTATTTAAATTTTTATGTTATGAAACGATGCCATTGCGTTCGCAGGCAAGCTAAAGGCAAATTGTTTGTTATTATTTGTTCCAGTTATTGCGTACGGTTAAGCTAGGAAAAAGTTAATGCATTTGATGAAAGGAAGCAATGAGTAGCATCGCGATTAAAAGTTTTTGTATAATGCATTCACATTTAATTCATTGTGGATGCCGGACCGTTTCGCGAAAATAGTACATCGTGTACATATGATGAGCGAAAAACTACCTATTTTAAATCTTGATATAACAACCGAGCACACCCGGGATATGGTGCCCTTTCACAGCTCGGAGAAGGAAATGTCTCCCAGCAAAGAGGAAAGGAGTATACTAATTTTAAGTTTATTGTAAGCAAGACGGCCTGGCCGTCCCTCATGAATAAAAAAAAAAAAATCTTGATATAACAATATAACAACTAGGGGCAGTCCGTGAATCAATTCGGTAGTGGCAATTTATTCAATTTCAATGAGTTTATCATACCATGAAGTAGCATTCTCATGCTCATTTTTATGAAACATTATGTTTGTTCGCGGAGGTTTCGGATGGTAGTTCGCTGCGTTATAGTATTTATTATCTAAATTTGCTCTTTTTATAATTTTCTGAGTGTCACTCACGCCAGTGACACTCATGCCCTACTCAGTGTAGTGAACTCGCTACTCATTGCAGTGAACTCATTACTCACTTGACGAATAGCTCTTCGTTAAGTTTCTGCCTCACCGTTGTGCGTGAACATAAACCCCCCCCCCCCCCCCCACCCATGACGAAACGTCATCGAAAAACGTAAACAAATACATGTGCTAGCTAGTGCAGATGTTTAAACATTAATAGCAAACTACTCTGATTGAACAATTTTCTAAAGTATTCCGATGTGCTACACGCGTGAGCTGAAAGTATTGTGCTCGACCATGAACCAGTCTTCAAGGTAGTATGCAAAGCAGAACTTATCCTTGTCCTTTTCTTGTAGACGACACCCGGATGCCCAATATTGCCAGCATCGATCGTCTACCAAGCCAACGGGATCCTCTGGAGATGCATGTTTAAATGGAGTAAGGGCTCATACCGTTTACTGATAAAGTCAAAAAGTTTGTAACAGTTCTTCGACTGTTGTAGATAAGTTCGGTCACAGTATCGTCCAAATTGATCATAGGAGAGCATTTCGAAAGAATACGTGGCAGCACATCAGTTTCCAGTTTTCCATTCCAGCAGCAGCAGGCATCAGGCGGCGGATGATGTTGATCTACATTCTCCCAAATATCGGTGAAAATGTCATGCATCCGAAGATACCCCATCAATTTGTCGCCAATCAATGCGTGAGCGGAACACTCGCTCACATGTTTCGATTGTGAAGCGCTGTCCATCAATACTTGCACAAATCGTATTCCGAAATCGTTAATCTTTGCAGAGGCAGTTTGGCGCAAGACTTCTGCTTCTGCCTTCCCTAAAGCTGCTGCAACGATGTTAAGTGTAGTGTGTGTGACCGTGTTCGTGATCGTTAGTGGTATCGTAAGTGGAGTTCTCAGCTGGCATCGGTGCAGTGGAACTACTACGCGTAACTAGCCTGACGCGCATACGTCAATATCCTTGGCTGAGTTAAGTCGTGAACTTGTGACGTCACACAACTTGTGAACACCAATGGAAGCGCATGAGTGCCGGTGCTGGCTTGCGCCCTCAGCCCTTGGCATAAACGTTGTTTTGCCAGTAGCTGAGCTTCTACGCGAATCAATCGATTTTCGAAGGATTCCCTCAGTGTGACATTGTATTCCACTTCCTCTTCAGTGGAAGCACAATCTTCAAACATTTGTTGCTCCTTTTCCAACTCTTGGCTAAAGCTGTCGAAACTTCTTACGTGCGTTTCCACCTCCATCTAGTCTCGCTCCGGAACGAAATTCTCCAAGAATCGCTCGAATTCCGGAAGGGACGACAACAGAACTGTCCGCCGGGAAACCAAAACTACGGGTTGCACGGGAATTGTGATTGAGTGCGAACAACAGTGTATCTACGTGATGCGGTAAGATATCAGCTGTGTGTTTCGCGAAACAACGCACAAAAAACGAAGAGACACAGGCGGGAAACGGGTAACAAAGGCTACAAAAACAGCGGAACAATCGAAACTTTCGGGTTAATCCAGAAATTCTAACTACCCTGGACACGGCACCAATGTTTGTTCGGGGATGCTTCGGATGGGAATTCGCTGCGTTATAGTTACCAAATTTAATCGTCGTGTTTAGTGTTGAAAGTGCACGCAGGGTTTGCTATCTAAATGTTCCCTTATTTATAATTTTCTGAGTGTCACTCATGTCAGTGACACTCATTCACTACTCACTTCAGTCAGCTCACTTCACTACTCACTTCACTACTCACTTGACTAATTGCTCTTCGTCAAGTTTCTGCCTCACCATTGTGCGTGAACACATTATTATTAAACTAATAAGCAAGATGTTAAATGTTACTTTTTTTTTTATCTCGTGGCGATAGCTTAATGGTATACTTAAAATCTTCAGAGTTTGTTTTCGCTGATTGAATTTAATGTGTGATCTAAAACTCATGGATTTCGTGGTTGAGCCTTGCTGCAACGCCATCGATCCGTAACTTACGTTCGGCTTAAAAACGCCATAAGCACCTGAAGGCTATGTTTTCGAATTGAACTATTTTATCGTGTATTGTCTTTTTTATAATAGTAAGCAGTTTGTGAGGCACAATTCTTGGCTTGTTAAAAGATATCTAACAGTCCGGGAACATCATATAATTTCTGCGGGTGACAAGAATTAGAATAAAATCCTTCTTTTTAAATACGATGCTAAGGTTATTTTCGTAGAACTTTTGTCTATATTACCTTTTGTATAAGCTTCGTCGTTTTGGTTTGACGCTCTTAGTTTGGTCCAGCGCCCAACGACAACAATTCACTTCTGTGAGAAGATATATCCTTAAACAAATGCAAGGAAATGATGGTGTTTTTATGCTTGAATACATGCTTTCCGGATGAATTTTCATCGATGAAATCTCTACATTTCAACAATAAGGTGGTACGCCATAATACTAAATTATAAATAAAAAAATATTGACTTTTTCAATGCAGTTAAAGCTTAAAATAACTGTTCATAATTATAATCTGTAAGGTCCCATTAATTATGTCATAAGAATTTAAAATTTACTTTTTTTAAGGATTTGAATTGCCAAAAGCTTTGAACGAAAAAAAGCTGTGTAACCAAGTGTAACAAAAATTGTTTTTTTGCAACTATATGAAATTAATTTGCATTATCAAATTACAACATTGCGAGAAACCTGCGAAAGAATGTACCAGTACTCTTTCTCAGTGTGGGTTCAACACCAGCATTCAGCCAAAGGTGTTTAAATGGAAAAGCCTTTAAATATATTGTCTCGAACGAAAGTCGAAAGGACACGGGCACCATTTCGGCGCCACACAGTTCTATCGTCGTTCACGGGTCCTCTTTCACCGATTTCGATTCTGTCGCCTTTCTTGTCACGAGCAGTAGCTGGGGTCCGAAGTAATCCTCTTTGCCAGTCACGCTTCGACAACGTTCAATATCCAGCTTCATTAACCCCGGTTCACATTTGAGTTGGGGTGGATGGCGCTTTCTACTTCTTTTCTCGGGAGAAACGCGCAACGTGCAAAACATTCAAAGAACGACACGCCGAACGCCGGTCGGGCCGCACAATGAACCAATAAATCAATCTCAGAAATAGCAACGTAATCTCCATTTGTCTCCTCTCAATAATGTAATGGGCTCGCTATTAATGGAAGGCTGGCTGCTGTGGGAGGCGGCCAACGCGTTGGTTTTGATATATTTCCATTGATACCGGTGTTTATCGTGTTTCGTTCTGTGAATTGGAGTGAGGTTCGCGGTTTTGTCAGGAGAAAATATTTCTTTTTGTACCATCGAAGTTTAGGTGTATTATTGGGCAGATGGTGCACGGTAATGCACGGGGAGGAAAAGTTCAATAGAATCGTTTGTTTACCGATCGTTGATTGTAAATATTTTTCTTGATAATTTCACTTGCCATTCAACCACACAAGCTTGTGCAATGTGTTGATTTGATTAGCTCAATTTATCTTTCCTATTGCGTACTTCATTTTAAAAACATGTCAGCTGTATAAGAATGATTTTAAAAATAAATTTCAGAAAATTTCTTCTTTTCTTATTGTTTTCGATTTTCCACCAATAATACCACCGATCGTTGTGAACATTGCAACGAATGTGTGGTTCGCATGATCGATTCTAAAGCGAGCCTGATGGGATGAACATACTTTAGAAAACACCAGGAAAATTTCAACCACCACATCCGATCCGCGGTCACATCTTCTCTGCACTGTCCTTCCGGTGACTCCCCTCTAGCGAGTGCCTCAAGTGCCTGTTTATTTGTTTCGCTTCAGCGCAGTGCAACGGAATTTGATGGGATTCCAGTGTCGCAAGCGCGCCGTGGCCGTGATCGCCTGCCGATGACAAGCGTCTTGGTACCCACACTGGGTAGTTTAATACACCAAGGAGGGTCAAGATGTACGAAGGCGTACGGCGCTACCATCGTCAGACCAGGAATAATGCGCTTGTTTGAGATTCGGGGTGTTGTTACAAATAAAACCAGGACAAGGGAACGTTCGCCCGCCAATGTTGTGGGATGGAGCAGCTGGCTTAGAAAATGGAGGAATGTCGAAAAATTCTTCTGCTAAGCAGTGCGGGCGAACGGGCACGGGCAAGGCGGACAATAAAAATCGAAAAATCCACTCTCTTATTAGAGCGTGATTTTTCGTTTTGCTTCCCGCGCCCGAATTCTTCGCCCTAAATCCACCGTTCGAATGTGGTCCGCGAAGGGAGAGTCTAGAGAGTTAGGGGGTTGAGTTTTATTTACTGTGGCACATTCCGTTCGTTTTTAAGGCGCTCCGATGCTGTGATGCAGCTCTGATACCGGTAGTCGGGCGAGATACCGCGTCTTATTAAGTGTCAATGGTACTTTTCTGATTTCAAAACCCACATCGAAATCGATGCCACATTCTGTGCGCGCTGGGATATCTCCCTTGAGTGTTGTGAGTTCCTCATTCTTTCCAATCTCGCGTTCGGTTAGTCGACTGTGTGCCAATCGTTCGTGCCGTTACACAAGGATTTGCTAAAACAGGTCGTTTGTATTGACTTCTTGTAAAGTTACCCCTAAATTGTTTTTTTCCACAATTGAAGTAAAGTAGTACGTTTCAGACCAAGTCATGGATCAAGTCACTGGAGTCTGCAGAAATAGATAAAATATTGGAAGGAGTTATCGAATCTGTATATAAAAAAACTAAATATAAATAACAAGGATCGATCAGTTATGACTAAAATAGGTTGTATCTAGGCGGCCCGGAGGTGTAGGCGACAGCGGTGCTGGTCTTCAAACGGCAGGACAAGTGTTCAAATCCCACCCGGACCCCCCCCCCCCCCCCCCCCCCCCCTCCCGTAGTGAGGATTGACTAACCAACTACGTTGTATCGGCAGTCTAGTAAGCCATTTCGATGGTCGGCATGACCTTAGAGTCGTTAAGCCAAGAAGAAGATCTAGTTTGCTTGAAACGGATTAGGGATTTTGCCGTGTACCTATGTCGTTGTGGTGGGAAGAAGAGATTCACTGTTGCCATGTGGTGGAGAAGAAGAAACTCGGACTTATAATCGCGACGAGAACAGAACAACATGATTGCTAACTGTGCGGACCAATATCTTTCGTTTAACTGACTGTCCAGGCAGTCTGAAGATTCTAGATGAGAATCTTCCTTACAGGAAAGTTGGAGACATCGAGGCCTTACCTTTGGTAGGGGGACTCTCGATGCTCATCGGCGGAGCAAGTCGGCCAGGCGACTTTGGATGTTCAGAAGAAATATCCCTTACTGGCATGTTGGAGGTTTGAGGCCTTACCTTGGGTAGGGGGACACTCAAACCTCTAGAAAGAATTGAACGCAAGGTTTAGCTTGTTGTACCTTCTCTCTGCCTGTCTGTGTGGTTTCTCTGTGTGGTGTGTGTAAGGCTTCCAAGACCGCTTTATTTATACCCAATCTTACAATAGTTTTTGGTCGTTTTTGTAACCAATATTGTTTCTTAGTGGTTGTTCTTATTGCTATTGCATTTAGTGCAAAATATTTACGTAAGCATAAAATGTGTCACGGTGCGATTGATTGCTGCACTTGCAAGAAATGTGTCGGATATCATTTGTCGTTGGATCTATATGCTTGCTATGCATGAAGTTACTTGTTTGTGTTTTGTTGTTTTGTGTTGCTGACCACTGTCTAGACTCGCTGGTTGTTTTGAACTGATATCATATTGCATTGCGTCGCTCGCTAGCCGGGTGCGCTGGTAAGTGTTTGAATGTTCATGTTAAGGCGTGCGTGTGGTCAAAATAGCTGAATGTACATTTCTCACGTTCTTGGCTAATGCAGGTTATTTGTTAAATTGGTGAATTTCCGCTCACCGTAGAATGCTACGTAAGGCTTGTTGTATGCGAAATAATGTATACTCTAGTGAGATGTTTAGCAGATATGCTACATCGTGCTCGACCCAAGCAAACTGATATAATCATTGATACATCGGGATAATCAATGAATACATTAGACGATTCGCTAATTTTTTTCAGCGTGTCGATCATTCCAATAAATTGGTTACTTGTACCAAACGAATAAAACACTGATGATCATTTTAAAGAAATCTTTTTCTTTGCTTAACGTCTTCAACTGCGAAAGGAACTTAATCTCCAGTCCTGCAGTATAAAGAACGGCGCCGATGTCGCATCACCATCGGGATGCCATCTTTTACACCAATAGTAACGGTAAAATTGTTTTCACTTGCTGCAAAAGCCCTCGATGCTCACGAATGAGCGCATTCTATCACAGTTTGATTCTATTAATTTCTAAGTGGGCAGCCCCATTAAAAATTGTAAAAAAAAATTTCTGGAGCCTACCTCATCACATGACCAACTCGACGTTGGAGTAGCTTCTCCATAGTCCTTCCACTGTCGTTTGAACACCGTACGGATTTCGTCAGATTTAGACAGTGTTCATGTATCCGATGCTTTGCTGTAGTACTATGTTTTCACAATCCTAGCTTCATCCGTCGTGGCTTGTTATCTTTTGTGGTGAAATCACTTAAGAACTCAATATGATCGGTTGAGTGCATACATCTTGAACGATTTTAAAGGTGGTGCTTATGTATATTTGTTTATCGCCCATGCATAAAACAGTGTTTGTTAGCATGATTGCTGTCAGTACCCCCATCAAGAAAAGGCATCAGTAATTTATACTACAATAAAGGACTCTGTCGGCCGTCACACTGAAATAAAAATATTTAAAAAAATCCCCAACATAAAACTGTGTTACAATAAATTGTAATAAAACACGTTAATTCATCGTCGATTCTTTTCATCAAATATCTTGCTTACGTTAAAGCTGACATTTTAAATATTTTTCACGCAAATAAATGTTTTCAGCTATTTGACTCAACACACATTCCGCGCTTGTTGTTTTGTTCCGTGTCTGTTGCCGGAAAAGCCGCTACACCGAAGACCAAGATTGATGAGCTTTCTATTAGAATTAGATCATGATTTAATGGAATATGAGATATCCATCCATCTTCAACAACAAGCCAACATGCAAGATCGTGTATGGCCCAGCAGGGTTGATGTTTCGCATTCCACTAACTTGCCCTTGCAGCATCTTTTCGGGGGATTGGGGATGCTTCGGATACAGTTACGGTTCGGCATTGGTGGGATCCACCATTTATCTACAAACGACCAGTTTCATCCCAGCCGAGTTCCAAGCGAAAGGGCACAACGTGATGAGGACTCTAAGGGGAATGTTGTGTGTGCTGCAGAAAGCGTTTTGAAGTAGCATCCGGAAATTTGCCTTCACCGTACTAGTGGCGGCCAGGGGCTCATTAATGATCGTATGTGGTATTGTATAACATGCGGGTAGCCGTAAGATATATGACTCGGTAAAAGTTCTCTCACCGAAAATGTGAGCATGGCGCTGATCTCGTAAAGAGAACGCAACATTTGAGCAATTCAATTAAAGCTAGCAAACTGTTGTGTTTTCTCCGAGTTTGGAGGGTTCTGTATGGGTTATGAACAATCTTAGATAATTGTTGAAAGTTGTGATTTGATAAATAAGTAAGAATTATTCTTACTTATTTAACGCACTGATAAAACGCATCGCAGGATTTTAATGTTGCAAAGTGTTAGTAAAAAATTATAGCGTTCCTTGCTTCTAAAGATTAAACAGCTCTCACGACATTGAACCGAAGTTGCCCACATTGCATGACCACAAAAACCGCATCACTTTAATGCAGTGCAACCGATCGCCCAGGACTTCCGGCTGAAATGAACACTTTGGTGTCGAATTGCCAGCCCAAGTGTTGTTGGCCATTGATTTATCGATCACCATACCACCAGCTACACACAAACGCCGACTGACCTTCGTTTACGGTGCAAAAAGCTCCGTAAGAGCGTGGGGTCGAATGGTACGAAAAACCTACCGAAATGGTTCAAGTGGAAAACCGCACAACATTAGTCACATGATTTCATTTAAAGGTCAATTAGAGGGACCATTATTTAAAAGGACCTGCTCGACACAGTTCCACTGCTCAGCGACTGGAGACCAACATTTGTCGGTGTCATCGTTTCCGTCTCTTGCCGGCAGCAGCGGTCAGTTTTGCCGTTGCTGAGATATTTTGCAGCATTTTCTATTTTTCTGTTCATCATTCCTTCGCTTTCATAGTGAGCGGATTCCTGTTCCTGGCTTGTTTCGCTTGCTGGTTTCCTGCCACCGCTACTCCCATCATTACACCACTTGCTCTACCAGTTGGACGATGTCAAACTGTGTAACGATGGGCGAGTTGAAGAGCAAACCACTTGAACTGAGCTGCTCTTTGTGGTGTCTGGGCGAAGAAGAAGAAGCACTCGGTTTGGTGTAAAACGGGGCAATTTCGGTCTGGCGATAGTATATCACTACCACTCGTTTCGAGAGGCTGTTGAATAGTGGAGTGACGTGCAACATTATAGGGTTTAATTCGGCGCTCGAACTTTGGCATGCATCTTTTATGGACGTTGTTGAGGATGCCATGTTCTACATTCATCTGCAGAGAAGTTCTTATTACATGGAGCATCTTCTTCGCTGCACGAAGAGAAATGTAAAGTCTAATGGAACAGTTTTTAAATGCATCGGTCTCATTGCAGAGATACACCCAAGATAAAAAGTAACATAAGCAAAAGAAAACTTAACTGCTTAACGAAGAACACGACAGGAGTCTGAACGTTGATTCGGGAAACTGTATAGAATTTTTTTTTACTGGAAGGAGAGCATTAGATTGTAGTGTTCAAATTTGTCAGTCCTTGGACTGTTAGGCTAAGGCTAAGATTGTTATTCCTTATGTTTCATAAAACAATTAATACATATGTATTATTACGTTAACCTACTACTTATACAATAAAGTCACAGAAGCCAGAAATGGCATGCATTGCATACAAATATGTTTTCAAGCAATCAAAGGCTAAACCTATTAAATCAACCTAAATACTAACTCAATTTAAAAATTAATTTATAAAATAAAACTTAAAAAAAAACAGCTCTAAGTAAACTAAAAATACAGTAATTTAAGGAGAGGAAAACAGGAAGAATGCTGGAACAAATAGAAGAGATTGGGAAATAAGTGGGAGGATGGTTAAAAAAAAGGAGTGCTTGATGAAGAGATGCCAGTATAGAACAAAAGACACTCTTCCCGCGGCTATTTAAATATCGAAAATTTTGCCAAATGATCAACAAAACACTAGAAGTTTTACAATCGTAATGTCAACAATAATAGCAAACAGTAAGAGTTTTTAGTCGGCAAACAGTAAGAGTTTTTAGAAGGCTTTAGTCGAAGATACAATACTCTTGCATCAAATTATGTATAAGAAACAAACCCAAAAATGATTCCTCATGTATGTTACAGTAACATTATCATCCTTGCTTCCCGTTTAGCATATCGTCGCTCAAACTTTGCTGAAAGCCTTACGATGTGAGTAAAATTAAATTTTCCAACACATCGTAGCCTCGACGACCTTCGCAGTATGAGCATGAGGGATGAATTTCTCGACCTTGTTGCGTGCGGCTGTGTTGGATGTGTGCGGGATGGTTTTATGAGCAAAACTCGCTCAATTATTCATAATTATGTTGAAACTTTGGTTGATCTCATCAACGCGTTCCCGTCTGGGTTGGGGTCAAATCAAAAACTTTGCCCACTTCTTCGCCCAGAACTTCATTGTTCTAATCCGACGGGCCGGGCGAACAAATGGATATGACAATCTCAATTTTATTGGCTTTCACCTTCGGAGCGCTCCAGCGCTCGGTTGGGTGCGCTGTTGAGTTGGCATCGTCGTAGGGAAACGTGTTTGCCGTCTTGAAGGATAAGTTACGTTAGGCTTCATGACGATGTCTTGACTATGATAAAACTGATCATAAAATATGCGTCGGCATGGCGTAATTTTTCGCAGTTACGCGCCCGCCTTATGAAAACGGAAACTATTTACTGTATTTCTTAGTTTATGATAACGATTGTGCAGTGTATTAAAACGAAATTTTTCATTCAAAAAACTAATGTTCATACGCGTTTCATTTGCAGAACTGCCAGAGAGTGGACCCACCCTATGGACGGAACATACCCGGTACGAGCCGGGGGATGTACTGAGAGCAAACTGCACCTCACAACCGTCGAGACCGAAAGCCGAGCTAACGCTGACACTGAACAATATGGTGGTAAGCATCCCGCAAAATGCGTTACTATGAAATAATACCATCACCCTATGCTCCCACAAACTCTGTCCCTAATGGGGTAGTTCGTTTAATTTTCGTTCAAATACGCTTGCTTTCCGGTGAAAAATGTAGTCACACTCACCATTCCTGGAGTTTAATTGATTCAGCAGAGCTCTGTGTTTTGTGTGTACCGTTTGCATTTCGAGATTTGGTGGAGTTGGGCGCTGTTGTGCTTTGGCAGTCCTTCCCATGCTGCCTCCGCCTCGGATGTTGCAACGGTGCTAAATAGAATTCGTATCCGCGCACCATCCCCGGAACGTCAGTTGCGCGTTGAAGAAAATGCAAAATATTTCTGTATTTAATTAAATTGCGCCTGCCGGTGAGTGATGACGGACGGATCTGACAGAATGAAGTTATTGCTCCCGCACCCATAACCAACGATAAAAATGCAGTCCGAGAAATGGTTAAGGTATGGCCTTCTGGTCGCGCATAGTTTTGAGGGAAAATATTTTTTTTTTCAATGCCCGCTTGATCTTTGATGCAGAGGTTTTAAAGCTACCGAGTTTGAAGCAAGCAATCTTAATGAAAGGTTCTTTTAGAACGCATCAAATATGTAGTGCGTCTTGTGTTTCTAATTCATCTTAATTTATACAGCTGTGATAAGAAGTTTCTCTAAAGTACTGCCTACAACAATTACTCAAATACTGTTGTACAAACTCTTTTGTGCACTTTACTGCTTATGTGTTTCGCCAAGCGCAAAGTGGTTTGTGTTAGCATGTTTTGTTGAAATGTTTCCCTCGTAGTCGTGGAGGAACGTAGAACGGTGCTCGGTAGTTTCATTCCAACTTCTCCTTGCGTCCATACAGCGACATAAGTTTTGTGGGGCGCAAAAGGCCACATGCTACCAAACAATTAAGCATACTGCACAATGCAAATTATGTCATTTGCCATCCGTATTCGCCGACCGCATCGTTCCGTTCGAGCTGAACTGAGCTGAGCTAATGGACTCGGATAAAAACGGCTTACTCTGTCCCCGGGCAGAACTTAGTCCTCTTAGTCGAGTCGTTTTGTGTTTTCTTCAAATCGTTGCGGTAACTCCGTTTCTACACAATCTTATCCTGGACTGAATAGCTCTATAAAGGCCAAAGGAAAATGTTAAATACAAACCGCAAGCACAAGTCAAAACTTTACCAACAAGACCCCCGCTTTCTAGTCCTACACAACTAGTCCTTTACCTGTCAATTTTTCATCTAGTTGATGTGAGAGAATCCGTTTAAACATTTTCTTATCTAGAAGATTGACTGCAAGATTATCAGATCAACTCAAAATGTTTCTATTCTAGATCGCTAAAACAAATAGATAAGTTTTGTTTATTGATGTACCGTATGTCACCTTGTATACTTTGTTGTGTTTTGTATAACGATAGACAAAATATTGTAATTATTTATTTTACTAGGAGGATAGTTATTAGAATCAGTGTCGATGATACATAAAAAATGAGCATATTATGCAACAGGATTTTTTTACTTTCTAAAACCTTATGCTAAAATGTTTTAAAAACAAAGTATAAAAGTATTCTTTCATCTACAACTGAATCCATACCATGCTTTGCTTTTCCATTTAATGGCTAAATAGCTGCACCAAGCTTTATCCTGGAACTACCTCCCCAATTAAACATTCCATGGATCGCAATTTCACACTACTGAACATGGAAGGTTTACGCCAGGGAAAGGAAGATGCTTGCACAGGAGCTTCTCCGTACAATGTTCATGTTTTGAACGGGTACCGATGAATGGTTTCCACTATAAGGTTGATGAAATCTCATTTTCCATCGTTTTGCTTTCTCACAATCAGGGTACCGTGTTGGGTGTGATGCTGGGAATGCGAGTAATTGTTCCTGTGAGAATTTCGGTTCCGGAATCCTGGCACACAAGCACACCATACAATGCGTTGGTCAATCGGGTGTCGTTGCTGCGTAACGATTAGCATTTTCTAGCCAGTCAAGTACACACCCGTGAGTTGATTAGGAGAAGCTTCCTCGGACATCGCGCACTATGTATACCTTTCGCGATTGTAGTTCATCCTTGCACCGATAGTCACGGTTGTTGTCCGACATTCCGTTGTGACAAAATTCAAAATCATCGTTCCCGGGATGTTTGGTACCCGCAGACCAAACCAAACCACTCGCACAAACGCGAAGGTGAACTGCAGGCAATTGTTTAAGTTTTTACCGTGCGTTTTCCTATCCTCGGTCGGATAGCGGCGCGATGTCCTGCAGCCCGCTAGACCAGAGCCAGATAGCACGATGGCTGTAAAGCTAATGAAATAGCATGGACTCTGTATCGTTGTGTGCAAACGGAGGATGTTTCGGAATTTAATTAGCTCTCCCGGTAGTCGTACCGAACATCGCCGTGCACATCAGTACCGTTCGGCAGCAAAAGTGGACACTTCCGATGGGATGACTTGGGCGTCCAGAGCCGTCGCCATTATGCACCAAGTGCTGCAGCAGTCGAGAACGACGGCAAAATGCGTTTCCGGGACTTTGGCTGTGTGTGTGTATGTACATTGTAGCAGTAAATTAAAAGTCATTAACAGGAAAATGGGAATTGTTGCAATGTTGCTCTTTGCCGGGCAGGATGTGTCAGACACTTGAGTTGCAGTTGCGGTAAGCGATAGTTTGCTTTACCACTACCGTTACTTACTTTGAGCCAGTGTGTACGCTGGAGCAATCTTATTCGAGCTCAGATTTAAAGATCTGTCTTTCGTTCTGTGTCGAGTTCTACTGATTTCATCAAATAGCTTCGTAATGGAATGAAACCGTAGTTGTGATTTAATGCCAGTTCGTTTCCGTTCTTGAAATTGAGCTGATTTTATTTGCGTAGAGAATTGAAGAAAGGTTCAATTTGAGCTGTCATGTTGTTTATTGAGATTTTTCTAGTTCATTTTCAAACTCGGTTGGTTTTTTGTTGTTTAATATAAGTAAAAAATCCTTAATTAACCCGCTCAGGGGCAAAATTCAAAGTCACGTCGTACTGATTTTTCAGCTACGGGTAAAGCAAATCAAGCAACCCCGTAATGGCAAGTCAGACCTCTTATATTTTTCTAACATGCTTCTTTCTGTATCCTTTTAGTTCAGACACACACTCTCACTTCTTCAGGTGGTACATCAACCAGTTTTAATGTGTAAATAATAATTTATATCTGTTGCGAGTTTGAAAATGAAATAAGATTATTGAAACCAAAGAGAATAAGAAGTTCTAGAAATATACATACATATACAATAAATATACTGTATGGTATAATTTGGAATGGTGAATTTTAGATAAGGAGATTTCCTATTACTTGGCCTGTACATACAATTTTCCAGACCCTGGACTGGCCTATAATCTATAATCATATGGAGGATGATCAATTGAAAACACTTCCACTCAATATAGAGTGCTAAAAACTTTACTTATTGCTAAAACTTCCTGAAAACAAACAGTTTTTTAAAGATATTAGCTAGTGCTATTCTTCCAGAGCAAAAACTAAAAGACTGCATTTTTTAACTGACTACGTGCAGTTCGATGCTATCTGTCCAGCGTTTGCCCAAAAAATGTGTTTAAAAATATTCCTACCCTTCACTAATCATTGTAAAGCTGGTCGAAAATAAAAACTCAGTGCACCTGCACATGCAAATCAAAGCATTCAACGTTGCCGTTATCGTTTGGTTTAGCTACGTTGTTCCAAAGTTCCAGAACTCGCCTCGTTCTCCTGCTCAATTTCGACAGCTAACTATCGGATTGCTTCAATATGTTTCAATTAAATTCAAACTTATTCCCACACCCGTTCCTATCAGCCGGCGTGACCGCGTGGCCAACGAAAGAGCGAGACAAACTCGCTAAACTCTAGTGTGCGCGAGAAAAACGTGTCCGCTACTCGAAACGTAAACCAACCAATCGAACCGAGATTGGATCCAACTTTTCCTTGCCTTTTCGGGGCGCAGCGCGCTCGTAAGTTTCGCTCGTTAACTGATAAATCATCAGTACAGTGCGAAAAGAGAGAAAAAAAATAAAACTACACAGGAACGAATCACCCAGGGAAAACTATCACTGCAATGGAACGGTACAATGGAGCAGGGATCGCTTGAAAAGGAAGGTGTGATGAGTCAGGCGAGTGGAGAACAAGTTTTTGCACGCTTTACTCACAAACACATGCATCTATCTCGTCATGTGCTAGAAGAACGTGAGATAGAAAATCGTATTTGCGGTAGTTAGAATTTGCTCCGAAATCGTGTCCCATTCCGGTTGTTTTATGCCCACCCGACTTGGTTTGGTATGATGGTGGGAACCGGTCTGCATCCGTGTGCGTCCCTTAGCATGACCCGTCCGACGAAAAAGTGCTTTTCAACCAGGGTGGAGATCCGCGTTTTCTGGTTTGTTTGGACAAAATTCAATAAAACCCCGGAGGAATATTAATGGGTGCGAGAAAGCCCTCGCCCAGTCTCGCTCGCCTTATCCCGCATGCCCACATTTCGCCTAAAGTTCTAGGGTTCCGTTCGGATTCACGTAAAGGTACCCAACATCGCGGACAATAGAAAAAAACGTGACAATGGCTATTTTGAAGGAATGGGAAAGCAGAGCCGGGTATGGACGGATTGGTGAGAAATTTTGAGAGTTAGAATTTGGAGCGAGTTTTCCGTATTTTGCGGTGTGGTTCTCGTACATGATCCGTTGCGAATACCATAGATTTGAACCATTTGATAGGTGAGGAAGTAGACGAGCCAGCTAAAACTGAGGAGCGTGCGGGTCAAAATTGAAAATTAACGACCGGAAGTAATTTGAAAAGTTCAATATTGGCATTACGCCTGAACAACGATCATTTGGATGGAGAAGTTGCTGTGAGGTAAAGTGGTACGACTGATGGGTAATATGGAACACTAACACCGTATCGTTGGATATTTTAAAAGCTTAACTTCAAGCATTTACACCGAAAATTAATCCTACAACAGCTTAGTTGAAACAAGCTTCAAACGAAAGACTGATTTGATTTTATCTGGATATTATAAGGATGAGTAAATACTGTCCAATAGTTCGTCATCGTAACGTTCGTTCGAAAACAAAACCGATAATCACGTATGTAATGCATCTCCACATCATAACTCCATACAATAACTGGCTATTTGAAACCTACGCGATCAATTACTTCTGAGACATCCTTTAGTTGTCTTTCTTTCCAACTCGTAACATAGAGCAGCTTATTAGCATTTTGAGCTAAGTTTAAGAACAAAATCACATCACATCTATATTGACTTACATGGGTTTCAGTCGTTATCGGAAAGCTACCATGTTCCTATCTACTCAAGATTGTAGGTACGTGTTTCAATTTCGGGCATCGAGCTAAAATATGCAAACCATCATCTTAAGATAACCAGCAATGAATGTGGCTTATTGGCCTACGGAATCCGTGAACTGGACAAAATCATGAACCAGCTTAATGTTATTGTTGAGAAAGCTTTAAATGCATTCGATATGCACGAGCCCTTTTGATGGTTTGGATGGATTTTTGATCACTCTCACTCACTCATGTTGGCCTGCTCTTTTAAAGGGCACGGCGTTGTGACATGGCCCGGTCAACAATAGATCTCCAGGAAACTCGATCCCTGGCTGCAGCTTCCCATTCATGTAGGCACCTGTTCTCCGATAGGTCACCCTTCACCTGATTCATCCAACAAACTCGCTGTGCTCCCCGACGCCTCGTGCCGAACTAGGGGTCGCTAACGAATACCTTCTTGGCGTGGCATGAGTCCGGCTTCCTCATAACATGTCCCAGCCATCGTATCCTGCCGGTCTTTGCTGCCGTCAGGATGTCCGGTTCTCCGTATAGTTCAGCAAGCTCGTGGTTCATCCTTCTCCTCCACACTCCATGCTCGAACACACCGCCAAATATGGTCCGGAGGATGCGACGCTCAAATACGCCAAGAGCGTTTGTATCCTCCGCTCGGATGGTCCAAGACTCGTGGCCATATAGGACCACAGCGCGAATCAGTGTGCGATATATCTCACATTTCGTGCAGTCTCGAAGTCTTCGGGATCTCAGCAGACGTTGAAGACCGTACTAGGCACGATTCCCCTGCATAATACGTTTCCGGATTTCGCTGCTGACATCGTTATCTGAAGTTACGACAGTCTCAAGATAGCAGAACTCCTCTACTACCTCGAGTTTGTCGCCGTCGACCAACACGCTGTTTCCCACTTGGACTCTATCACGATCAGAGCCTCCGGCAAGCAGGTATTTCGTCTTCGTCTCCATGATCATCAATCCAATTCTTGCTGCTTCACGTTTCAGTCAGGTGTGCGCCTCGCACACTTTCGCTGTCGTCTTGCCAACGATGTCAATGTCATCGGCGAAGCCAAGAAATTGAAGAGACCGGTAGAGAATCGTGCCACGGTTGTCGTTGTCTAGCCCCGCGCTTCGTATGACACCTTTCAAGGCTATATTGAACAGTAGACAAGAGAGTCCGTCCCGTGAGATTCGAATGATTCCGAAATCATGTCCGATACTCGCACTCTGGATTGCACCCCATTCATGGTGGCCTTTAACAGCCGGATCGGCTTTCCAGGAAAATGTTGCCGCTGCATTATGTTCCATAGCTCATTTCGATCTATGATATCGCAGGCCGCCTTGAAGTGATCTGGCGCTTTCGGCACCTCTGGAGGATCTGCGGAAGACAAGTCTGCGGGGCAAGTCTTCAGAACAAGATCTGGGACAGAGTCTTATAGGCGGCATTAAGGTCTGAAATGGCACGAAAGTTCGAGCATTCCTGACTGTTGCCCTTTTTGTAGACTTGGTGAATGACGCCCAGTTTCCTCTCCTCCGGTAATTCTTCCTGTTCCCAGATTCTCGTGATCATCTTGTCCATTTCGACGGTAAGCCTCTCCGGTCCCATCTTGAAGAACTCGGCCGCCAGTCCATCACTACCAGCAGCCTTGTTGTTTTTCTGCTGCTTGATGGCGCTGACAACTTCATCCAGAGATGGCGGAGGCTCTTCGTGTTCGGCACTATTGCTGTCACTGATGTTGTTACTGCTGTGTTGCTGATACTGTTGGCTTGTTCTGCTACTCTGTTCCGAGTCCTTCGAAGTAGCACTTCCACCTTTCGATCACCTTCTGCTCGTCTGTCAGGAGATTTCCGTCTGCGTCCCGGCACATCGCTGTTTTAAGAGCAAATCCACTCCGTGCCTCTGTCAACCTCCTGTAAAACGAGCGGGCGTCCCCGGACTGAGAGAGCTGCTTCTGCAGTTTTTCATCTGACTCTTCAAAGCGGCGCTTCTTTTCCTGGAAGAGCAGGGTCTGCTGTCTCCTCAGTCGTTTCGAATTTTTATTTTTGATCATCTTTAGCAATATGTGAATAGCATTTTACTGTACAAACTTGAAATGTGTTGAATGCATAATCTGATATTTTGTAAATATAATGTATGTTATTTTTTATAAACCTTAGCACCACAATATAAAGTTTTTTTCGTTTTTCAATTCTAACTTAAAATTCATTAGCTTTCTTCTTCGTCTTGGCTTAAAGACCTACTAGGTCACGCCGGCTATCGAATGGCTTACTAGACTTGCCGATACTAAACTTTTTTTTTTTATTATGAAATAGAAAGAGATAAAAAAAATTTTTCAATAATTATGTGCTGTGAAAAACATAATACCTCACCTAAATATTTATTTTATCTCATTTAATTCTCATTGGCAAACTATATCCAAATAAAGCTAAGTTGAACCATATTTCCAAAAATGACTTCAAAACAATCCTTTCCCTGTTCTAAAAGTTGAGTAACCACTTACAACGAAACAGTTTTGTCTTTTGTTGCCGCAAGAGTATTGTTGTGATTTATGGTGAAGCGTTTAATGCTGCCGAGCTGGCGATTAGTTTCGTTCAAGAACTTTGTAACTTGCCTTCGTTGCCGTTAGGATTTAAGTGATTCGACAAGTCTGCACCACCGAAGTGCATCTAATGGATGCCATAAATAAATGGTACTTTCCGACAAGAGCCCCGCTATCACATTGGCAAAGACATCCCGAGGACCTTATCAGCTGGATGTAATAAAGGGCGCGACAAAGACAAAGAAGTGGACATTTTGTGGTCAGCTTTTTGTATGAATTACTGAAATGACAAAGTTAAACCAAAATCATGCAGAAAATCATGTACACACGGACACACATTGTGCGAGTTGATTGTTTCCAGCAATACTTTGATTACATTTCTTGATGTTGAAAGAAAACTTTACCTTCGGTAAATAACGTTGACAAAATAAACGCTAAAGGCAAATCAGCGTGACAGGATCGGATTGTGTGAATAACTGGGAAATTTTGAGTTATTTGCTCTTCATAAATTGTAAATTCACCCTACGGGCGGTCAGATCAGCCATCAGCCAAGGTGCTCCAAACGCTCAACTATTCCGTCCCCATGTCAATCGCTCTCGGTACACAAATCGTCCTCCGAGGATCTTGAGCATGACCACCAACGTTCCACCCTGCCGACTCTAGCTCATGTCCAGTCGTTGAATGAGCGCCATCAACACGGTAGAACGTAGGAAAATGCTCCGTCCGTTGTTTGGTTACACAATTTCGTCGATATTTGCCTGCGGTGAAAAGTTTACTGTGCAAATTTAGCTAAATTCGAGCCCACCTCGACCAGGGCCGGCAAATTGTGTCGCAAACTTTAGCCAACGTAAACCGACCGATAGAAGAAGAGTTTTGCCTGCCTAATACAAGTTCAGCTCTAGCTTTAGCTTCTCGGTCGGGTAAGCTTTTCCGTGGGTGACGAAGACAAAACCCATCCAACCCGATCCCTATTTTGCTCTAACGATGCTGGTAATTTGTTTTAGTTATTCTACCAAAATGATTTGATTAGTCAAGCGGCATTTAGGTGCTTCTACGGGGGAGCTACACTGGGTGGTCGGTTGGTGCAGTTTTCGGTAGAAAATGTTGATCAAAAATCAACACGGGAAAAGTGGATTTAATTAACAGATGCTTCCCACAACGGGTCCCACACTCTGGCCGGATCCGCAGTTCGCTCAATGATTTCTCTACGCAAATGCTTTGTGCAGCTTTTTGCCTTATTAGCTCAGCGTTTCGGGGTGATTTTATCTGGTCGCTTCCGGGGATAATGGCGCACCTTGGAAGGATTCCTCGTTTTCGCAGGACCAACTTTGCCCATTCGCTAACAATGGTATTTCCGCGTCATATCGGTACAGAACTAGCAGGATGGTCGGTGGTTTGCACGAGAAGTGAAAACGATATCTATTAGGCTATGATATGGACGAATCAAAATGTAAATTGCTGTGCCACTTTGTTTCCTGTCGAAAAATGGATTTCGGAAGCATTGGATTCCCTAATTTCCGAGTAACCTGTTGCAAGTTTTGTAACGAATATAGTGAATCTTGGAACTTCAGTGGAAAGTGTGCAAAATGTAGGGTTTTAATAATATCCAAAATTGTTTTCACATTCGGAACCTAAACAAAGTGTATCTCTTAAAATTAAAACTTGTTAGTATTCTGTATCTATGTAAATTAAAGATGTCCAGTTGTCTTATAACTATCAAGCTGTTACTTACTTGAGAATATGCATTGAATACAGATATTCTAGCCAGCTATCGAATGGCTTACTATACTTGCCGATAGTCAAGTCAGTCCTCTCACTACGGGTTAACGGTCCGGATTGAATTTGAACCCCAGCCTTGTCGTGTGAAGCCGTTGTCGCCTTACCACCGAACCGCACTTGTAGGAAGGGGGAAGATATACCGTGATACCGTGATGATACCGTGGGGAAAACAGTCTACGGGTGGAGATTTCTTGGAATCTTGGAGGACGAGCCAATTTTTAGCTTTTACTGGATGGGCAGCCATCCAGTAAAAAAAAGCCCATCCAGTCGACGCAAACCAAGAGAATAAATCAATAATTCGCGAGGCTGATTTGTGTGCAATAAAGCTATTAGCGAGATAAATTTATTCCTCATACAATTGAATACAATTGCAAGATTGTCGAATGTTGAAAATTTTATGGATGTGTAGTATGTTTTGAAATTACAATGTGGATTGTAAAATCTATAAATGTATCATTATGAGTTAACGTATATATTTTAGGCTTCGACAGTTCAGAACTCTTCATACTATGGAAGTAATTGAAAAGACAACCCAACCTATAGTCAACCAGAATCTACAGACATTGATTGCAAGAGGACTACCACCATGTGGCTAGTTTTCAGAAAAAAAGATTAGAAAAATGACCACATACTACCACACCAAATTGGATAAAAAAATAATTGGATATTATTATTATTATTATTATTATTATTATTATTATTATTATTATAATTATTATTATTATTATTATTATTATTATTATTATTATTATTATTATTAATATTATTATTATTATTATTATTATTATTATTATTATTATTATTATTATTATTATTATTATTATTATTGTTTATTGTTTATTGATATTATTATTCTAATAATTAATTTAATTTTTATTATTATTCTTATTGTCCGGACAATACGGCACTGGACCGTAATAATCAAATGTGAATAAAAATTATTATTGTCCGCCGTTTACGGCTTAACGAAGCAGGAGGACTACAGATTCACAAGACTTCTAAGTTAAAACATATGTAATTGACAGATAATTAGTTCGTAGTTAGACGGATGCGTAACATATTTTTAAACGTGGAAAGAGGCATATTAAAGTCAAATATGTGCGAATGCGTGTTGAATCGACGCATCATGGATTTTAGGGGAGCATTATATCCATACACCGTGCGCGAGCGCGTAACAAGTAACATTAGGTGATGTCTGGCTGATAGTCTGGGGACAATAAATCTAAGTTCTCCTAATAAATAGGGATCGTCGATCCTAAAAGAAGTCCTGCTATGAATGTGGCTTGATGCAAATATCGCCGATGTTCCAGAGCCTCGAGTCCTAACAGTTGACAACGCTCAGTGTATGATGGGAGGGAGGAGCCATCCTAACTTGTTTGTTCCTAAGGTTGTTTACAGGAATATAGTTATATGTTGTACACTTTACAGCTGAACACGAATAATGACCGGAATATTCCGGGTAAAGCATACCATGCCAATTAAACTTCTCGTTCTGTTCTTAAATATAACCTGTTTCATAAAAGCCAGCCTTAACTGATGAAGCAGTCATTGGAATGAGTAAGTCATTCTAATGTCAAATTATGTATTCTTTGCTTATGATTTCCATTATATCATAGAGCCAGATTTTGCCCTTCTGACGCCCACAGCAAAAATGGTGTTGGGACCTTGTAATTCTACATTCTACGACCGGAGTAAAGGCGACAAGAAGGCCTTCGGCGGAATGGATATGGATATACCATCACTATCAACATGAAAAGTATTTAGCGGGGGAATTAGGGGTGCGGGGGGGGGGGGAGAATGCTCCTGTACATCTTCCCTCATTACTTCCCTCAAGGCAGCGATCGATGATTATTTATATGTATATTTATAAAATTTAATAAAAGTCATTAAAAGAGCTCATTTTGAAGTAAAACATTAACGATTCTAATTCTTATCAATCACAAGAAATTCGTTTTTTTCTCCAGTTATTAAAAATTCATATATCATTAGTATTAAGTGGATGGATATTCCCCGTCTAATTGCTCAAATGTTGCTGAAAGCATTTGCATAATGTGTTCTTAACACCAACAATTAGCATACATTGTTTTCTACCCAAGCTTCTGTATGTGCTTTTAGTTCGATTACTGAGTGGGGCCTTTTTGCCCACAAAATTGGTAGGAAAAGTTGACAAGCCATAGAAACTTGTGAACGATGATTTGTCCGCAACCCGAACCTCTACGCGACGCCCATTTCCTGATTTGGTCGTACGAGCAGCAATTTAATTGAAGTAGATAAAATTCCGGAAACGTCACATCTTATAAAACCTTCCCCACGTTCCCAATCTTCCCGCAGCGCCAATCTGACACCGATCTCGCACTTTTCGTGTCCTTCATGACAACGCGGAAATTTATCCATCTTTTCTTGTGTTGATTTCTTTTTTCCCTTTACGTCGCTTCGCTAGGAGAAATCCTGATTGTGAAATCTACTTTGTACGAAGCTCGTGTTTTTACTTTGGGAAAAACATCAAAGCAAATGCTGTGCGCACATCGTAACTCAAGCGGTACGGTTCTGGAGTGCTCTTTTCTAGTTCTATATCATCCGGATTGTGGAGGAGTTTTACTCTAGCCTCTTCGTCCATCCATCCATTCAGCAACACCAACTTGTTTCGGATGGTTCCGGCCAAGAATCACCGTGCCAACGCGAGCCTTCGCCGACTCACACCTCCGAACGGCATCATTATGTACGCTCAGCTTCTGGAATCTTTTGGCAAAAGTAATCAATATTTTAATTGGATGAAGATTTCTGAATATTAAAACCGTGAATTTCGATCCGAAGGGCAAAGTTTTTCCCCGGGATGACTTGAGCATGTTCACGCTCAACGGTACGGGCGATCCGACGGTACGGGTCTGTGTTGTTCGGGCTCGGGTGATCTGAAGTAAGTCATTTTAAACTTAAATTTCTCGTTCGTTCTCGGCCGGCGACTGACCATGCTGTCGCTTGAAGTTATGCGGAGAATGTGCGCGAAATGGATTGGTTCATCTTGAAGAAAATGCGGTTTACGGACGTCCACCAGTCTTCGCGGTCTCAATTCTCTATGTTTGAAGAATGTTTGCTGTTTTTTTTTTTGCGCCTCCTCCAGGTCATCATGCATTTATTTGATTAGTTTGAAATTATGGCGCTAGGAAGCAAGATATGGGCAAGTGTGGCACATGCCGATATGATGATGGTTGGGTCTCTTAGATTGAGAAGTTTTCCCAGTATCAGTAGAAGGCGCCGAGATTCATAAAAAGAAATGTATTCGAATTGAATAGAGAATAGAAAAAGGCAAGCAAATGTCAGATTCTTGGCAAAAGCCAAGAAATTCAGATAAAAGCTCACTGGGCATTTGATCAACTGCATATGCAGTATTAAATTCCATTGGATGATTTTCTTGAAATTGTCTGTTTTTTTAGTAATGTTTTTTTTTCACAAATGGTAAATATCTGCAAACTAACGGTCATGCTGTATAGAAAAAGCAGGATCAGTTCGCAGATTAAACTCAGTTTACATGCCTGAAAACTTGAAACCGAAATTAAAGCTACAATCTTGCAACGAATTCGTCGCCTTTCCTGCCTGTCAGAAGCATTTTACCGACGTGGCAAATAGAAAAGGAAAGGGTTATTCCACTTATTGCGTCACGTAGATAGTTGGAAAAAGTTGATAAGGCTTTCATTTTATCCTCTCTTTTGGTTGTGTGGCCCAGTGAGTGTCTAAATTCCCGGCTCCCTTAACGTCGAGGGTATCCTGGCTCCAAATTTCACTCACAGTTTATCTTCATCGTTTCAGCACGAGTCACTGGTACGTACAGGTTGGCGTGTGTCGTCCGGTTACTGCCTCATCGCACAGGGCAACCGCATCGACCCCGACCCCTACCAACCGGCACTAGCAAAAAAGTGAGAAAATTGTGATCAAATAGGCACTTGTCGTTTTGCTCCACCACTGCCCAGTTCACCTTTCGCACCGTGGCCATTTTATTGTTCTTCGTTGCACCCATTCAATTGGAGCACTTGTGTGTCCTGCTGTTTCTGCACAAATGGCACTTGAGCAACTCAAATACTCACTCAAACGCACACCTACACACATACAGCCCCACACCGGAGATTCAGCTTTTTTCTTCCGAAAGGAAAAAAACACTTAACAGCAAAATTAAAAGTTTATGGGGAAAATTTTAAATTGCTTCTTGGATCAAGTTTCTCGGAACCTGGAAGGTGTGTTGAGCAGCAAAGTACAAAAAAAAAATAAAGGAAAGCGCGTTGGAAGAGAAGGTATTCGACCATTGGGTCACACCTTCCTTTCCGCCTTCTTCGAGCTTCCGATTTTCCATGCCTTTTGCCATGAGGTTGATGATAAGGTGGAAAAGTTGAAACTTTTACGACGATGCTTATTATTGCTATAAGCGTTCAAACGGTTGAATGGAAACGTTCGCCACCGGGTTAGGAGAACAACTTTGGGCTGGGACAGTTTGGAAAAAAAACGTGGAGAAGTGTACGGTCACCTGAACATTCAACCGGACACCGATCAAATACATTGCATCTTGCGCTATAGAAGCATTGGATTGCGGTCGGTGCGAGTGGCGGAACCGGAAGTGCCAAAAAGTTGGCCACATTTGCTGAACGTGTGGATAGCCGGTAAAGCTTTTCACAATTTTGTGTGTGTGTGTGTGTGACTCGACCCTGTGCTGTGGGTGGAGCTGTTAGGGTAGAAATTTATGTCTACGTTCAGGTGCCTAGCGCATACCGGGCAACAAATTACTTCCGTATAAAATGTTTCCGGGCTAGAGAGAATAAAAAATATATTGTAAACTTTGAGTTATTACCAATCGGAAAAGAAACATATTGATGATGGAATTTATGGTTTACTTGCAGTTATTGTGCAACTTTTATGAAGTTTAAAATACTGGTACGATGTGCATGGTAGCAAAACATGGCACCAATGAATTATGAACTGGATAAAGTTAGTATGAAAATCTATTAATTTAATAAAAGGTGTACAAGTACAAATTAGCACTGAAAGCATCCAACTACAACACTAATGTTTTGTGTTTTTCGGAATTTCAGTAAAAGTTATGTAATATTACTGTGGTGTTCATAGATTATAAAAATATTTGAAAATCGAATTCAATTTAACCTTTAAAACACCTCTTATCTCGCTCTTAAGTAAGCTTATCTTAAGTAAATGACAAATTGGGAATTTTTAGGGTTTGGCGGTTTTTGTCGTAGTAATATAATGAGAAATACAAATTGAATTTCAATTCTTATCTAGATCAGCAATGTCTGGTTATGTACTTCTTCTTGCTTTAACAACCCTCTATGCCGGCAGTGGGAAAAGCGGAAAACCTGGTTGATAATGTTTGTGGGGGCGGCCCGGAAGTGTATTCGACAGCGGCGCCTGTCTTCAAACGGCAGGACCGGGGCTCAAGTCCCATCCGCGGACCGTCCCCCCGTAGTGAGGACTGACTAACCAACTACGTGGTATCGACAAGTCTAGTAAGCCATTTCGATGGCCGGCATGACCTTAGAGGTCGTTATGCCAAGAAGAAGAAGAAGGAATGTTTGTGGTGTAATGATGATAGGATTCGCAATCCAGTCTTTTCCATCCCCTAAGATTCCACAAGAAAATCTTCCTTCTGCGTCAGCCAGATCTTTCTTCCAAAGGAGTACTTTTGATGCTCATTAATGGATCGAGTCGGCCAGACGGTTCTGAACATTTGAAAGGAATATCGTTCTTCTTCTTCTTCTTCAGATAGGCTTAATGATCTACTCGATCATTGAATGGCTTATTTGATTTATGGATACTACATAGTAGGAAAGTCAGTCCTCACTATAGAGGAATGCTCTAGATGGCATTTGGACACCCGTCCTGACCGGTGATCCTGCTAAGTATTCTTTACTGTTTTTTGGAAATTTATGGTTTTGGTGAAGAAGAAGAAATCTGAATTTTAATCGCGACGAGAACGAAAAGCTTGATTGATAGCTGAGCGAATCAATATCTTTCATAT